>NC_140943.1:85043784-85486284 GCF_014529385.1 Adiantum capillus-veneris
CAAGTTTGATGAACCTGTTAGAGCTATGTTCCTGTTGACCACATTGCCGAAAAGTTGGGACAGCTTTCGCACAGCTTTCAGTAATTCTGCACCTCGAGATGGTTTGAACATAGCAGGTGTAGAAGGAAGTCTGCTTACTGAAGAAACCAATAGAAAGACAATGGACAAAGGCAAAGAAACAGCCTTAGTTGTCAGGGGAAGGACCAAAGAAAAGTACAAAGGTGGAAAGAGGAATCAGTCTCGTAGCAAGTCCTGCAGTGCTAAAGGCAAGAGTGACATAGAATGCTACCATTGTGGCAAGAAGGGCCACATGAAAAGAGACTGCAGAGAATGGAAAGCAGAAAAAGGAAAAGAGAAAGCTGAAGACCATGGTGAGAAGAACAAGTCCTGAGTGAAGATTCAAGAAATAAATGTGACAAACACTGTTGCAGAGGATGACAGTCTAGTGTCAGGAGACATCTACTTCTTGAAGAATACAATGGACTCAGCTCTTCTTACAGCATCTGATGGAAATGCACTGAGTGACTGGATTATAGACTCAGGGGCATCACTTCATGTGTCTCCAAACAAGGAGTGGTTTACTTCTTATGTGACCACCAAAGATCATGTTCGGCTAGGCAATAGGCAGACATGTGAGATCTTAGGTGTTGGAGATGTTCAATTGAATTTTCAGAATGGCTCTTCTTTCACGTTGAAGAATGTGCGACATGTTCCCGCAATTACAAAGAGCTTGATCAGCACATGTTTACTTGATGATGCTGGCTACATCACCATTTTTGTACAGAACATGTGGAAGATATCCAAGGGTTCTATGACAGTAGCACATGGAGTAAAGTCTGGAGGACTTTACATGATTTATGTATCAAATGTTTTTAAAAATGTAATCAATGTAACCGAGCAGCCGAACGTTTCTTTGTGGCCTAGCCGGTTAGGACATATGTCCAAGAAGGGAATGGAAATCTTGTCTCGTTCTGGTTATTTTCCTGGCTTTTCATTTAATGATTTTGAATTCTGTGAACATTGTCTGTATGGTAAGCAAACACAGCATCCACATAAGCATAGAAGCAGTAGAAGAGATACACAGTTGGCACTTGTTCATAGTGATTTGTGTGGACCTATGCCTAACCTATCTCTAGGGGGAGCTTCTTACTTTATGAAATTTATAGATGATTACTCGAGGAAAGTATGGGTCTACTTTCTCAAGCACAAGGATGAAGCGTTTAGTGTTTTCAAAACGTTTGTGACACTTGTGGAGAATCAGAGTGGCAAGAAGCTTAAATGCTTATGCACTGACAATGGTGGAGAGTATGTTTCAAAGGCCTTTCAGGACTTTTGTGAGTCAAAAGGTATAAAACGTGAGCTTAATGATCCTTACAATCCTCCTCAAAATGGTGTTGCTGAGAGGATGAATAGGACCATACAAGAGAAGGTCAGAAGTATGTTGTCTAATGCATAGCTGCCAAATGGGTTTTGGGCTGAAGCTGTATCAACAGCTGTTCATCTTGTAAATAGATCTCCTAGCAAGGTTTTGCAGAAGGAGTCTGTGCCAGAGATGGTATGGTCAGGCAAAATGCCCTCATACAAACATCTCAGAGTCTTTGGCTGTGAGGAATATACTCACGTTCCAAAGGAATTTAGGAACAAACTTGAGCCAAAGAGTAGAAAGTGCATCTTTCTAGGCTATGGTAATTCTGGTGAGATGGGGTACAGACTTTGGGATCCCGAATCCAGAAAGGTTGTCCGCAGCAATGATGTTCACTTTAATGAATCCAAATATCATTCTAAACCAGCGAGGGTTGAGGAGATTAGAAGAGTTGTCTTCCAAGAAGATGGACCTGCACGTGTAAGACAAAATGTCAGGGCTCAAGAGGAGCAAGGATAGGATAGATTGGAACACAGGTTGTGGCTGAGCGTGAGCCACCTATTGTGCGTAGATCTAGACGTATCACGCGACCTCCTGATAGGTTTGTTCCATCTATGAACTATGTCATGTTGACTGATTGCAATGAGCCTTCATGTTACAAGGAAGCAGTGCAAATGAAGGACTCTGGGAATTGGCAATTGGCCCTGCAGTCAGAGATGACAGCTCTGCATAAAAACCAGACATGGAAGCTAGTTAAATTACCACAGGGCAAAAAGGTTCTACCTTGTAAATGGGTTTACAGGTATAAGATCACCGCTCATGATAGTTAGCCAAAGTACAAAGCAAGGCTTGTTTCCAAGGGCTTTAAGCAAGAACAAGGCATTGACTTTGATGAAGTCTTCTCTCCGGTGGTCAAGATGACTACATTGAGATGCTTTCTTGCATTGGTTGCCATATTAGATTTGGTGTTGCACCAAATGGATGTCAAGAAAGCGTTCTTGCATGGTGATTTAGATGTGGAAATTTACATGCAGCAGCCATAAGGGTTTGTTGAGAAAGGCAAGGAAGATTTGGTATGCCAGTTGTTAAAGAGTCTTTATGGCTTAAAACAATCACCGAGGGCATGGTACCATAAGTTCCACAAGTTTATGCTTTCTCAAGGCTAAAAACGTAGTGAGTTTGATCAGTGTCTATATACAAAGAAGGCTAAGGATGGCAGTTGGCTGATCCTTATTTTGTATGTGGATGACATGTTGATTGCTGGCAAGCACTTGGAAGAAATTTCAGCTTTGAATTCAAAGATGGCAAAATCGGTTGACATGAAAGACATGGGTGAGGCAAGTCATATACTTGGTATGCGCATTGAGAGAGACAGATCAAAGAAGTTGATTTGGTTATCTCAAACAGAGTATATTGACAAGGTTTTGCAACGTTTCAATATGGAGAAGGGAAAGGCATTGAGTGTTCCATTGCCACCATATGTGAAACTTAGCAAACAAGATTGTCCTGTGTCTGAGGAAGAACGGGCTGAAATGGATAAGATTCCATATGCGTCTGCAATGGGTAGTTTGATGTATGCAATGATTGCTACTCGCCCAGACATTGCATTTGCAGTGGGAGTAGTAAGTCGATACATGTCAAACCCAGGCAAGAAACATTGGGAGGCAGTGAAAGGAATATTGAGATACCTGAAAGCTACAAAGAGTATGCGCATATGCTATGGGAGTCAGGAGCTAAGTGTTAAGGGTTTTACAGACTCAGATTATGCAGGTGACTTAGACAACCGAAGGTCTACGTCAAGGTATGTCTTTACATTGGCTGGTGGAGCAGTATCATGGCGTTCTAGATTACAAGATTGTGTTACTCGGTCTACTACAGAGGCTGAATATGTTGCAGCATTAGAGGCATGCAAAGAATCAATTTGGCTTAATCGACTAGTAACAGATTTGGGAATCAAAGAAGAGATGCCTGTGTTATATTGTGATAGTCAAAGTGCTATACAATTGGCTCGCAATCCAGTTTATCACTCAAAGACAAAGCATGTGGATGTGAAGTATCATTTCATCAGGGAAATGATCGAGGATAAGCAACTTCAGCTTGTCAAAGTTCACACCACAGAAAATCCTGCTGATCTACTTACAAAAGGACTTCCCTCAGAGAGCTTTGCGCATTTTTGCAAGCAGTTAGGTGTAGGGTAGTACATCACTTCTCTACATCTCTTGTATATTAGCTTGTATAGTAGCTTCTCTCACACTTAAAGTACCACATTGGACTTTAAGTGGGAGGTTGTTGGGGTATAAAGCCCAATGTGGTCGCCCAGGTAAGTGGGCGGGCCGCCAGGTATGTACACATATTCTTTTGTAAAAACCTAATAAGAACTCACTATGCTCTACACATTACAGTAGAGAGAGTTCACCATATCGTCGTGCTCTTCTTCTCGCACTCTCTCTCGCGTCGCACTTCCGCTCGTACTCCTTCAGCCTGTCATTGGCGTTCCACTCCCCATCTTCTTCTATTGCTGTCATCATCCTCTATCCTTGCGTTTTAAAACGCAGCATAGAAGCGGTGTCAAAACCCTCCTGTCAATAGCATTTTTGAAACGCTAGCCACAGTGTTTGCTACCTCCCTAGCCAGCGAGCGTTCTTAAACGCTGCCGACGATGCTCCCTCCTCGCGCTAAACTCCTCTCCCTGGTTGCCAAGTCAAGAGGCGCAAGGGCCAGTATTTTGAAACGCAAGGCCAGTAGCCCAGCTGACGACACCTTGAGCAAGGGCCCAGCATTTTTGAAACGCCATGGGCTGTGTCATGTGAGAAGTGGAGGGTAGCTCTCCAGGCAAAGAAAGTGAGTGGTCACCGGAGAGGAGCAACTCGAGACGGTAATTGGAGCTGAAGTGGAATGTAAAGCGGCTTGGGAGACGGGAATGCGACCAAATTAAGAGAGGGACAACTTGGAGTTCTTGCGGCTTGGGATTTGTTGCGGCCACCCTTCGAGTGCAAGAAGGTACAAGATTACTAGATTTTGCAACTTCAACATATCCCCCCCTTGCTTGACCGCCCGTGACAACAACGACCAAAACCAACAAGTTGCTATGGATAGTGGATCAACCATCCAGTTGGCGGCATAGGCACCAACACAATTCTCAAGGAACTCGGCAAATTGTTTGGCTCGATTATGTGAAGTCAAAATAAAATGGTAGAGTTTGCTAGAGAACATCGACAAAAGTCAGTTGGACAAGGATGGCAGTACCAATACTCTCTTAGCTGCCTTGGTACCCACGAGGTACGACCGCAGTTGTTATGAATGTGACTTAATGCTTTGTTTGGCTCAACGGTTTTAGGCCAAAGACAAAAGTGGCAACTCAGAGATAAACAAGGATAAAAGCAAGTTGGACAGAGAATACGGTAATAAATACTTGACATAGGAGATCGGCATGGCACACATGAAGTGGCCTTGACATTAGATTTCTAGTCAAATGACATGTGTCACCACTAGCTTCAGTCAAAGAGAGGCTTGTGAGTGGCAAAGAGGGGCAATGAATGTTCTCTATAATTAATTTGGACCCTTGTGTTGGAGTTCAAGTTATTGATGTTTGGACACGTAGGTCAAAGATCAATGCACATGCATCATATAGAAGGGAATCAATCAGACGTCTAAAACACTATGGATGGGTGCATCAATCCATTTTTGTTGGTCAAATTATGGAAAGGATGTGTTCCAATAGTTCATTATCTTGGAATTTTATATTTTGTACGTGATCACGTTGACCATTCACTTCGACTTGCCCCACCATGCAAATTGTAGTCTAGAGAGGCCTCCTCTACGACGTACCGGGCCCAAGTCCCTGGAAAGGGGCATGAGAGAGGGTGTTAGAGTTTTGGCATCTCAAGTGAACTGCCCAATGTGATCCCATTATTTATTTTTGCTTTTATGTATTTATTTTACTTATTTGTCAAAGTCTTTAGTAGGGCAATTTACTGAAGTTGCTATATAAGCAACCCATTGCCTCCATTGTATACACATTCAATTATTCATTGCTAAGGTTGATTGGTTCAAGAGACTCTCTCTCTCTCTCTCCAAACCACTCCGCAAGGCTTTGCTCCCAAGGCGCTCCAATACTCCCTCGTTCATGCCTTGTAACCTCTCCCTCTCTTCAGCTTGAGAGCTGCCCTCCAATGCTCACAGCCCTTAGCGTTTCAAAACGTTGGGCTTAATGCAAGAGGCTCACGCGAACCAAAAGGGGAGGGGGCACCATTGACTGTCAAAGGGCCTAGCCGAATGGGTGTCTCAAAATGCAGTAGGGTAGAGGGGTTGGGCAGAGTTGCATGAGCGTTTTCAAAATGCTCGCTGGCGGGGGGGTGGAACAAACACTGCGGGAAACGTTTTGAAAACGCTAGCATAGGAGGATGGGTTGGGGCCATCGCCAAGGGAGAGTACTTCCTTCTAGAAGAATTTTTAAACGCTTGCAAGGACAACAACTCTCCTGGCCATCGGTTGGACAGTATTTCAGAATGCGCACAGAGGTGGAGAGGGAATCCAATGCCGGCAAGCAAAACCTTGCATTTTGAGATGCTAATTGGGGTGGACTTCAACGCTACTGCATTGTTGCGTATTAAAATGTTTCTGCAGAGTGTGAGGTGTAGAGATGGGGACGACTGTGGGTCTTTTCCTCTACCAAGGGCTTCAAGCATAGAGCTTCACCAAGAGCTCTGATACCATGTCAAAGTCGACGATGCGGAAGCATAGAGACCAAGGGGTGAGAGAGAGAGAGAGAGAGAGAGAGAGAGAGAGAGAGAGAGAGAGAGAGAGAGAGAGAGAGAGAGAGTCTCCTAAACCAATCAACCTCGGCAATGAATAACTGAATGTGGTTGCTTGCCTCCATTGTATACACATTCAGTTATTCATTGCCGAGGTTGATTGGTTCAGGAGACTCTTTCTCACTCCCCTTGGTCTCTACGCTTCTGCATCGTTGACTTTGACATGGTATCAGAGTAGTGTCGACATTGAAGGTCTTGGCATGGAGGAGCGTTCTTGAAGAGGAGCAGAAGTCTACCCATTGTTGTTGTTCCACTCCCCATCTCTCTTTATTGCTACCATCCCCATCTGCCCTTGCGTTTTGAAATGCAGCCAACAGCGGCGCCGTCCTTCCCCTCTGTCGCAAGCGTTGCACAAAACGAGTCCTTGGTAACACCTAACCATCTCCAGAACTATCGCCCCCTCCCCCCCAAGGTCTACTTTGTTTTAATACATTGCCTCAGCCAAGCTAGGCAGCGTCTCATCCCCCTTCTGTACTGGCCAGCATTTTAAAACGTTGAAGACCACATTCATTGGAGGTAAACGCCCACTCCCTCCCCTCCCAAAGAACCTAGCATTTTGAAATGCCATAGGTTGAGGTGATAGGGAAACTCTTTGGACAGGAAGGCTTCTTGTGGTGCCGTTGGGAGTAAGAAAGTGGCCTTCCAAAGGAAAGTGAGTGGAGAGCTTCGAGTTTGGAGCGGCTTGAGAGGTGCGGAGCCACTTGGAGCCCAAGAGAGGGATAGTCTAGAGACTTTGCGGCTTGGGGACTTTTTGCGGCCTATTGGAGTGCGAGAAGGTACTAGATTACCAGGTTTTTGCAACTTCAACATGGCACCCCCTTGCTCGAGCACCCGTGACGACAACGACCAAAGTTAACAAGTGGCTATGGATAACGGATCCACCATCCAATTAGCGGCCTATGCACTGGCACAGTTCTCAAGGAACGCGACAAATTGTTTGGATCGAGTTTGTGAAGTAAAAAGCAAATGGCAGAGTTTTCTAGAGGACAACGACAAAGGTCAATTGGACGAGTATGGTAGTACCATTACTCAGTTAGCTGCCTTGGTACCCACGAGGTACAACCACAGTTATCATGAATGTGACTCGATGCTTTGTTTGGCTTGGGAGTTTGAAGCCAAACACAAAAGCAGGAACTCACTGGAAGAAAAGGATAAAGGAAATTTAAATAGAGATTATGGTAATAAATATTTGACAGAGGAATTCGGCATGGCACATGTGGTGGAGGCCACGGTGGCCTCGACATTAGATTTCTGGTCAAATGAGATGTGTCACTACTAGCTTCAGTTAGAGAGAGGCTTGTGAGAGGCAAAGAGGGGCAATGAATGCTCCCTATAATTAATTTGGACCCTTGTGTTGGAGTTCCAATTATTGGTGTTTGGACCCGTAGGTCGGAGTTCAATGCACATGCATCTGGCAAGGAGCCAATTAGACATCTAAAACATTATGGATGGGTGTGCCAATTCATTGTTGTTGGTCGGATTATGGACAGGATGTGTTCCATAGCTCATTATCTTGGAGTTTTATATTTTGGACGTGATGTGTTCACAGTTCACGAATGGGGATTATTGGGTGTATTGTGGTCTATAGTTCAAAGTTTCTACAAAGGCAACCGATTGTCAAGATGGCATTACTTTCAGGTGTACCCAGTTCTTGGCCACTTTTGGGGTGTCCATGGTAGCTTCTTCATTGACTTGGTCTCACTATTGGTGTCCACTATGAGTTGCAGAGAGGGTGATAGAGTTTTGGCATCTCAAGTGAACTGCCCAATGTGATCCCATTATTTAGTTTGGCTTTTAGGTATTTATTTTACTTATTTGTAAAATTCTTGGGTAGGGCAATTTACTGAGGTTGCTATATAAGTAACCCCTTGCCTCCATTGTATACACATTCAGTTATTCATTGCCAAGGTTGATTGTTTCAGGAGACTCTCTCTCTCTCTCTCTCTCTCTCTCTCTCTCTCTCTCTCTCTCTCTCTCTCTCTCTCTCTCTCTCTCTCTCTCTCTCTCTCTCTCTCTCTCTCTCTCTCTCTCTCTCTCTCTCTCTCTCTCTCTCTCGTGCTCACTCCCCTTGGTCTCTATGCTTCCGCATCGTCGACTTTGACATTGGTATTAGAACTCTTGGTGAAGCTCTATACTTGAAGCCCTTGGAGGAGGAGCAAAGTGAGGAGTGATGGTAGCACTGGAAGCTTTCAGCAAGAAGGGTTGCAAAAACGTTGGCGTTTTCCTGAAAGACCTTCTCCATCGTGAGTGTATTTAGAGGCTCCCTTGGCAGCTCCACAACGTCGAAGTCCCCCCCTACTCCCGCGGAAGCATTCCAAAACAATACCCCCAGCGTCCCCTATAGGCAACAAACTTGCCCCCTCGAGTTTGCATTTTCAGACGCCCCATGCGATGGCACCCAACCTTGCTACAGCACCTGTGAACGTCCTGCAAGAAGCATCTTGAAACTCTGCTGCCTTGGAGTAGCTTGGCATCGGCGCCCTCCCCTCTTGTCAACAAAAATTATGAAAGGCTGTCTTTTGCCCTGGTGACAAGGACGACCACATCCCTTGACCCTGGACGCCCCCCAAACCCTTGGGTAGCTGTGTGTTTTGCGCTCTAAGAACCTAGGGGTGGGCAGTATATGGCCAAAGAGAGAAACTTGGGGTGGTAGTTTGGAAGGAGGTACAAGAGTAGCTTTGACGATTTGCAAAGGCAACAAAAACTTTGTTTTTGACATGGCTTGAGGGAAAGTTTATGGAGCGACTTGGGAGTCGTGGAGTTGTGGGAACAGCTCGGAAAGGGACAAGGAGAGTGGAACTTAAGAGAGGGTTTTGTACCCAATTTTTGGAGCATTTTGGGAATGCCAATGGAGCAGAATTGCTTGGGATTAGTACGACGGCGCATGGAGTGCGAGGAGTACAAGTTTCTATTTCTTGCAACTTCAAAATTGCCTCCCCTTGCTTGAGCACCTGCGATGACAACCACCAAAAACCAACAACTGGCTATGGATAGCAGATTCACCATCCAGTTATAGCGGCCTATGCATCACTACAGTTCTCAAGGAACCCGATAAATTATTTGGCTCAAGATTGTGAAGTCAAAAGCAAATGGAAGAGTTTGCTAGAAGACAGTGGCAAAGGCAAGCTGGACAAGGATGGTAGTACCAGTACTCAGTTAACTGCCTTGGTACCCACGAGGTACGACCACAATTTTCATGAATGTGACTCAATGCTTTGTTTGGCTCTGGAGTTTGAAGCCAAAGGAAAAGGAAGGAACTCATAGATAGACAAGGATAAAGGCAACCTAGACAGAGATTATGGTAATAAAGATTTGACAAATGAGATCGGCATGGTACATGTGGCGGTGGCCACAGCGGCCTTGACGTCATATTTCTAATCAAATGACAAGTGTCACCACTAGCTTCAGCCAGAGAGAGGCTTGTGAGTGACAGAGAGGAGCAAGAAGTTCTCCCTATAGCTAATTTGGACCCTTGTGTTGGAGTTCAAGTTATCAATGTTTGGAATCGTAGGTTGGAGTTCAATGCACATGCATCTGGCAGGGAACCAATCAGCCAATTCATTCTTGTTGGTCGGATCATGGACAAGATGTGTTCCATAGTTCATAATCTTGGAGTTCTATATTTTGGACATGATGTGTTTACAGTTCACGAATGGGGATTATTGGACGTAGTGTGGCCTACATTTCAACGTTTCTACAAAGGCAAACGATGCACAAGATGGCATTCTTTTGAGGTAAAAGTTGAGGGAAGTTCACGAATGGGGATTATTGGACATAGTGTGGTCTACATTTCAAAGTTTCTACAAAGGCCACGGATACTCAAGATGGCATTATTTTGAGGTACAAACTTGAGGATAGCAAAATTGAGGTGTATCCAGTAGCCCAAGGCCTTCTACCTGGGTGTCCATGGTAGCTTTTTCATCGATTTGGTCTCCCTATTGATGTCCACTATGAGCTGCAGAGAGGGTGTTAGAGTTTTGGCATCTCAAGTGAAATGTTCAATGTGATCCCATTATTTCTTTTGGCTTTGAGGTATTTAGTTTACTTATTTGTCAAAGTCTCAGTAGGGCAATTTATTAAGGTTGCTATATAAGCAACCCCTTACCTCCATTGTAACACATTTAGTTATTCATTGCCAAGGTTGATTGGTTTAGGAGACTCTCTCTCTCTCTCTCTCTCTCTCTCTCTCTCTCTCTCTCTCTCTCTCTCTCTCTCTCTCTCTCTCTCTCGTGCTCACTTCCCTTGGTCTCTACGCATCCGCATCGTCGACTTTGAGATAATCTCATGCCTTCTTGCACTCCAATAGGCCGTAAAAAATCCCCAAGCTGCAAAGTCTTTAGACTATCCCTCTCTTGGGCTCCAAGTGGCTCCACACCGCTCAAGCCGCTCCAAACTCCAAGCTCCCCACTCGCTTTCCTTTGCAAGTCCACTTTTGGGGTTTCCATGGTAGCTTCTTCATTGACTTGGTCTTCCTATTGATGTCCACTATGAGCTGCAGAGAGGGTGTTAGAGTTTTAGCATCTCAAGTGAACTACCCAATGTGATCCCATTATTTAGTTTGGATTTTAGGTATTTATTTTACTTATTTGTCACTCTTGGGTAGGGCAATTTAGTGAGGTTTCTATATAAGCAACCCCTTGCCTCCATGTATACATATTCAGTTATTCATTGCCAAGGTTGATTGGTTCAAGAGACTCTCTCTCTCTCTCTCTCTCTCTCTCTCTCTCTCTCTCTCTCTCTCTCTCTCTCTCTCTCTCTCTCTCTCTCTCTCTCTCTCTCTCTCTCTCTCTCTCATGCTCACTCCCCTTGGTCTCTACGCTTCCGCAGCCTCGACTTTGACATGGTATCATAGCTTCTTGGTGGAGCTCCATGCTTGAAGGCTTTGGAAGTGGAGGAGCATCCCACAGCTCGCAAGAGAAGATAAGAGCTGGTGGAGAGAACTCTTGGTCGTCGAAAGTTTCCTCTTCGTGAATTTTAAAATGCAGCTCCTTGCAACCCTCAGCGACCACCTCCACTCCTGGCGTTGATGCCCCCCTGTGCTGCCCACAACGTTTCAAAATGATGGGCACACTGTCCTTGGTGTCGCCCGCTTCGAAGCCCTCCCGTGTTTCCCTCGCTAGGCGGCATTTTGAAACGTCATCGATTGTGGAGCCGCTTCCTTCCCTACCTACCTATCATCCTCTTGCTTGTTGCATGCATTTTGAAATGTGGTTTGCAGTAGAGCTTGGCCTGGCGACGGCACTGACCCACCCCCCTCCCTCCATTACCTTCTTTTGCATTTTGAAATGCATCCAAAATCCCCCCCTTAATTTCCTCTCCCGCTTTCCCTTGTCTACAACCCAAAAGCAATTGGGTGAAGGACCTCCCACTCTTTGGGGTGGATTATCTTGGAGCAGCTTCGTGCCAATTGAGGACTTGAGGAGAGCATTGTCCTTGGAGATTTTGGAGCGGTTCAGAAACAGGCTTGGAGCTTTTTGTGGACAGGTAGTGCCAAGCCTTGAGTGGCCAATTGGAGGAAGTTTTGTGCAGCTTGGGAGATGGACCTTGTAGTTTCAGGCTCCAAAGAGTGAAAACAGAGTTTGCAGTGCGGATAGCGGCTCCACCATTGACGACAACAAGTGGCTATCGATAGCATCTCCACCATCCAATTGGCGGCCTATGCACCAACACATTTCTCAAGGAACCTAGAAAATTGTTTGGCTTGAGTTTGTGAAGTCAGAAGAAAATGGCAGAGTTTTTTAGAGAACAAGGACAAAGGTCAGTTGGACAAGGATGGCAGTACCAGTACTCAGTTAGCTACCTTGGTACCCAACGAGGTACGACCACACTTGCTACGAATGTGACTTGACAATTTGTTTGGCAAGAGCTTTAACCAAAGGCAAAAGCAAGAACTCACAGATAGACAAGGATAAATGCAAGTTGGACAGAGAATACGGTAATAAATATTTGACAGAGGAGATCGGCATGGCACACGTGGCACGGTGGCCTCGACATCAGATTTCTAGTCAAATGATAGGTGTCACCACTAGCTTCAGTCAGAGAGAGGCTTGTGAGTGGCAAAGAGTGGCAAAGAGGGGCAATGAATGTTCCCTATAATTGATTTGGATACTTGTGTTGGAGTTCAAGTTATTGGTATTTGGGCGCATGGGTCGGAGATCAATGCACCTGCATCATATAGAAAGGAATCAATCAGACGTCTAAAACACTATGAATGAGTGCACCAATCCATTGTTGTTGGGCAGATTATGGTTAGGATGTGTTCCAGTAGCTGATTATCTTGGAGTTCTATATTTTGGATGTGATGTGTTCAGAGTTTACGAATGGGGATCATTGGACGTAGTGTGGTCTACATTTCAAACTTTCTACAAAGGCAACCAATGCTCAAAATAGAATTACCTTCAGGTATAAAGTTGAGGAGAGCAACCCTGAGGTGTATCCAATTGATTGCCACTTCTGGGGTGTCCATGGTAGCATCTTCATCGACTTGGTCTCACTAATGATGTCCACTAAAGCTGCAAAGAGGGTGTTAGAGTTTTTGCATCTCAAGTGAACTGCCCAATGTGATCCCATTATTTAGTTTGGCTTTTAGGTATTTATTTTACATATTTGTCAAAGTCTTGGGTAGGACAATTTACTGAGGTTGCTATGTAAGCAACCCCTTGCCTCCCATGTATACACATTCAGTTATTCATTGCCAAGGTTGATTGGTTCAAGAGACTCTCTCTCTCTCTCTCTCTCTCTCTCTCTCTCTCTCTCTCTCTCTCTCTCTCTCTCTCTCTCTCTCTCTCTCTCTCTCATGCTCACTCCCCTTGGTCTCTACACTTTCGCATCATCAACTTTAGAGCTTCTTGGTGGAGCTCCGCGCTTGAAGGCCTTGGAAATGGAGGAGAGCGTTTTCCTTGGAGATTTTGGAGCGGTTCATAAAGAGGCTTTGAGATTTTTGTGGACGCGTATTGCCAAGCCTTGAGCGGCCAATTGGAGGATTTTTTTGCGGTTTGGGAGATGGGACCTTGGAGTTTTGGACTCCAAAGAGGGAACATGGAATTTGCAGTGCGGATTGGGATTTGCAAACGATTGGATGAGCTCCAGAAGCAGCTAGGAATTTTTGCGGCTTGAGATTTGTTGCGGCCACCCTTGGAGTGCGAGAAGGTACGAGATTACCAGATTTTGCAGCTTCATCATGGCCCCCCCTTGCTCGAGTGCCCACGACAACAACAACCAAAACCAACAATTGGCTATGGATAGCGGATCCACCATCCATTCATCAGCGGCCTATGCACCGGCACAGCTCTCAAGGAACCCGACAAATTGTTTGGCTCAAGTTTGTGAAGTCAAAAGCAAATGGCAGAGTTTGCTAGAGAACAACCACAAAGGCCAGTTGGACAAGGATGGCAGTATCAGTACTCAGCTAGCTGCCTTGGTACCCACGAGGTACAACCACAATTGTTATGAATGTGATTGGACGCTTTGTTTGGCTCGAGAGTTTGAAGAGAGGGAAAGGTTACGCGGCTTGAACGAGGGAGTATTGGAGCGCCTTGGGAGCAAAGCCTTCCAGAGCAGTTTGGAGATTTTTGAGGCTTGGTTAGTCCGGCCACTTTGGAGTGCGAGAAGGTACCATATTACCTGGTTTTGCAACTTCAACTTGGCCCCTCCTTGCTTGAGCGCCCACAAAGACATCGACCAAAACCAACAAGTGGCTATGGATAGCAAATCGTCAACCATCCAATTAGTGGCCAATTCACTAGCACAGTTCTCAAGGAAACCGGCAAATTGTTTGACTTGAGATTGTGAAGTCAAAGCAAATGGACGAGTTTGCTAGAGGACAACGGCAAACACAAGCTGTACAAGGATGGAAGTACCAATACTCAGTTAGCTACCTTGATACCCACGAGGTACGACCACAGTTGTTATGAATGTCACTCGACGCTTTGTTTGGCTTGAGAGTTTGAAGCCAAAGGCAAAAGCAAGAACTCACAAATAGACAAGGATAAAGGCAAGCTGGACAAAGATTACGGTAATAAAGATTTGATAGAGGAGATCGGCATGGCACATGTGGTGACGGCCACAGTGGCCTTGACATCAGATTTCTAGTTAGATGACAGGTGTCACCACTAGTTTCAACGAGAGAGAGGCCTGTGAGTGGGAGAGAGGGGCAAGACATCTAAAAAACTATGGATGGGTTCTTACGTGAAGCTTGGTCTCCAACGCATCCGAAAATAGAAAAGAGGAGTCTCACATGCAAAGTGGGGTTAAAATAGAAAATCGACAGAAATAGGGAAAGTGACACACGCCCATAAGGGGCCCTTTTTTCATTTATGGAGAGTTGTTGTTTTTGGGAAAAAGAAGAGGAGAGTTCTGTATGGAAAGATGGTGGTGACCAAGGATTCCATCGTTCTCTCCATCATCATCTGTCACATAGCGTATGCTCTAATAACTTTGCTTAGACTTTTGTAAGGAGCTAAAACTCGTTAATCCTCATTTAATTCAAGTTACGGTGCCATTAACAACCTGATTTTGCTATTGATTAAGCTTTACTCATGGTTTATTTACCATCATGGTGATTGTTAGATCTATCTTTGTCTAGTGTTTTCTCTCTCACACATCTCTCATAGCCAGAGGCCCCGTGCTTTTCCAGCTCGCCTCTCGAATGCATAATCCCCAACATTGAGTGGTAGATTGGTTATCCCCATTCCCTCTAGAGTATGAAGTTTTGCGTTCAAAACTTATCCCATAGATCTTTGAGGTCTCTTGGGATTGTTCCTACGATGTTAAAATCTATATTCTCGTGTGTGTGTGTGTGTGTGTGTGTGTGTGTGTGTGTGTGTGTGTGTGTGTGTGTGTGTGTGTGTGTGTGTGTGTGTGTGTGTGTGTGTGTGTGTGTGTGTGTGTGTGTGTGTGTGTGTGTGAGAGAGAGAGAGAGAGAGAGAGAGAGAGAGAGAGAACTATAATAACCTTTCTATCACCTAAGTGTGGTGGATTGGTTATTCCAACTCGCTCTAGAGTATCAAGTTTTGACTTCTAGACTCATTGAGGTATCTTGAATTTGCTCCTGCAACGTTAAAATTGTCTCTTCTTCTTCTTCTTCTTCTTCTTCTTCCTCTCTCTCTCTCTCTCTCTCTCTCTCTCTCTCTCTCTCTCTCTCTCTCTCTCTCAATCAATCAATCAAACGACAAAAAATTTTCAAGTTCTGTTATCACTAAGAGTTGTTGTGCTAATGTTCACCACCAAGTACTAGTCAAGTTAAAAGACAAACCTTCAGAAGGTGCCACTTGGGAAATAAAACATTAGTGTTCTTGGAGAACATAAAGTTTGATGCCCAATTTTCTAAAAAAGTAGCCCCCAATCTCTCAAAGTGCATCCAACAATTTGCATGCGTAGAGAGAATGCAAGAATGAAAGTGGATGCTTGCATCAAAGATATCTTTACGAAGTGATACTGTTTGGTTTGGAGGTTTTGATTCAATGAGGTTAAAACACAGATTGGGATGCTTGTTTATAAAATCAAGGTTGAATAAAAAATTATCTCGCTCTTTGTTGATGGATTGATCTCTCTTTGCATTACATGTGTCGTACTCTTGAGAGCACAAGGTCTTGGCAAGCTTTTATCTAGGATGACATCTCTTTGACCACACTTATTGCATGATTTTTCGATCTGATTATTAGTTGACGTGGACCGTTGAAAAGAGTCGTGCTTGGTAATTCTTTAATGACATATATATCCAGTGCGATGCACATTTGAGAAAGAAAATTCTTAACGAGCCTCCCATCCAGATTTTTGTTTGTTGGAATGCACTTATGTGAGGGTTTCGCCATCTAATTATGGTTTATGGCCTATTGAAAAATATTGTGCCTAGCTTGCAATGCTTTGATTGACATGTATGCCAATTGTGAACCTTTTAAAAGCACAAATTTTTGGCGAGCCTACCTGTGGGGTGTTTTCTCTTCGATTACAATTATTAAAGTCTTCTAAACAAAATCGTCAGGCTAAAAAACATTGTGCCTTGCAATGGTTTGATTGAAATGTATGCCAAGAGTGGCGTATTTTTCAAAGCATAAGTTCTTGAGATGAGCTTCTTCTCTGAGTATCCTTTCCTGAACTAGGCTTTTTAGTCATGAAATTGTTATTCACTAGCAGTTGAAAAACATTGTACTTGGTAGCGCTTTGATTGAAATGTATTGCAAGTGTAGAATATGTTTATGACACAAGTTCTTACTGAGTTTTTTGTCCAGGATGTTGTTCAATTTGAGGTTCTAGCAAGGCAGTAGGATACATATGGATATTCACGATAATGATGGATTATTTGACAACACACACTATTGGTCATTATGTATGCAGTGCACTAAACAATCTTTTGACTAGCATTTCACAAGACACTAATGTTGACATGTAAGTCATATGAGGGGAAATTTTAAGCTTGCAAGTTCTTGGTAGGTATTTACAGCATGGTCATCATAAAGAAGCTCTAGGCTATTTTGTTAAGTACTTATGTAACTGTGAGACCACAAAAAGGTGTTGATAAGGTTTGGGCTGAGATGTCATTCGTTGGAGTGTCTATATTACAAAGTATGCCTTACATAGGCATGGCAAACAAGCTCTGTAAACCCTAAAACTAGAAGGTTGCAAAACGCTTCGAAGGAGGTTTTACCCTTCTAGAGCAAGGCTAGGAAAAAGCTACCCTTAAAAAGAATTTTTGGAAATTTGCAAAAATTGTTATATACCCTTCCAAGGCCTTCAAAATGAAAGTGCATTCACCTTTCAAATTTGAGGGCAATCTTATCGCTTTATGCACTTACACGAGATACACATATATACATGTGATATTTTGTCGACGAAGACGGTGAGTTCATACTACTTTCTCGTAATCGTGCAGACATACTAGCCCAATGATTTTGTCAATGAAGACGACGGTTGCATACTAGTTTCTCATAATTGTGTAGACATACTAATATAAAGTGTTCCTAATGGCTTCGAAAAAAAAACACTTCGTCCATTAAGCAACTATATAGTGCAAGGACACTTTAAAGAGAAGAAAACGCAAAAGAGAAAATACAAGAGAAGAAAAACACAAATGGACCAATGTGATGTCGACCACCTCTTTATATGGATACAAAAAACCATTTTACTTTCCACCATGGATCTTTTCATTTCCTAAACTCACCCTTTACTTATGCACTTAAGATGTTTTGAAAGGTTTTCTACTTTTCAGAGATTGGGGAGACCTAATGGCCCAATAGAATCCCATTATTTAATTCCTCAATTGCATTTCTATAGCATGTTTGGAGTACTTTCGTGGCTGCAACTTTTTCCCCTGGAAAAGGTCTCAAAGTTTGACTACATGGCAAAGAGGATCCTACATGAGGTACTTTCTTTGCAAAGCATACCAAAGGGACTTGTTTGCTACAAGATCTACCAACATCACCAATCATACCAGTCGGATTGGTGTGCATTGTCATCTACATCGGCAAAAACACATGGGTCTTACGATGGTGCGTTTTGAAATGCAAATTGGCGTTTTTTTATTGTGTTTAAGACGCGATGCACGTGCAAGCTTCGGTTGCAATCGTCCATTGAGTTATTTCAAATGCAAGGAAGATGGAGGCTTTCTTCTCCTAGCTGTTTAAAATAGCATCTTGAAACGTTAAGGGTGCAATTTTTTACTCGACTGGTGCAACCTTGCCAGCTTGGCCTCAAACAAAAGAGCAATATGTTTGTACCGGTTAGTCAAAGTTCAAGAGAACCAACACAACAAACACACACTATGGATGAGCACGGCCTCAAACAAAAGAGCAATATGTTTGTACCGGTTAGTCAAAGTTCAAGAGAACCAACACAACAAACACACACTATGGATGAGCACACAATTTATTATTGTTGGCCGGGTTATGGACGAATGTGTTCCAAAAGTTGTCTTGGAAAATTTCGTGATATGTTCACAAGTTACGATTGGGGAATCTTGGATGTAGTGTAGTGAACCCACAATTATCCAATGGAAGGGGCCTCTACTAGGGCATCTACATCACATCAACTTGGTCTTTGTACATGTCCACCATGAGCTGCAAAGCAGGTGGTCTATACTTCAATTACTATGAGGCAACCAATGCTGAAGATGGCATTCTTCCCAAGTGAGAGGGTAGTGGTAGTGAATCCATAGGCCCTCTACTAGGGCATCTACGGCAACTCCATCAACTTGGTCTTCCTACATATATCCACCATGAGTTGCAAAGAGGGTATTAGTTTATGCATCAGAAGTGAAGTGACCTAATGTGACCCGATTATTTAATTTAATCAGTTAGATATTTATTTCACTTATTTGACAAGATGCTGGGTAGGACAATTTGTTGAGGGGGGGAGCATAAGGCCCCCAAGTAGGTATAAAGGTGCACCTCCAATTTGCCTTTCAAAAGTCAAAACATCTCCAAGTTCATCTCTAAATTGGAGTCGTCGACTTTTGAAAGGCACTCGTCTCACAATTGGCTCCTTTACCCTTGACGGAGAAAACTTGACCCATAAGACACTTTATGTAAGCATGTGGTGTACGGAAGTCTCTTATACTTGGCCCATAAGACACTTTATGTGGTTTACGAAAGTCTCTGCGAGAAGCAATGTTTACATTTTGACCTAGTTTTTTTTCCTCTTATCAGAATTTCAGCTTAATTTTGAAGAAAACTTGCACATCCTTGCTAATTACAGTAAAAATTTGCAAACCACCTATGTGCTTCGTAGAAGCAGCACAAACTGTGCCTTCAGTGATCTGTTACCCATATCTTTTCTCTTGTTTGTGCCATAGTAAAACCAGCTTCTTCTAGAAAATGACATCCTAGTCCATGGTTCTTGGGCCTAAAGTTATCTGAATGGTACAGCATATACCCTTGGTATATTTGATAAACAGCCTTAATTTGTAACATTGTATACCCTGCCATAGACAGGTAAGCCACAAACCAGCCAACAAAGAGAACCAAGGGCCAGTCAAGATGGACTCATCACCACAACTATAGCGTAACCACAGAAGGTGCCAAACTTGATCTTTCAAAGGATAGGCAACATAGAGCATGGTTAACAAAAAACTGCTAAGCTACCTCCTAGGTGTACCTCAAAAAAATTTGAAAATACACCAACTACTGACCCGGACGTTTCCATATGCCTTCTTAATATATCTGTGTGATAACTTTCATACATGTCATACGGAAGATTCCATCCACCTGGTATTCATACCATGCGCGTCCAAAAAAAACTATGTCGTTACAATATGTATCTTAGTGCATTGCACCATTGAAAACTACCTAACAATGTTCTCAAAAAGTTAAACCACACTTCTCAATCGGACAATTTTCGGTTGTGCCACTGGTATTAGAACACACTATAAATCCATGCTTGGACAAGCAATCAGTGATGGCTTTCCAAAAGGATGCCATCAATGCAAGGAACAATTGCTCATCCTGCAACCTCACAACATTAACTTACGAAAGACTAACCAATGTAAAAAAGAGATTGATCCAGCCGCAACGCCTGTCACCGACCAGCTCAAAATTGATTTATTTATATACAATCCTTCAGTCCATGTTCATTACCTTCTCAAGCAGACACACCTGAAGTTGCACCTCTTGGAATCCCAATCAAACTTGTCTGAATCTTCAAAGAGCTGACATGCAAAGCCAAGAATGAATTGCCTTCTCTTCTGTGATACCACTCATGCTTGCTTTGAATACCAAAACCATGCTTAACACCATTCTTTGAGGGTCCACCTTGCTCCTTCAGTTGCAAGGTGCTGGTTATGGAATTCAATAGCTGACATGAGGCCATGTCTAAATGGCATATCCATAGGGATGTTGCCTTCATCAAGCTATGGTGCTTCAACATTGCCGTATGACACCATAACTTTAATTCATTGCCATGGCTCTTTGCTGTGGAGTGGTGGTGGCAATAATTCCTCCTGTTTGCACAGGCTCACCCTCTTCAGCCGACTCTGGGTTGAGTTGGAAAGATGGCTCCATTGCTCCTTTGCACTGATACCCTTCGATCAAGAAAAATTAGCTCAATCAAAAGACTTAGGAAGTAGCATGATGAGCCAATGTGTTTTGCTACATTGATAATACCTTGGGCTGGCTGCGATGCACAGCTCTTTAACCCTTCCGAGTGCTTCACTTTCTTTGAAGTGTGCTCAGTGCCCAGTTGTAACGAAGAGTCTTCTGAGGTTGTAGAGCTATCTGGCTTGGCCTTTGGATCATTAGCCTTTGTATTCAAGAACCGTCCTCCGCAACCCCTGGCTCTCTTCATTGCATGAAGATGTCTTGATTCGTGTAGGTAAGGCTGGTTATAACAAAATAAAATCAGCCAAAGCTAGAATAAAGGATTGAATCAATCTCAACAGAGTGGAGCTAAACCTTGCAGACGATAGGGTGTTCTGACAAATGATTGAAGTGGTTTTTACGACGTGAGATTCTAGGTGAAAGAAGAAGAACGACCGGTGAGTCTCATAGTTATCACAGAGCCTCCAACTTTTCTTTTGGAGCCTTCACTTTCCTCTTGATTTGTTCTAGAGGACACTTAAATACAGTAAAGAGAAAGCATTCATGGTGCACAAAAGATTCAGAAGACTTTAGAAAAAACTGCAAGAGCCGATTCTACACCAACTCGATAGCAAATTATCAAAGAATTATGTGCATGAATTTGCACAATAGACTACTAAGTCTAGTGATATTCAACAACTTTCAGATGATCAAGAACTAAAAACCTAGACACCAGACCAGGGACTCTGGAAAATACAACACAAGACAAGAAAACATAGTACGAATTCACTGAATTGCAGGCACGGCCCATGATGTGTTGACCGTAGCTTCCATATAATGGCAACTTTAAGTAGACAAGTTCAAACTCACGATCAACAAAGAATATAAATCTAATTCACAATATCTTATAATCAAACTCTCAAAACAAGAAAAAACAAAAAAACAGTCATCTCATACCACGATGCGCTTGTACAAAGTTGAGCAAATGTACCTTTCGAGATTTCACAAGTTTATTCTCAGATTCAGCCTTGGCTCTAGACTGTCTGCGCCTCATGATGCCGTTGTACTGCTTCGCATTCACATAAACAGGCTCTTCTTCAGTAATCTCCATAGGAAGAGGCATACGACTTTGATGCAAGCCTAGCATGTGAGGATGCATCTGGCAAAGCCAGCCAACTTTGAATTAATACCAGGCAAGCTGTCTTCTCAGATAAAGCTCACAGCCTATAGTTTATGGTAGATAAAGTTATGCAAACCATTGCCATTGCCTGAGCACCATAGGCTGCAAACATTCCCCCATAGTAAGGATCTGTATATGGATATGCAGCAGGAGCCTGGAGGAACAGAGATAATTATGGTAAAAGAACCCAATACTTTTCTCCACACTTTCATCAACTAACAGATCCTCTACCATGGATTGCCCGAGTTCAAGTTGTGTATGTGGCATGATATATTCAGTCCCTGATGATGGAAAAACAGCTCCAGCTGCAGATCCTGCCTGTTGTTGACTTCCATCCATACCCTCTCCAGAACCTAAATATTAGATTTTGCAATCAGTTGAGATTGTAAGAAAATGTTTCTTGAAATATGAATCATTTCTTGAAATATGACAGGTTGGTTAGAAAAATTGCAAATGAGAGTTTTTTAAAAGCTAAGACAACTTTTCTACGTCACACTAGCTATTTGGTCGATTGAACAGAAAGTCCAGCCAAACATACAGTAAGAGGCATCACAAAATAGCCAAGTAACATCATACGTGCCCGATTGTGGGTGTACAAGCAGGTACCAAAAACATGCTCCCCCCTTGGAGAAAAAGAAGAAAAGAGCACACATGCACTAAGACACATCTAAATGAGGCATCTCTCCGTCAAAGCTCCAGAGACGTAATGCATCACAATTGCCATATAACAAATGAAAGTTATGAAGACCCAAAATTACATGAACCACTGTGTCCTAGATATCAAGGCAACCGAAAACATTTGACCAGACCAAACAATTGGATGAGTTCAAGACAATATTTACCCGCCAAGCAGACAGCAAAGATCTCCGAAGGAGCATGCGTCCTCCATGGCGATCTCCCATTGGGCCAAACGGTTGAGACTCATTCAGGAAACAGGCAAGCCCCCCCCTTCAGTAGGCTGCCTTGCCACTTGCTTTACAGCGGAAACGCGATGCATGCAGCTTGAACATAAGAGATTGGTTTGCAGCGCTGAAGCCCTGCCACTAGGCTACTGCTCACTGGCTGTGAGAAAAGTTGAAGATAACCGTAAAATATTACTTCCGCCTCTTGCAAACTGTCACGAGGACGTGGCAACTGCTAACCTTAGTTGTTGGTTTCTTTCCGATGATTTTTATTTAATTTTTGGGACCCTCTTTTTGAAGTCACAAACGGCCGGACATTGTGTGACCAGTGTGAAACGGACGATGGCCGAGAGTTTCACCCGCAGACGAGAAGGTCTTGTCGCCACGAGTTGGTCAGGCCGACGGGCACTGGAATCCGAGCAGTAAAAGGGTGTCTAGGCTCAGTTCAAAGTCATTTAGGCCCCCTCGCTACACTTATAAGTCGGTGGGTACTAGGAAAATTAACTCAAAGAGGCATAGTGGACACTTGGCAGCACTAGAGCCTCCAGAGCGTCAAAACTCTGCCACCTCATCCAAGAATTGGTGCAAAATCGACTTGGGGGCTGCCTCCCTCTCTCTCTCTCTCTCTCTCTCTCTCTCTCTCTCTCTCTCTCTCTCTCTCTCTCTCTCTCTCTCTCTCTCTCTGCCTCCTAATTTTCTACTACTGTGAAAACTATGTAGCTATGTCTACAGCAATGATCTTAATGGCACTATTCCTGTTGATGGAGCTATGGCTTACTTTCAAAATATAGATATGTAAGCTAGCTAGCTCTCTCTCTCTCTCTCTCTCTCTCTCTCTCTCTCTCTCTCTCTCTCTCTC
The DNA here is from genome assembly GCF_014529385.1 of Adiantum capillus-veneris. Classification (NCBI taxonomy): domain Eukaryota; kingdom Viridiplantae; phylum Streptophyta; class Polypodiopsida; order Polypodiales; family Pteridaceae; genus Adiantum; species Adiantum capillus-veneris. Next base: position 85,066,909 of record NC_140943.1, read on the forward strand.
TCACGTTGATGGCTGCTGGTCTGTAGCGTGCTCACCTGCTGCTGCTGCTGCAGCGAATAGCTTGGGGCTGCGCCCTCTTCAACATCAGTCCGAAGCAGCAGGCAACAGGGCGGTGCCCTCAGTTCTATCGGGTTCGGGGCAACAGGTAGCAAGGCTGCGCCTATACCAGGCAGGTCGCAGGTACGCAGGCGATAGGCCTTTTCCCTCTGTGGGGGATTTGAGCAGGCTGAACAGCAGGGCCGCGAGCTAACCCTGCAAGGGGGCCGCGTGCTATTGTATTGCCAGAACAGCAGCAGCGCTGGGAGCAGACCCGGTTGGGCTGCGTCTCTTGATTCAAGCAGAGGGGACAGGCCTGTTGCTAAACAGCGGGTGCAAGGCCCCCCTTTCCACTACTGGTTTCCATTGCAGGTGCCCACAGCGGGCTGATAATGCATTGTACCCCCAAGGGGTTGTGGTTGACTGCATACTCCACCTGGTCTCAGCTGAGCCAGAGTGTCGAGCTTTTTTGAGGATTCGGCCGGTCTCCCGAGTGGGGCCTGAGCCCACATTTTGTACCTTTTTGGCAAGGGTGAGCCGCGGTGCTCCGATCCCCTACTATATCCCTTTTTTGAGTCAGAAGTGCAGATTGTACTTTTGATGGAGGTAATGACTGCTTCGCCGGTGTGTAAGCCCCATCCGAAGGCAACCTTTGTGCTTACAAACAAGCGGATTACACAAATGGAGAGGGAGATGAAAGACTGGAAAGCAAATATAGGGATGGTGGAAAGAGAAGGCCAACCTTCTTCAAATGTTTCTCAACGAAGGCGCGCACTGGAAGAAGGAGAAAGAGGACCTGCACGCAGAGCTACAAGCACTTACGGCGGACTCCAAAGCACTTAATGAAGAGGTCTCAGCTCTAAAGCGAGAACTTGCTGATAGAGCGAGCAGTGGACTAGAGGAGGGGGAATTCCAGCCTTCGGTAGTAGAGGAAATCAAGGTCATCAAAGAGCAGGTACGGATGATCAAAGAGGAGGAGAAACAAAAGATGGTAAAGACGTCTTCGTGGATGGATGTGATCACGAAGACGCAAAAGAAGGCGGATGAGGCTGAGAAGTGGATAGAAGTCGCTAAGAAAGGCAAAGGGAAAGAAACCACATCTGTCCCCACTCCTACAATCATCAACATGACTCTAGAAGAAGAACAGCGAAGGAAAACTAGAGCTTTGCATATAAGAGTAACCGGTCTAAAAGACCGAGATGATGTGGAAGGGGAAGTTGAAGAACTCCTCCGCATGATGGGTAGCGAGGCTACTCATACAAAGGCATGGAGGGTGGGGAAGAAGACACAAGGCAATGGGGAGACTTCAAAAGGGAGAGCTTTAATCATCCGTTTCCCATCCATGGAGGCAAAGAAGGACTTCTTGAAGAAGCGTCCTACACTAAAGAAAACGGGCATATTCCTTGGAGATGACCTCACTCTCACACAGCTTGCGCATATGAGAGAGGTAATGCCAGAGATTCAAGCGGCAAGGGAGAAGGGAAAGACGGCCTTCTACAGAGATGGCCGGGTTGTGATTGTAGAGCGGCGCTCCACATGACGGTGCGAGACCCATGGGACCACCCTCAGAGTTGCCACGTGGAATTGTAATGGATCTATGCAACTTGATGTGGGCGCCTTTGAGGATAGTTTCAGGGGAAAAGACATCGTCTTCTACTCTGAGACACATCACGCCCCTGGGCAGTCTATGCCTCACATTAGTGGATATAGATGGGAGACTGCCTATAGACAGGAGACACGATCAGAGCACAGAGGGCGGGGATCAGGAGGAGTGGCAGTGTTATTCAAGGAGGAGTTACAGCCATTGATACATATAGCCCGCAAAGATGAGCAAGCTAGGTACATGTGGGTGAGACTGAGAGCAGAGACAGACAAATATCTTTACATTGCTATTTGCTACTTTCCCCCGAGCACGTCAGTGTATGCACCACCCACAGGACAGTCCCCTTTCTCTATTTTGGATGATGACATATGGGAGTTCTCTAGAGATGGTGACATCATCATTCTAGGGGATTTCAATGCTAGGACTGCCCATCATCAGACAGTATTTTATGATACTTCAGAGGAGATGCTGAGAGAGCTGGATGCTGCAGAGACAGGCCTATCCAGACTATCACAAGATGGAGAACACACTTGAGTATGGACGACACTTGATAGACATGGGGACTGCACATGGATTGGCCATCTTGAATGGCCTACAGAGATTTCCCGCTTCAGGGGGTTTTACATGCTTTCCACACAGACATGGAGCCAGCACAGTGGATTATGTCATGGCACAGCCGACCCTCATCTCTAGTATCCAAGATCTCACGGTTGGACCCAGACATGTTGGTGTGGCAGTGGATCATGCTCTTGTGTCAATGACCATCTCTTTTCAGTTTAGTGTAGCACACAGGCTACGGACAGCAGCCCCTACTCACTACACCTTCACACGAGAGACAGACTATGTATACATAGATGGGATCTACAGACGCCTATGCACAGAGGAGCCAGGGCGACCTCTGGAGGATCTTACTACTATATTGACACAGACACTACATGATGCAGCAGCAGAGGCATACCCACATACCCAGCCTGAGAAGAGACGCCGTTCGGGGAGCATACCCCAGAACAGTTGGTATGATGAGGAATGCCGGGACACTAGAGCTAGACTTCGGAGGGAGGTGCTTTTGGGGGACATCACTCACAGACAGTCACAGATTGACTTCCAACGCCTAGTGCGGCGGAAGAAGAGGGCATTTTTGGCCCGGCTAGAGCAGGATCTATACCAGCTATTCTTGAGTCAGGACTCACATGAGGCATGGCGGCTCTTTCAGGAGCACTCCCCCCCCCCCCCCCCCCCGCCATCACTTCTACAGAGGACTGGGGCAAGTACGCATCATCTCTGTACACAGTTCCTGAGCAGCCCCCCCTTCCCGACCCTCCCGATCCATGCCCACACACAGGTGCTTTTTTCACCACGGAGATGGTGAGGAAGGCCATTGACAGGATGAGGGCTCGGAGAGCATACGATCATGATGGTTTAGTGGCTGAGCATTTCACGCATGCCAGAGATCTACTAGCAAAGCTTCTAGCAGTGATGTTTAACCGTGCCATGTGTGAGGGCTTGCCTGTTACTTGGAGCCTATCTACTATTGTACCTATCTTCAAGTCGGGAGACCCTATGGAGCCTGGGAATTATCGCACTATCATGATTGGACACACATTGGCACGGTTGTACGCATCTATTCTTGAGCAGCAGCTGAGTAGATGGGCAGAGAGGGAGGGGATACGCGCAACCGGGCAAGCAGGGTTCAGGAGGGGTTTTTCTACTCTTGATCATATCTTGACACTCAGAGCCATCATTGAGGACGGTAAATCGCGCGGGAGACGGATCTATTGTAGCTTTGTGGATTTCCGCAAAGCATTTGACACAGTGCCTAGAGCTAGATTGATGCGCAGATTACAGCAGATGGGAGTACCCACAGAGCTCATTTGGGGGGTCATGGCATTATACAGGTCAGTAGTGGGGTAGGTACGCACCTCAGAGGGTCTATCCACACCAATTCACTCCACTATTGGGGTGAAGCAGGGCTGCCCACTCTCTCCTACTCTATTTGGTATGTATGTGGATGAGGTTTCTGATTACATTGAGAGAGATGGTGATAGAGGTGCACAGCTGGCAGGGACATGGATTCCATTATTGTTATATGCTGATGATATTGTGTTGATCTCCGACTCTCCGGAGGGGATGCAACGTCACTTGGATGCTTTGAATAGGTTTGCTCAGGAAAGTGGTTTGTCCGTCAACCTTGGTAAAACCAAGGTCATGGTATTTAATACCACCCAACAGTGGATTAGGAGGTCAGCGCCAGCATTCACATACGGCCAGGAGAATGTGGAGTATACAGATGCGTACACTTACCTCGGAGTGGTTTTTAGTGGGCCAGCATTTTCATTGAGGAGGGCAGCAGAGACTAGACTGACCAGAGCCCATGCAGCATTGGGTAGATTGGAAAGGATGTGTTCACAGGTTCAGTTTCAGGAGCCTCGGACGAAGCTTTGGCTCTTTGACACTTTGGCGGCTTCTGCATTGCTTTATGGAACTGAGATTTGGGGACCTTCATTGGATCATCACGGTAGGACAGGCCGCAGTGATGGATGGGGGGACATGGAGAAGCCTCTGGTCTCTATGATCTCGCGGCTCATTAGAGCCAAGGCCTAAGTACCACGTGCTATTGTTCGAGCAGAGCTAGCTGCCCCCCCACTAGTGGTTGAGGCGCTCACCAGATCTGTCTCCTTCATACACCGCATGTGGGAACTTCCCAGAGACAGATATGCCCGCCTTGCACTTGAGTCCTCTCGACAGTTAGCCATGCACGGAGATACAGCATGCTAGTATGGGGAGATGACATCATGGTTTCAGGCACATGGGTTCAACATAGATAGATTGCCTCCCTTCCAGTACTCAATGGATGCACCCTCTCTGACTCTTACACAGTCCGAGATCACCAGGCTCATTCGCCAGGACGTGACTCAGCTAGACACCAAGAGGACATGGATACAGCCAGCACAGGAGCTGGGCACGAAGATGGCTTTCTATAGAGAGCATCTCCTCCAGCTTACGGTTGATGGTTTTGTGACGAGGCCCAGATACATGGACACCCACTTGTCTCATGGGATACGATGTGCTATCGGCCAGATACGGCATACGCACATCTTCACACCAACTACAGATCGAGACTGGGAGATACAGCGGAATACCAGCAGAGGCCAGGACATGCCCCCTGTGTGACATCGAGCCTGAGACAGAGTTGCACTACACATGCCACTGCCCCGTCTACTACGAGATACGAGGCCACTTCCATTGCTTGTTCAGAGAGGGCTTTGGACCATTCTCCAAAGTCATGCAGTACGAGGATCAAAGATGCTTGGGTTTGTTTTTGCTCGAGCTACGCAGACACACAGAGAGCCGGATGAGAGGACAGGCTAGCTAGTCTCAGAGACAGATCACAGATTTCTTTAGAGCTGCCACTGGACGCTCGGAGGAGTTACTACCACAGCACAACTCGTCGTCTCACACCAGAGGCACACTGATCGACCGAGCGACTGTCACAAAACGGGAGCGTACATGAGCACTTAGAAAATCTGAAAATTATAATTCTTTGAAAACATGAGAGAAGGGAGAAGATCGACACAGTATTGGGGACCAGAAGATGGGTTGGTCCCCCCCCCCGAAAAGAGTATTCTTTTATTCAGGGAGAATTCTTATACAAGCACGAGAACCCGAGGAAACCCCTCCGTTCTGTAATCTTAGACCCGAAGTTCGTGCTTTCCCCTAAAGGGCTTGGGCACAAGGCCGTTCCTTCCCGTAAGGGACTTAGGCGCGAAGCCGTGCTTTCCCGTAAGGGACTTAGGCGTGAAGCCGTACTTTCTCGTAAGGGACTTAGGCGTGAAGACGTACTTCCCGTTAAGGGCCTTCCCGTAAGACGGGAGATTCCTGCAAAACAAACCACACAAACACGCGACAACAATTCGTATGGCGAATCCACAATAGATACATGTCACTCTTGCGCAGGAAAAAGCGACTTCCGTGCTTCGTAGTCTCGCGATCTCTTGCGGCAGAGTCTTCTCTTGCTGACGTTGGTACCCCCCTTTGAGTGAGGGCATGTGGTGCTTTTATAGCTCCCTGGCCACGGCACGAATAGCTGCTCGCGTAGAGATCGCGGCCTTTTTTCTTTTTTTCTTTTTTTTTTTTCTTTTTTTCTTTTTTTTTTTTTCTTTTTTTTGCGCTGTTCTACCCGAAATAGGGAGAGAGAATTCGCTGGCTGGTTTTGTTGCTTTATCTTCTAAGTGGCTGCCCACTTATTAAGTGGGCGGCCAGCATATTTTAAAATTGGTCTGAACCTGCCCAAAAACTCAATAAAACCTTATAAGTTAAAACCAATGCATTTCACAACACTTCCCAGGCGTCCCTAGATGCAACCACATGCACGAATGCAATGCAAACATAGATTCCTCGCGGGAAAGCGTCTGCCTTCCCGCGATTGTTCCTGCTTTTCGTAAAAAGCTTCATTGAACCCATCTTTATTCTTGTGCTTGCGTTCTTACGCGTATTTTCTTACTCAGTTCAGATTTCCTCCTTAGCCTACGGGATGCCCCCTTACTGATGCACCCATCACCCATCATGTGACGCATCAAGGACACTCGTAACCCGGCCCTTTCCACCGAACGTACGGAAACTCCTTCGCGATGTTTACTGTCACCCATCAAATGACACATCAAAGTTGTCCGTTCCTGTAGCTACAATCTTTTAACAGTTCTTAGTGCACATAATAAAATATCCTAAAAAAGAAATTAATCATTAAAAATAAGAAAATAGTCCAATTAACAACAGCGACTGAGTTGGGGAGATCCAGACGCCCACGACTGCGGAGGACTTCACAGCATCGGCGGAGGCTACACAAAGGATTCGGATTACTTTGGCTCGACATGCACGACGCCCGGTCAGACTACTCACCATGGAGGAGATTGATGAGATCCGCCAACGACCGATGCTGGATCTCTTGTGATCTAGCTATCCCAGCTAGCTGCTTAGTTCACACCTAGTAGTTTAGGATTCCATAGTATTTTATTGTGACATTTGTCATTTCATTTTTGTCATCTTGTTACTCTGACTCTGACTTTGTATCAGATCCACCACATTGTAACTTTCTGGTCTCATAGGTCACTTTGGCCTTTTGAAGACGTTAATATAACATTTTCATTTCATTTCATTTCTCTCTCTCTCTCTCTCTCTCTCTCTCTCTCTCTCTCTCTCTCTCTCTCTCTCTCTCTCTCTCTCTCTCTATATATATATATATATATATATATATATATATATATATATATATATATATATATATATATATATATATATGTGTGTGTGTGTGTGTGTGTGTGTGTGTGTGTGTGTGTGTGTGACTTACAATGTGTCTGCGAGTAGTTGGTGCAGGTGATGAAGCTTTAATGCAAATCTTGCCTTCTCCCTTGCACCATGTAGCGCAATGACTCTCCTCTCGCGCACCTCTCTTCCCTTACGAATACAGAAACGTGATGCCCCGCTCGAGGGCTTTTCATCTATATGTACAGTTGTGCGGGTCCATGCGCGATTGCCGAGACAAGAACCGTACTAGATTAGCTAGTTGCTAATCCCCCGCAGGTACATGTGAATTCGGATTTCGCGCGAGAAATCTCGTCCGATTCAAAGGGCAAGTAGCCCTACAGGTGCGGGAGCTCGAGGACTTGCCACAGATGCGAGTGGCTCGGGAAATGGAGGCCCAAAAAGGAAATACGGCCTGCTGTGTATTTTTGCAGGTTTAGGGTTTCGGCCCTAAACGGTCCGTAACACCCCCAAGAGGCCCGCGGCCGCGAGGGGACCGATGAGCGGGTGATCTGGCACATTTTCAGGGCAGAAAACAGAGAATTCAGCGTGCTGCAAATTCTCGCCAAGTTTTGTGAAGTGTCCGTATGCGCTAGGAAAGTCACTTAATGCGTGGGGATACTGTTTATGAAGCGTACTAGTACAGTTATGCTACCGAAATCGGGCAAGAACAAGTCATTTTCAACCCGGATTATATGGGACAGCTCGTAGGAAATCGCAGGTTTTATTTCATCTTTGAATACAATAAAGACATACCGAAAGGGGCGCGAGTCTTTGGGGCCAACAGGTATCGGCGTCAACTTGGTAGCGCTCTAGCTTCCAAGCGGTGTGTGTTTGAAGTGTCAATTCCTGTTACAGGTTTTTAGTTGCAAAGTTTCTTTGTGTCCTACAGTCTAAAGTAAAGTTTCAGGTAAAAGCCAAAGTCTACCGCCCTATAGATCGGTTGCATGGTTCCGTTGCTGGGACACAATCACTTTTTCCTCAAGAAGTGACCCTCGGTTGGTTTTTGGTGAAGACACAGAGTACAGGAATGCGGGATTACACTATGGCCGAGAAAGGTGGAAAGGCATTATGGAAGAGGGTTCCTTTTCGCAAGACAGGCAAGCAATCCCTACAGTGTATGAGGTTGGCGAGAGTTCACGGCCACCCCTATTTGTATCTTTTGTTGATGTGAATACTCCTCCAGTGTAGGGCTTTATGACTGGGCAACTTGAAGATGATGCGTTCAGGACTGAGTTGGTTGCCGCTGTGAATGTATTTTCTCAACTGGTGCAGAACCCAAGGTTTATGGAGTTTGTGCAAGTGCCACCAGTGCCACAATAGACAAGGCAACTCACGCAGCCAGTAGAGCCCGATGAGGCTCAAGCCCAAGTACTTCATGCGTCCCAACAGATAGGGAGCACTTGCACGTCGCGGAGTCGAGGGCTCCAAGACAGATTCCTTTCGCCCATGAACATGTGGTTAGGATGCCAATTCCACAGGTTTTGCCAATTCATCCCGCCACCTTTCAGAGTGCACATGTTGCATTAAATGGACACGAAACCAATTTCCAAGCAACGCATCAGGTTTTTCCACCACCCACGGTACATCCTGCATATTTCGGGGGTGGATCTGTGTTCCAAAGTATGGTTGGTTATGCGCCTGGAAACCACCAGTGCCACGAACAATGTTTGGGGGTATGTAAGGCATGGTACTAAACCCCATTGTAAGGTGGAGCGGAAGTGAATGTTAATAGTGCTCAGGATGAGTGCTCCGAACTTTGCTCAAGGGTTCCTTTTACTTACGAAAGGGAGAGCTCAGAGCCTTCCGTTCTTAGATAGAGAGTGTTGTTACGTGTACATCTAACCCTATGTGCATGTGGACAAGCTACTTCAAGTCTAGGGTTCAAGTCAGCTTAGGAAGTGCTCTGGCACCTTTGTGAGCCTGTGCCCAGGGCGTGCATGTCCAGACACTTAGAGTAGTTGTGTATCCTCTAGTTGCACACAGCATGTTCATCAACATGCCAATCAATATCCATCAGGAGCATTTTTCAGTGCACAAAACCCATTTTCCCTAATTTATCCATTTTTCACTTATTATTAATAAGTGACTTTGTTGGGAAACTCGATAGGGCAAATTTGCTATGTTCTATAAAAGAAACCTAGTGCTAGCACTTTCTGGTAGAAGAGGCAGCAGAAGTTCACCAACTTACAGTGCACCTTCTCAGCAAGACCAGTAGGTGACCTAGCATTTCCAGCCAACAACACATCAAGACCAGCGTTTTGGCTACAGTTCAGCCTAGCGTTTTCAACAGTACCAGATCAGCCCTGGCGTTTTGCAAATTGCAGATCAGCCCTGGCGTTAGCAGAAACCAGATTCAGGCCTAGAGTTTTTGCTACAAATACCCTGGCGTTTTTGGTTGCAAATCAATATCAACGTTTTGCAGTTTGCCAGCGTCAGATCAGCCCCTAGCATCAGCGTTTTCAGTTTTCAGCACTTAGACTCCACAAGTACAGCCCCAAACCTTGCAGATCTCACCTACCCGTAGCAAATCCTCGCCGCACGGTCACATCAGCCATCATTTTCAGTTTCAGCCCGGTATTCACATATTTCAGCATCTGCATTTTCAGCGCATCGTCGTCGCGTCATCGCCTCCATCGCCGACACAATGTCAGAATTCAGCAATTAGTAAATTTGCAGATTTCAGCCCCTAGCGTTTTCAGATTTCAGCCCGTTTTGTTTTGTTTTGTTGTCGGAGTCGGGTAGGGCACGCCCGGCCGCTCCCCTCATACACCAAAAAAGCATACAAGAAGAAGGACCAGGACTATGCACCCAGAAACTGAAGGCAGACGGGTTGTCACTAGTTTAATCTGGACTACGAGAGTTCAGAATTATCTACACTCTTAGGGTCATGACTAATCCCTTGAGAGACCCACTCGCCACTTGGATTTGGGCGTGACAGCGACCAAGTACCTCTGTTCAGAGGCCCAAGTACTGCGGGACTTGCTTCTGTCTTCCCTTTGGAGTTGCCTCCTCTAGGTAACTTATCGCTCACCTCACTAAACTGCCTTTGAAACCCGATGGTTTTCCCCTAGGAAATGCCATACCCGCTTGGAAGGGCATCGGCTCAGAGGTGGCGTCCCCCGCTGAGGTTGGTGATGTCTCCCTTTTGCATCTCCCAACCCCTTTTAGGTGAAGTTGACCCCCCCCGGGGGGGGGCATGGCACTTGAGTGTTCTTGTAGCTCATCTAGCTTCGCTTGGGGAGAAATACGTCATTTCCCCCGGAAGGGATCGGATTCAAAATAACAGCATAGGAAGGGGAGCATTATCTCCCCATCCGCCTATGCAGAGCACCCAAATACCGGGGTACAACTTCACCGAGGAACTTCGCCACAGGCACGTGCCCCGCCGTTCCGTCCCTCGAGTGCGGATCACGGCGTACCCAGAAGGGCATCCGCTTCTCGAGAGCCTCCCCAGCAAGGAGGATAACGGTCCTTTCTTCAGGGTCCAACGAAGGGTCGATTGCATTGAAGGTGGAGTTGAATCGGTTTAGCCATCTCCCCCTAGATTCATCTACCGCCGAACAACTCATCAGCAAATGCGAAAGCGAACGACCCTCTAACTGGGAGCACAGCATGCAAATGCTATGTCCGCGCATGTAACTATCAGCCAATTTAAGCCCCCCTACTCTCGCGAGAGCCATCTTTCTTTCTCTCCTTTCTATTCATTGTAGTGCTCCTATTGAGCTGCAGCAGGTATCCACGTGTTTGTTCAAAGCCGGCCTCCTTATAGGGCTCCAACACCAGGCACGAATGCCTCTCGTCCCACTTGTCCCATGCGTGGTAGCGAACTAAGCCAAAGTCAGCCGCCGTTGGGATATACTTATTCATCCAATTCTCGGTTCTTGTCATCCAAGTCCACTTCTTGAACGGTTGGTTCTTAGGCTTCTTGTTTACCAAGGAGCATATCCAAGTAGATGAAACCGGGCGGTACTTGTCGAAAGCCCTTGCTCGTTGTCCCCCACAAAAGGCAGGTACGGGTGGTATGTTAAACTCGTGATGGAGAGTTGTCGTCCCTACAGAGGTTGACCTTGCTCCCTTTCCGAGTAACATTGGCATCCCGGTGGCGACAAGGTGCTGCAGAGAGTGAAGGACACGCTGATCGTGGGCCCCCATAATTTCCGCGCCATAACAGATCAATGGATACACGCACGCCTTAAAAACAGTCAGTCGAGACCAAATAGGAATGGCTCGATTCACCAGTAGGTGCTGACATGCGAAGAGACTTTTCCTCCCCTTGTCCGCTCGCTCTTTAACGATGCGTTTAATGGAAAAGGTCGAGTCTACGTCGATGCCAAGGTACTTGTACGTTTCACCCACCGCAACCATCTCATCACCCAAAATAAAGATCCTCATAGTGAGATCTTGCAAGTCGCCATGGAACATAGTGACCATGCATTTGTCAATTCCAAAAGTCATGCCCCTGGTCTTTGCCCATTCCTCACCTTGTCAAGGCTCGTTTGTAGGCTTTCAGGAGAGTTAGCAAGTAGAACCAAGTCGTCAGCAAAAAGGAGTCCTTTTATTCTCTTGAGGAGGTTAGGTACTTCCAAGCCCCATGTTTCCCCGTCTGCGTCTAAAATATCATTGATGTATATATTGAATAGACAGGGCCATCACGGGCATCCTTGGCGGACTCCCCGCTGCACCAGAATCGAATCCGATAGTTGTTCCATATGTCAGACTTTAACAGAGGTGGACCTGTAGAGCGCTTGGAAGAATCTAAGTGCTCCACCTTGCAGGCCAGCCGCAGCGAGCTTTAGGAACAGCACCTCGTGCGGTACTATGCCTTCTTGAAATCAATGTAGGCTGCAAAAGTTGGTTTCCCATCCTTGTGACGGAGTTTCACGATCTCTGTCAGACATGCGACCTGCCCTATGCATTCCTCATTAGTACGGAAGCCTGCTTGGCCGGGATTGAAGAAATTCCTCTTTTCAAGTAACTTAGTGATCCGCCTAATCACGACCGTAGTGAGGACTTTTATGGCAACGGAGATTAACGCGATCCCACGATAGTTATCAGTGTTGGTCAAATCGCCCTTCTTGGGAATTGACACAATCACTGCGTCGCTAGCGCCGGCCGGGATGTCTCCGGTATCGTAAATGCCCTCAATCATGTGCAAGTAAGCCGTGCCCATCTCCGATCGTGGCTTACGCGGATCCGACCTAAGCCCCTTATCTTTCACAAGCAGCTTAAAGAATTCGGGTGGTAACCCATCACCTCTAGCTGCCCGTCTCGTCGTCGTCATCATTGTCGTAACATTGTCGGCAAGTCCGTTGCATCTAGACCATTGTACCAGATTTGTACAATCAATAACATAGACCTCTCTCTCAACAACTCTCGTGGTTCTTCAATGTGACACTAAGATTCCATCTATGTCACTAATCTCTCACTCATGTTTGGGACAAGGATAAAACACATAGTCTCATTCTAGAGAAGAATGATTTGTTGCATGACAAAGAACAAGAAAAGACACATGACATGGAACCCGACAAAGAACAAGAATTCCTTTTCCAAAGCACAACACACATGTTTTGCATGATATGAATGTGATTGTTCACAAGGACGATGGTTTAGATGATGGTTTTTCCAGTGAAGCTAACCTCATTGCAGATACGATCAATCACACAGAACCGATCTTGGCTTTCAAGTCAAGGTCCAAAGAACCCACTCAAGAAGTATTGTGTGTACGCATCATTAGTCAGCACGCATTGTTCGAGTGTTTCATTCGTGAAGGTTTCTTGTATTTTTGTCACCGTCTTTATGTGTTCCCTTTCCACATGCATGCCATATTGTACGATGCATATGATTCACTCACAAATGAGCACGGATGTATGCGGATCAGTATCAAAAAGAGGAAAAGTTTGCATTCAAGAAATTCACATTCCATGGCTCTTCCTTGGCATGACACAGTCTTAGAAAGAGCACAACAAAGATTGACCATCAAGCATCGGCATTTTCATAGTGATTTGCCACAGTTTAAGTTTAAGCCGAAAAGTCAAGATTCAATCTCACTTTTTGCGTGTGTTTGGTAAACGGTTTGGCACTCCGCCACTTTGTTCATCTGCATTGCACAGTCTTTTGGGAAGAATAGTCTTTTTCCAATCACTCTACATGGAATGGGTATGTTCATGATTTTGTGTTGGAAGTGATTTCAGAAATTTTCCTCATCGGGGATTCTTGAAGAAGGTAGACGCACGACCATAGACGCAGTTGGAGCATTGAAGCAGCCAAAGATGACTTTGTGTCGCTTTCGATGCGGCCCAAAGAAGCAAGCATTGCAGACCTTTATGAAGATCAAGTATCGCAGAACCCACGCATCAGAGTGGGCCAGCGAAAAGTCCTTCCCACGATTCCAGACGTTTGGTACCAATACCTCACTTTGAAACGGAGGGGATGTCACGTGCACATCTAACCCTATGTGCATGTGGACAAGCTACTTCATGTCCAGGGTTCAAGTCAGCTTAAGAAGTGTTCTGGCACCTTTGTCAGCCTGTGCGCAGGGCGTGCATGTCGAGGCACTTAGAGTAGTTGCATATCCACTGGTTCCACAGATGTTCATCAGCATGCCAGTAAGTACCCATCAAGAGCATTTTTCATTGCACAAAACCCATTTTTCCTATTTTCTCCATTTTTCACTTATTATTAATAAGTGACTTTGTTGGGAAACTCGGTAGGGCAAATTTGCAAAGTTCTATAAAAGGAAACCTAGCGCTAGCACCTTCTGGCAAAAGAGGTAGCAGAAGTTCGCCAACTTACAATGCATCTTCTCAGCAAGACCGACAGGTGACCTAGCATTTCCAGCCAACAGCACATCAAGACCAGCGTTTTGGCCACATTTCAGCCTAGCGTTTTCAGCAGTAGCAGATCAGCCTTGGCGTTTTGCAGATTGCAGATCAGCCCTGGTGTTCGCACATACCATATTCAAGCCTAGCGTTTTTGCTACAGATACCCTGGCGTTTTTGGTTGCAGATCAACATCAGCGTTTTGCAGTTTGCCAGCGTTAGACCAGCCCCTAGCATCAGGCTTTTCAGTTTTCAGCACTCAGACTCCGCAAGTAAAGCCCCAAACCTCACAGATCTCACCTGCCCGCAGCAGATCCTCGCCGCACGATCAGATCAGCCAGCATTTTCAGTTTCAGCCCGCTATTCGCAGATTTCCGCATCTGCGTTTTTAGCACATCGTCGTCGCGTCGTCGCCATCGATGTCCTTGCCGACACAGTGTCAGAATTCAGCAGTTAGTAGATTTGCAGATTTCAGCCCGTCTCGTCGCCGTCATCATCAGCAAGTCCATTGCATCTAGACCATTGCGTATTCTTCTCTCGAATCATAGATGGGGGCAATGTGCAAAAACAAGAATTGAAGTAGGACAAGCAAGGTATTACGAGTTTGAAAACATGTGCAAACAAAGCATCACTAGAAGGTGGGAAATAAAGTCCATGGCTTTCAATTGCGTGTGTGGTCCAAACGCTATTGTATGGGGTAGAGGTATGGGGACAAAGTATTCCGGCCAACACATGGAATGACATTGAGAAAATTCAGAAAAAGTTCTTATGTAGACATATGGGGGTAAAAACCACAACACCATACTCAGTGATGCTATTGGAGACTAGACAAAGACCATTGGAAATGTTTGCCTTGCAAAGAATGCATAGATATCTCTTGAAGGTGAAGCTGATGCCTCATAACTGTTTGCCTCACATAGCATGGGAGGTAGGATGTAAGCCGCAAAAGAACCACAAAAGCAAGTTTCTCACCTCTACCCTTGTTGAGGACATCAGGAAATGGTTCTCTAAATGGAATGTGGGAGCACATGTGGACATGCATGTAGAGGCAGGTACCGAGCATGAGCACGAGCTGAATTTTGAACTACAATTACTTGAGGCCCTCCACAGCAAATGGAAGAATGCCATGCACAGGTCCAAGTTTGAATACTATTGTAAGCACATAAACACGAGATACTGGGAAGAGTACAAGACCGGGGAAACCCAAATACATATCACGACACCCATGTCTTACCGTGCGAGACGGGCCATCACCTTGATGCGGACAAGATCACACATGCTCAAAAGTGAAACGGGAGGATGGCTGAATATTGATGCAAACATGAGGAGATGCACTCAGTGCAACTTGAACTCATTGGAAAATGAGGCACATGTAACCCTTGAATGTCCAGCATATGCACACATTCGGGTCGACTTTCCCCAACTTATTCAAGGATGTACTACATTTGAGGAGCTTCTCTCAAGAACACATCCCTCTCCAGTAGCACTAGGCATCTATCTTGCCAAAGTGCTAGAACATCACACCACACTCACAAACAACATCACCACAAAATCATGACACGTCCCCTCCTTCACATGGAAAGGGGGGAGTCTCATATATGAGATTTTGGGTCCCATGGGTCATTTTGGCCCCCCGAGGACGTAAATACATCATCATCATCATCATCATCTCTCTCTCTCTCTCTCTCTCTCTCTCTCTCTCTCTCTCTCTCTCTCTCTCTCTCTCTCTCTCTCTCTCTCTCTCTCTCTCTCTCTGTGTAATGGCGGCTCCCTGCAGCACCGACCTCCTCCCTACTGCCTGCGCGCCCTGCTCCCCTCGCGCGCTCTGCTGCTGCCTGCGCGCTGTTACACGCAGCCCCCTCAGCACCGCTCTGCCGCCTCGCACCCCCTTCCCTTGCGCACCCGCACCCGCACCCCCTGCCTCGCGCACTGCCCCCCGCTCCCCCTCTCTATCGCGATAGGCCCCCTGCCCCCCCTCTCTCTAGCGCGCTGCCCCACTCGTCTAAAACCTTTACCTTTTTTACATTTTTTTTAAATCTTAACTCTATCGCCTGAACCCTTTACTCTTGCATTTTCGGCATTATAACTCTATCGCCTATCGCCTATCGCCCCCCCCCCTCTTTAGTGCTGCTTCTCTCTCTCTCTCTCTCTCTCTCTCTCTCTCTCTCTCTCTCTCTCTCTCTCTCTCTCTCTCTCTCTCTCTCTCTCTCTCTCTCTCTCTCTCTTTGCATTGGCTACCAGCACACCATGGCCACATGAATGACACTGTGAACCTGCGAATTTCCAGAAGCGGCCTCTTTGTCAGGTCCTCACCTACACGCACCATGGGACCCAAACCAATACAGCAAACAACCCCCCCGAAACCGGACATCATGGAAGGGAATACGCCACCATGCTCATTACGAGACATATGGGGACTCATCTCCTTGATGCACACAACCGTCATGAAGCAGAGTGATGAAATCAAAGACCTAGCTCTAAAAAACCAAGAATTGGAACACAAGCTCCAAATGCAAGACCTACGAGTCCGTCACCAAGAGGAGAAGATGCAGGAGCTCCAGGGTGCTCTTGATAAGCACACAACTACAATGCAAGACACGCTAGCCACTCACGATGAAAAGATTGCGCAAATGAATGTATCTGAAAATGTGGGCTCTTGGAAAGATGCACTGACAAACACACCAATGCCTCAGACTTCTTCAATGAACAGAGACATGTATGCTAATGAGGATGACAAAGAATACACCGAACAAGAGAAAAGAAAAATGAACATCGTGATACGGGGTATCCCCAAATCCGACAACGAGAAGGTCATCACCTTGAACACAGACATCACGGAAATGATCTCCACTAACTTCGGAATGCACGATGTGGTGGTATATGGTGCACATCGAGTAGGCAAGAAGAAACCAGAAGCAAATCGGGCAATCGTATGCACACTTCTGGATGCCCGCAAGAGGGCTATTATCCTCGAAAACGCCCCCATCTACTTAAAGGATAGCGCACTATACATCAGTGAAGATAGAACGCCGAACCAACAAAAGACCAGACGTGAAGCATACGAAGCTCGCATGAACAAAAAAACAACCCAAGCGGACACGAAAGGGGAAGCAAAAGAGGAAACAAAATGACAATGCGAGACCCATGGGTTCACGGAATTACACGTAACAAGTTGGAATTGCAGAGGCTTCCCGTGGCATAAAGGAGAAGGATTAACGGAAGTCCTACCACAAGCCGACATTCTCTTTTTATTGGAAACATGGGAACACGATGCATGTAGAATACCACACATTGAAGGATATGTCACACACTCCCTACGGATGCCATGTACAAAAATGAGGGGACAAGGAGGAGTCCCAGTGATATACCGAGAGGAACTCATAAAAATGATCACAATTTGCAAGACAGATGCCCATAACCAGTACATATGGATCAAGTTTGACACAAAACCTAAACCTATGTTCATTGCCGGGTGCTACATCCCCCATAGAGAGTCACCATTCTATGGTGCCTTCAATGTAGAGAAGAATTACCCTTTCGAGGATCTGTATGCCGATATCCATGCTTATGCACAAGAAGGGATGATTATGCTTATTGGGGACATGAATGCTCGCATAGCACATGCGCAAATGCAAATGGTGGATCTCATGACACCTCCAATGCTTGAACATAATGAGATACTAGATCCCACATGGGAGAGATGTTCGAAAGATCTCATTACAAACCCGCAAGGTATTGCATTGCTCAGTATGATGACATCCCTACAACTAATCGCCGTCAATGGAACAAGTAAGTTTGAAAAATCGGAAGAATGCACATGCTACACAGCCAATAAAGACATGAGTGTTATTGATTATGTATTGATTGCATATGAGGCATCCCATATTGTAAGTCATTTTACAATTGGGAAGAGGTCACCCAATTCGGACCACACCCCAATCCATGTGAGGCTACAAGTTCCCACTCAAAAAGCACAAAAACAGCCCCATGCCCGATCATGGACATACAAAATGCAAGTGGACAAGAAAAGAATGTATGCAGAACATCTAGACAATGCACTTGCTCATGTACCCATACCATCACACATCGCACAAACATGGCCAATTTTCAAACAAGCTCTCTGTGACGCCGTGGAACAAACAATGGGAAAAACGCATCGGCAAGGAAATCGTGTTAAAGGGCTACCGCATAACCCATGGTTTGATGAAGAGTGCAAGTTTGTCAAAAAACAATTGCGGGCACTGTCAACGACGAACACGGAATGGGAAACTCTATCAAAAGACTACACAAATCTCAAGAGGCGGAAAAGAAGAAACTATGAGCTACGCACGGAGACACAAGCCATAGCCAACTTCAAGAAAAATCCCAAAAAAGAATGGCTGGAAATAAAAGGACGGAGACATGACATTATGGGGGACATAAGCTCAGATGACATGTACATGTATGTGGAACAACTATATGTGCATAATAATACGGAAGAAATGCCACACATGCAAACCGATCTCCATGACCAAGACCACTTTGATCCCGAAACGGTTAAAAAAGGCATACAGAAACTTGCAAATGGGAAAGCTCCAGACATACTACACTTGAACTCAGAAATGCTTAAATGGTCAGGTATGAGAGCCAGAGAGTGGATACATAGATTGCTAAACCAAGCCATTGTTCAAGGGCTACCCGAGGATTGGCAAAAGAACTGGATCAAAGCACTTTACAAAAAAGGGGATGTAAATCAGCCTACCAACTACCGTACCATTATGGTTGTGTCTTGCATGGCAAAGCTTTTGGGAAGCATCTTAGAACAAAGCATAAGCACATAGGCAGAGACAAATGGAAAACGAGCAAAAGAACAAGCAGGTTTTCGACCAAAACATAGCACCATTGATCACCTTGTTTCACTCAGGGTATTAATGGAAGAGAGTCGGCTAAAGGGAAAAACATTATACTGTTGCTTTGTAGATTTCACTAAAGCCTTTGACACGGTCCCGAGAATGGGTATATGGAAAAGGATGGAATGCATAAAAGTACCGATGCATCTCACGAGTGCGGTAGCACGTCTCTATGACAGAGTCCTATGTCAACTAAAAACGCACGAAGGGCTGTCCAAAGCTTTCTCGAGCAACATGGGGGTCAAACAAGGATGCCCTCTCTACCCTACTCTTTTTGGATTGTGCATTGATCAAATAGAAAGCTTCCTCCCTCAACTAGAAGGGGATGAACCATCCATCGAGATGTTTACACTTCTCATGCTCATCTATGCAGACGATGTGGCTCTTTTCACCCATGACATTACAGGTCTACAGAAATTGGTCAATGCGTTACATGCTTTTTGTGAAAATGTGGGTCTATCAATCAATGTAGATAAAACAAAGTTCATGATTGTAAAGACTCGTAAGATGGATATCCACGCCCCCCTCATGTATCAAGGGAAACAAATTGAGAAAGTCGACAGTTTCAAGTACTTGGGGATTGACATCCCGTGCAACTATGCTTGGGGACAATGCGCACATAATAGAATTGACATTGGCCATGCCAAGTACTATCAATTTGAAAACATGTGCACACAAAGGAGCATAAAAAGATGGGAGATAAAAGCGACCATTTTTGAGACATGCGTAGTGCAAGCCATTCTCTACGGAGTGGAAATATGGGGAGCAAGCATTTCAGCCCACACATGGAATGAAATTGAAAAAATTCAGAAAAAAATTCTATGTCGACACATGGGGGTCAAAAAGACGACACCATACTCCGTGCTACTCTTGGAGACAGGCAAGAGACCACTAGAAATGAAAGCATTGCAAAAAATGTACACGTATATCATGAAGGTCAAAGCGATGCCTACTACTCGAATCCCCCGCATTGCATGGGAAACGGGATGTGCGCCGCAAAAGACAAAAAAAAAAAACAAATTTCTGTCATCGAGCTTCATACAGGACATTAAGAAATGGTTCGCTAAATGGAATGTAGAGGCATATGTGGACATGCTTATTGAGGAGGGCAAGGAGGAAGAACACATGCTGAATTTTGAAATTGCATTACTAAATAGCCTCCACACCAAGTGGAAGACAACGCAACACCGCTCGAAATTTGAATACTATTGCAAGCATGTCAACACAAAGTATTGGGAAGGCTATAGCACAAACCCAATGGAAGCTCAGGCCCACATACGAACACCCATGCCCCACATGGCACGAAGAGCCATCTCTTTGATGTGCACAAGGTCACATATGCTCAAAATAGAAACAGAGGGCTGGCTGAAAATTGATGCTTCTAAACAGATATGCACATCATGTACAATGCAAGCTCCCGAAGATGAAGCACATGTGACATTGGAATGCCCAGAATACGCTCACATCCGGGCTAACTTTCAACCACTTCTAAGCGGTTGCTCTACCTTTGCGGACCTATTATCCAAGACAGACGCCTCCCCTACAGCTCTCGGCACATACCTCACCCGCATACTTGAGCATAAAAAGACACTCATAGGAACACAAAAAGAGAATAACACACACACACACCACACCATACACCCCCGTGAGGGGAGACTTTGTATCACTTTGAGGTCCCATGGGTCATTTCTGGCCCCCCGCGGACGTTAATACCAAATCAAATCAAATCAAATCAAATCTCTCTCTCTCTCTCTCTCTCTCTCTCTCTCTCTCTCTCTCTCTCTCTCTCTCTCTCTCTCACACACACAGTTTCAGGACCTTCATTCACAGTGTCATTCACTTTGTTTGTGACCATTTGCACTCTCTCACTAAAGGAACGGAAGGTTCTCCCTTCCGTAAGTAAAAGGAACCCTTGAGCACAATTCGGAGCACTCATCTAGAGCAAAGTTCAACATTCACTTCTGTTGCACCTTACAAGTGCAATGATCACAAACAAAGTGAATGCTACTCTGAATGAGAGTGCTGAGAATAAGAGAGAGAGAGAGAGAGAGAGAGAGAGAGAGAGAGAGACGACACTAGACGGTTCTCAAACCCTCCTCCAAGGGCCCTCCTCTCTATGGCGAGATTTTTCTATGCTATAGATTGCACAAATCTGGTACAATGGTCTAGATGCTGTGAACTTGATGATGACAATGGCGACCACAATGTCGACGAGGACGATGGAGACTATGACGATGTCGACGATGATATCGTTGTCAAGTCCGAGATCAGCGACGATAACGAGAAGGTGTCATCATCAAGACAGGGATTTGCGATGACGATGACGATGATGAAGGTGTCGTTGTCAAGATAGGGACTGCGATGACGATGACGATGACGATGACAATGTTGACGACCACAATGGTGTCGATGACATGGTGTCAAGGCTGAAAACTGAAAATGCTAGATGCTCTGCTGGGGATTTGCAGATGTGGCAGTACTGCGGCCTGAATTTGCAACCCCTTCGCCGGGCTAGGGCTGAAATGCAAAAACGTTGGCTAATCTGGCTGAATTCTGACATCGCTGGCTTATCTGCTGAATTCTGAAAACGCTAAGCGGGTCTGGTGCTAGATGGGGAATCTCGCGAGGATCTGTAACCGGGTGGGAGCGGTTTCTCACGAGGCTAAGGCTGAAAACCGAAAACGCTGGTGCTAATGACTGAAAACGCTGATCTTCTTCTTCTTGAAAAAACGCTAGGACTCCTGCTGAGGTGTTGGCTGACTGTTGGGTGTCTGCCTCACAATAACAGGGAACAGGCAAAACGGAGGGTGGACGTACCGAAATGGTGTTCCAAGCCTCTTCAATCGGGGAAACGGTGACGGGAACGAAACAGCGTTCCGGTTCGGAGGTGTAACAGCGGAACAACGTTCCAGCCGGGCGGAATAGGCCGGGCGGCAAATTTGAACTTCAAAAAACAAAGGCAATTTTGAAATTTAAAAAACGGGCGGCAGTTTTAGGGCAGCGCCCATTTCATTTGAACTTTGGGGGTGGTTCACACTAGAGGGGTGTGTTTTTTTTTTTTTTTTCTTTTGGGGGGGGGTGTTTTTTCCTATAAAAGCTCACCCTCACCTCACACTTTCATAGCCCTCACTCACTCTCGAGTCTCAAGCTTGAAGCCACTCTCAAGTCTCACTCTCACACCCTCTCTCAAGCTTGAAGCTTCAAGCCACTCTCACCCTCTCTCTCAAGCTTGAAGCCACAAGCTCTCAAGTTTGAAGCTTCATCCCTCTCGCAAGCTCCATTCCTTCATCGCATCCCTCTCTCAAGCTCCATCCTCTCTCAACTTTCAAGCTCCATCCCTCCATCCCTCTCTCGAGTTTCAAGCCTCAAGCCTCAAGTCTCAAGCGCCATCAATATGACACAAGCTTCCGCATCACATGAAGGTCCCTCGGTTGGTAAGAGAGGAAAGAAGGATGAGCCTTCATGGGGGGATGAGGTGCACTCCGAAGTCTTGGGCAAAGAAGGCGGTGCAAGATCATGGACGTGCAAACTACTCTGGCTTCCAACGCAAATCCAGGACAAGCAAGGTTCGAGCACACCTCCTTCACGTAGTGGGGGAGCAAGTGAAGCATTGCAAGAATGTGACGGCCAAGAAGAAGGAGCTTGAGATCAAGGATGCCATCATGAGAGCCAAAGCAAATGATCGACCCAAGCGGCAAGCCATTGACCCCAATCACTTGGTTTTTCCTTCTTCTACCACTCATTCGCAAGCTTCCGTTGGAGGTAGTAGTGCGGCACCTCAACATCATTTCAAACGATTACTCCCTCTCTTCCCACCCATCGTCAATGAACTCTAGATGCGTCATGGGATCCAACAAAGAAGGAGGATGTGGATGCTGCCGTTGCCCGCTTTTTTTATCACAACCATATCCCTTTCACAAAGGCTCGGTAAGTTCCAAGTTCTTAATGCTCTTTCATATTATGACCATAACTAGTATGTCCGTTTTCCATTCAACATTGTCTTCACTTTTGACCTTTGTGACATGTACATTGTATAGGTCGGACTACTTCAAGGCAATGTACACAAGGATTGGGGATTACAAGCCACGCTACGTGCCACCGACTTCAGAGGCCCTCTGTACTACTCTTCTTGATAGAGAGAAGGCCGTTGTGGAGATGGCAACCGTAAACATGAAGCGACAATGGGCCAAGCATGGAGTGACACTCATTGCAGATGGATGGAGCGACACCAAGAGGAGATCCATTCATGGGCTTGTGGCTTATTGCAAGGGACAGATGTACTTTGCCCACTCACATGACGCCACAGAAACAAGGAAATCTGCCGATGTGCTTGCATGAGAGTGGGCGTCTTCCATAGAGATCATTGGCCCAGAGGTGGTGCTGCAGCTTGTCACGGATGGGAAGGCATCAAAAAGGGCAGCCGGCGCCATTTTGGAGGGCATGTATCCCTGTATCAAAGTGTCATTTTGTATGGCACATTGTCTTTAACAACCTTTTAAAGGATATAGGGCGCCTACCTTGGATTGAGCCACTCATTACAAGTGCGCCCAAGCTAGTGTCCTTCATCAACAATCACAATCTCCTTCGTGCTGCATGCTTGAAGCGGTCAGGGAGCAAGGTTCTCTTGAAGTACTGTGAGACCCACTTTGCCTACAACTCCCTAATGGTTCCATCGCCTATGCGAATGTTAAGAGTGCAGTGCGGTAGACCCTCATCAGTACGGAGTACACTTCCTCATCCTACGCAGGTTCAATCGTAGGGATCTTATGTGCAGGCAAGTCAGAGGATCCCCAATTTTTGGAGTCACTGAAGACTATAGACCATATGGTGCAGCCCGTACTCCGCTTGCTTCGAGTAGTTGATGGCATGCAACCTTGCATTGGCAAGGTTTATGAGGCCATGGATTGCATGGCGGAGGCCCTCCAAACACTTGAGCCAAATGCAGACAGGTTTGAGGAGATTAACCAACTTTGTCAGAGCAGATGGGACTCCTATGCTTCCCCTTTCCATGGTGCGGCTTTTGTGCTGGATCCAGAGTTTCAAGGTGCAGGATAGGAGCATGATGGGGAGGTGACCAAGCAATGGAACGAGATCTTGACCATGTTTCACCCTGATCAAGAAGAACGTCGCAAAAACAAGGATCAGCTTGCTATGTACAGGGATATGCAAGGATCATTTGGGCTTGACGATGCCCAAGTTGATCGCACCAAGATCTCCTCAGTTTTGTGATGACAAGACTATGGCTCAGATGGTTCAACGACTCAGTATCCGCATCCTCAGCCAAGCAGTTGTCTCCTCTTGCTTGGAGCAATTGTAGAGTGTTTACAGCCACGTTGCATCCAAGAAGAGAAACGGACTTGCCGTGGAGAAAGCAAATGATCTTGTATTTGTGAGTGCAAACTTGCGTATGCTTTGTAAGTCGGCATCCAAAGTATCAGATCCCTTTCTACAATGGGAGATGGAGGCAGAGACGGAGATACTTGGGGAGGATGGATCTACATAAGTTTTACATTCAGACGAGCCTGTTGGGGATGAGGATTGGGATGACATCCATGATCTCCACGACACCACTACCGATTGGCAGGCTGGCTCTTCTGCAACTGGTCCTTGAGCCTTGGCCCTTGACATGTTTCCATTTTGGCATTTTGGCATCTATGTATTGAGCTCTTGAGTCCCTAGTGGCTAGTCTTGACTCTTGAGCCTCGACTCTTATCTTTTCTTTGAGTTCTCAATGCTTACCTTTTTGTAGCGCCTTGGCTGGCCTTATAAGGCACATTTGAACTTATAGTCATGGTCTTTTACTCTGTCTTTCTATCTATTGAGCTCTTCAATCTTTGCACTTCCTAGATAATGTTATTTGTGATGCGCTTAGTATGTTGTGAGGTGTCTACAACCCCGATAAATTGAATTTACGTCCGCAACTACTAACGTGCACAAGCGACATGTTTAAACTTGAAACATACTTGAACATTATTCTAATTGTCCAACTAGGTGTTAGAAGCTTGGCTTATAGTTGTTTCCTAACTTATAGCTTGTTTTGAGGCTAATTTCAACGTTTTTTTGTGGACTGATTCCGCCATTCCCGTTCCGGTCCCCGCCTATACGTTCCGGAGCCCCCCCTTCTCGTTCCCCATTCCCGTTCCAAGTAACTTTGGTCTGCCTCCTTGTGTCCCTGCTTCTTCAGCTTCCACTGAGTGCCCAATGGTTTTCTTTTACAGTTCTTTAGCAAATTGCCCTACTTACTTTTCCAACAAAAGTCACTTATTACTAAACAAGTCAAAAATGTGTACTTTGGCAAAAAGGCTTCTAAGCTCTAGAAAATCCTCACGATGAGTATTGAATGTTGTGCTAATGATCATGTTGTGTGCAATCAAAGGGTATGCAATTATTCTAAGTGCCTGGACATGCACGGCCTGCGCACAAGCTCACAACGATGCTAGAACATTTCCTAGGCTAACCTGAACCCTAGAACTGGGATATCTTGTCCACATGCACAAAGGGTTAGATGTGCACGTGACATCCCATCCTTTTAATAGTCTTTGAATCACTAGCCCTTTGGCCATGGCTAAGGTGGCAGCTATCAACATGGCTACTTACGTCGCTTCTCACAAGGTGTACCACCACCACATCCGATGTTGGGGCTTACGAAGAATGACATCCATGCAAATGTCCTACGAACGTGGGCTGTTAGAATAGCATGTGGTGGAGAATCTTTAAAGGAAATTAAGCTCGAGTTGCTATGTATGAGAATTGACGATCAATTAAGGAGGATGTCACACTTGGGCAAGGATGGTGGTTCGGCTATGTCAAGGTGGAGGACCAGAACAAAAAGCAAACGTTGGCCTCTAGCACATGTTAGAGACGCACTGTAAACACATTTGTAGAAGGGAAACCTTAACCTCTCAACCAACTTCTCGAGGCTAGTAATCATAAAAAATGGAATCCCTACAACCTGTGCAACCACACTTTGCTGCTAAAATGAGTAGCTTGTATTTGAAAGCTTGATATGGTGAGGTACTGGTACTTGTTGGGTTAAAGGCCCAAATGGCCCCCTTTGTGTATAGTTATAAAGGTTATTAACCTTTGGCCAAGTTCACATTGAACGTGGCCACTAGCATTAAATTGGTCCTATACTTTTAATAAAGGGAACAAGTGAGCCTTTTTTACTCACTTCATTATTCCCCTCAACTAATGAGTAGCGTGCCCTCTCTCTCCCTCTTCGTTCTGCTAGCGCACTTCTTCTTGGCTGCACTCGCCCCTCTCCAAGGTGCACACCTTGCACATTTCCGCGTGCTCTTTCACTTGCACACACTGCTTCGCGCTCATCGACTGGTATCAGATTAGGGTTTGCTCCCAAACCTGCAAACGCTGATTTTCAACCAAGGAGGTCGACTTTCACACGAGATTTTCCAATTTCATCGCCAAAGGACTCGTCCCCAGACACCAGAGAGCTCCCGACAAGTCAAATTGACCTAAAATAGGCTGAAATTAGGTCAAAATTAGCAAATGACAGGTTATGACAGCAAATTACAGGTTCTGCAAATGATGAATTAAGGTGTGGGAACATCTTTGCTAGGTCCCCGCTACCCGAAAACATTGAAATTGCCGAAAAACAGGTCCCAAAACAAGTGTTTTCAAGCAAAATTTCAGATTTACACAGGTTTTTGTAAGTGTTTTTATGATGCAACTACATTGGGGAAAGTGCAAATTGATGCAATCTACGCACGTTCGACAAATTTTGGCTATGTATGACCATTTGTGGCTCAATTTCATGCAATTTGATGCTACAAATTGGGACTTTTGCTCTTACATGCTTCTAAAGGCTGTGCATTAGCCTTATGTATGTTCTGTGAGGTTAAAAACAACTAAATTTGTTGTTTTCGAGCACAAATTTGCTCGCTGAAATTTCTTGCGCATAAATTTCAGAAATTGTTTATTGTGCCCAAATCGACCTATTTTGCCCCAAATTGCTCCTGTGACCATTTGGAGCTGTAGTACACACCTCTATGAGACTATACTCAGGTTTTTGTGCATTTTGCCCAAAAATTCAGTGTATTATCCCTCTTATTCGTGCAACTATGGCCTCATCTTCTTCGGATGTGAAGAATCTCTTCGAGATTAGGAGATTCGATGGAACAGGTTTCGACCTTTGGAAACACAGGATCCAGGGAATCCTATTTCTTAAGGATTGTGAAGGGGCACTTGAACAAGTAAAGCCACAGAATATGACAGATGAAGCATGGGTTAGCCTCAACAGGAAGGCTGTTACATACATTAAAATGGCCATGACCGATGAGACAGGCATTGATGTGAAAGGTCTCACAAGTGCTTTTGATGTGTGGGAGGAGTTAAAGGGAATGTATTAGAATACAACGTCTGTCAACCAAGTGCATTTGATGCGAAAACTTCTTGGCATGCAACTAGATGAGTCCAAGAGCGCTGCAGAGCACTTGTCGTTGTTCGCAGGTACTTTGTCGCAGTTACAGGACTCAAGCTTGCCTCCTTTTGATGATAAGCTGAAAGCTATCTTCTTGCTTATGACCTTACCTAAGTCATGGGAAACATTGGTGGTTTCATTATCCAATAACCCCAATTTGACCTTTGATGGTGTTAGGGGTTCTATCTTGAATGAGGAAATCAGGAGGAAAGCAAGTGGAGAGGGAGGCAGCTCTGCCAACGTGGTTAGAGGTAGGACAGAAAAGAAGAATGTATATGCACAAAGGAGTAAGGAAAGGGGAAATGCCAGCAAAGGCAAGGGTGATGTGACTTGCTATCAGTGTGACAAAAGGTCACAAGAAACCCAATTGCAGGTACTACAAAGCCGAGTTAGAACGGAAAAAGAATGGCGGAGACAAAAAGAAAGAGAAGAAGGAAGTCACGGCAGATGCACAGGATAGCTCAAAGGACAAAGAGAAGGCGAATGTAGCTTCTAGTGTTGTGATTGAGGAGCTGTCAGATGTAGAGGACATCTTGTGTGCCACTTTGTCAGATGATGATGCTTATGACTTTGATGCCTCTCTTAATGTTCATTCACAGGACATGCAGATCACCAAGAGTGATCTTATTGATGCTTTGTTGACTGTCAATGATACATTATCCCAAACTTGGATTGTTGATTCCGGTGCTTCATTTCATGTGACTCCTATCAAGGAGTGTTTCTCTACTTTTGATGCAGGCAAGCGTGGTCATGTATACCTTGGAAACAATCATACATGTTCCATTGAGGGTATTGGCACTGTGCATCTCTCCATAGATGGCACAAATGAGCTTGCCCGGAATCAAGAAGAGTCTGCTTTCTGTTGGTCAGATGGATATGCATGGTTACAGCATCTTGTTTGAGAGAGGATCATGGAAAATGACTAAAGGCTCAAGGCTGATTGTAAAGGGCACAAAGAAAGGGACACTTTACTGCATGCATGGAAAGGCAGTGTTGGGCAAGTTTATTGCATTGGATGAAATTAACTCACATGGAGTTGTGGCAAAAGAGGCTTGGCCATATGAGCCAAAAGGGCCTTTCTAAACTTTGTACTTTGAACAAGCTTGATGCTGAAGGCACATAGCTTGACTTTTGTAATGAATGTCAATATGGCAAGCAAGTAAAGCGTTCTTATTACTCTGCTGTCTCTCGTAAATCTTGTGTGCTTGATCTTGTACATTCTAATGTATGTAGCATGTCTACTAAGTCTATGGGAGGTGCATGCTATTTTGTCTCCTTTGTTTTGTTTTGTTTTGTTTTGTCTCCTTTGTTGATGATCATTCTAGGAAGATTTGGGTTTATTTGCTTAAATCTAAGGATGAACCTTTGCTGCGTTTAAGAAATTTCATGCATTTGTGACCACCCAAACAGGTAGAAAGCTAAAATGCTTGCGTACAGACAATGGGGGAAGTTCACAAGTGCTGAATTTAATAAATTTTGTGAAAATTTGGGCATTAAGAGAAAGCTTACTGTGCCATACAACCCCTCTTCTATGGTGTGGCTGAAAGATTCAATAGGACACTTTGTGAGAGGGTGAGATGCATGCTGTCCACAGCTAATATCTCTCATGGATTTTGGGGAGAAGCTTTGAAAACTGCAGTCCATATATGCAATCGATCCCCTCACATGTTTTTGAAAGCTGACATCCCTGAAGAGGTTTGGTCTGGCAAGCCTGCTTCATATGATCACTTACGCATTTTTAGTTGCGAGGCTTTTGTGCATGTTAGACCTGAGTTGAGGAGTAAACTAGATGCCAAGTCCATTAAAGGCCTCTTCATGGGATATGGTGAAGAAGGCGAAAATGGGTTACAGGATTTGGTTACCTCAGCTCAAAAGGGTTGTACGCAGCCGGAATGTTGTTTTTAATGAGGCAAGGCTGCTTCAAAACAATTGTGCTTCAAAGCATGACCATAAAAGGGTCAAATTTTAGCATGACCAGCCACCTGTTAGGCCTATTTTTGACCCTCAGGATGCACCACATATGGCTGAAAATGTAGATGATCCAGTGGTGTTTGAGCCAGATGATGTTGGACAGCAAATTGACGCTCCTGAAGGGCATTTGCAGCCAAGAAACAATGCTGAAAATGGTGTTGAAAATGATATACAGCAGCCCATTGTTGATGATTTTCTCATGCCACCTGATGTAAACCCATTCCCGGATAATGTGGATCATTGGGTGAGGCGGTCTACTCGTCAAAGACGGCGGCCTGTGAGTAGATATGACCCCTCTTTGCATTACATTATGTTGACGGATGAGGGAGAGCCTCTTACGTATAAAGAGGCAAAGACATGTGAGCACAGCGACAAGTAGGAGCTTGCTATGCAGGAAGAGATTAAAGCTTTGCATGCTAATCATACTTGGGATTTGGTTGAATTGCCCAAAGGAAGGAAGGCTATTCCTAACAAATGGGTGTATAAAATCAAGACTGTTGATGCAAAACCCAAGTATAAGGCAAGACTTGTGGCAAAGGGATATGTTCAAACCAAGGGCATAGACTTTCAAAAAGTGTTCTCTCCTGTTGTGAACATGACCACTTTGCGTGTATTGTTTGCCATAATGTCTGCTCTTGGTTTGAAAATGGACCAAATGGATGTACATACCGCTTTCTTGCATGGTGATGTGGAAGAAGAGCTTTACATGAAGCAACCCGAGGGTTTTGTTATTCCTAGCAAGGAACATATGGTATGTATGCTCAATAGAAGCTTGTATGGGCTGAAACAATCACGTAGACAGTGGTACAAGAAGTTTGATCGCTTCATGCTTAAACATGGTTACAAAAGAAGCCATGCAGACATTGTTTGTATACCAAACGTGATGAGGATGGCAGCCCTATCATTCTTGTGCTCTATGTTGATGATATGTTGATAGGTGCAAAGAAAAGAAGCATTGTTGATGCTCTTAAAGGGCAGCTGAAATCTGCAATTTCAATGAAAGACCTTGGGACAGTTGAACATATACTTGGAGTGCGTGTTACAAGGCAAAGAGACAAGCGCCTATTGTATTTGTCGTAAGAAAAGTACATTGAAAAGGTGTTGGACAGATTTAACATGGCTGAAGCAAAGCCTCTTGGTGTGCCATTACAGCCATATGTCAAAATCTCCAAGGATGATTGTCCTAAGTCAAAGGAAGAAGCCAATGACATGCAAAGTGTGCCTTATGCTTCAGCTTGTGGTTCACTTATGTATGCTATGGTTGCTACTAGGCCTGACATAGCCCATGCAATGGGAGTTGTGAGCCGATTTATGGCTAATCCAGGCAGGTTGCATTGGGATGCAGTGAAGTCCATTATGATGTACTTGAAAGGGACTAAAAACAAATGCCTGTGCTATGGTAAAGGACCAATGGAGTTGAAGGGATTTTGACTCTGACATGGCTGGTGATGTGGATACACGGAAATCCACAAGTGGCTATGTATTACCTCTTGCCGGAGGTGCTGTTTCATGGTGTTCTAGATTGCAAAAGATCGTTGCATTGTCTACTACAGATGCTGAATATATTTCAGCCATTGAGGCTTCTAAAGAAGCTATTTGGTTAGCACGCCTATGCAGTGAGTTTGGTTTGCCTGCCAAGGCACCTCTGCTTGGTTGTGATAACCAGAGTGCCATATGTTTGGCAAAGAACGCCATGTTTCATGCATGCACAAAGCATATTGATGTGCGGTATCACTTCATACGCAAAGTGCTTGAGGATGGCCTTATTACATTGGTTAAGGTCCATACATCACAAAATCCAGCAGATGCTCTCACTAAGTGCTTATCCAAAGCACAACACCATCTATGCATAGAGATGGTGGGAGTCACATAGCTTAAAGGCGCCATTTATGCCTTTAAGTGGGAGGTTGTTGGGTTAAAGGCCCAAATGGCCCCCTTTGTGTATAGTTATAAAGGTTATTAACCTTTGGCCAAGTTCACATTGAACTTGGCCACTAACATTAAATTGGTCCTATACTTTTAATAAAGGGAACAAGTGAGCCTTTTTTACTCACTTCATTATTCCCCTCAACTAACGAGTAGCGTGCCCTCTCTCTCCCTCTTCGTTCTGCTAGCGCCCTTCTTCTTGCCTACACTCACCCCTCTCCAAGGTGCACACCCTACACATTTCCGCGTGCTCTTTCACCCTCACACACCGCTTCGCGCTCATCATTACTGAGCTATATGGAGTCGAAGAAGTGCGCCAACAACTACTGGAATCCTACGAAGAACGCTTCGCCGGCCCACTCAGCAGTGTGGGTCTTGTGATACTTGAACTTCATGAAGGTCTGCAATGCTTGCTTCTTTGGGCCGCACCAAAAGCGACACAAAATGATCTGTTGCGGCTTCAATGCTCCAACTTTGGCTATGGTCAAGGATCCACCTTCTTCAGGAATCTCCTCGGAGGAAAATTCTTGAAACCATTTCCAACACAAAGTCATAACAAGCCTTCTTTCTTGGGTTACATGTCACTCTTTAAAAACACGATTAGGAATCGTCACGCCCAAGTGGAATTGGGTTACATGCGACCGCAACAAGTAAAATAGTTTATGTGGTTCTTTCCTCGAGTGCTACAGAACACTACCAAAGAGCTCTGATACCACTATAAGGTGTAGCGGAAGTGAATGTTGAGGATGAGTGCTTCGACAATGATCACAAACAAAGTGAATGCTACTGTGAATGAGTGTTGAGAATGAGAGAGAGAGAGAGAGAGAAAGACAACACCAGACAGTTCTCAAATCCTCCTCCAAGGGCCCCCCTCTCTATGGCGAGAGGTCTATACTTTAATTTGCACAAATCTGGTACAATGGTCTAGATGTTGTGAGCTTGATGATGACAATGTCGACAACGACGATGGAGACTATGACGACGACGACGATGGTATCGTCATCAAGTCCAGGATCTGCGACGATGGCGACGAAGGTATCGTCGTTAAGATAGGGATCTGCGATGACGATGACGAAGGTGTCGTCGTCAAGATAGAGACTGCGATGACGATGATGTCGATGACGACCGGATCAAGGCTGAAAAATGAAAACGGTAGATGCTCTGCTGGGGATTTGTTGTTGTTGCAAGACTGCGGCCTGAATCTGCAACTGCTTCGTACCTTCATCGTCAAGATAGGGATCTGCCATGACGATGACGAAGGTGTCGTCGTCAAGATAGGGACTGCGATGCCGATGACGATGTTGACGACAACGATGGTGTCGATGACGACCGCATCAAGGCTGAAAAATGAAAACGATAGATGCTCTGCTGAGGATTTGCTGCTATGGCGGGACTACGGCCTGAATCTGCAACCGCTTCGCCGGGTTAGGGCTGAAATGCAAAAACGCTGGCTGATCTAGCTGAATTCTGAAAACGCTCGCTGATCTGCGGAATTTTGAAAACGCTAAGCTCGTCCGGTGCTAGATGGGGAATCTGGCGAGAATCTGCAACCGGGTGGGAGCGGGTTCTCGCGAGGCTAAGGCTGATAACTGAAAACAATGGTGGTAATGGCTGAAAGCGCTGATCTTTTTCTTCTTGAGAAAAAGCTAGGGCTCCTGTTGAGGTGTTGCCTGACTGCTAGGTGTCTGCCTCCTTGTGTCCCTGCTTCTTCTGCTTCTACTGAGTGCCCAATGGTTTTCTTTTATAGTTCTTTAGCAAATTGCCCTACTTACTTTTCCAACAAAAGTCACTTATTACTAAATAAGTGAAAAATGTGTACTTTGGCAAAAAGGCTTCTAAGCTCTAGAAAATGCTCATGATGAGTATTCAATGCCGTGCTAATGATCATGTTGTGTGCAATCAAAGGGTATGCAACTATTCTAAGTGCTTGGACATGCACGGCCTGCGCACAGGCTCACAAGGATGCTAGAACACTTCCTAGGCCAACCTGAACCCTAGAACTGGGATAGCTTGTCCACATGCACATAGGGTTACGGGAAAATTACTGAAACCATTTCCAACACAAAATGATGAACATAACCATTCTATTGAGAGTGACTAGATAAATACTATTCTCCCTAGATGACGGAGCATGCAATGCAGACGAACAAAGTGACGAAGTGCCAAACCATTCACCAAACACACGCAAAAAGTGGGATAGAAACTTGACTTTTCAACCTAAACCTATCAATTGTGGCAAATCACAACGGAAATGCCGATGCTTGATGGGTAATCTTGCTCGTGCTCTTTCTGAGACTGTGTCATGCCAAAGAAGAAACATGTATAATCCATTGACAAAACGGGCAATCGAGAAACAATCTGAATTCCTTGAATGCAATTTTTTTTCCTTTTGAGAGTGATCCGCATACATCCGTGCTCATCCGTGAGTGAATCATGTGCATCGTACAATACACATGCCTGTAAAAAGGGAACACATAAAGACGGTGACGAAAATACAAGAAACCGTCACGATTGAGAAACTCGAACACTGCGTGCCGACTAATCATGCGAACACACAATACTTCTTGAGTGGGTTCTTTGGACGTCGACTCGAGAGCCAAGATCGGTCTTGCGTGACTGATCATATTTGCAATGAGTGTTACCATATACATGTGGTAGTGATGTGTGTGAACACACTAGGACCGCCGGGGCATTTTTTCCCTCTTTAGGAGGTTTTTTCCCCCGTGCATTGTATATACGCCCATCACTCTAGGGCTATCTATCTTTCCATTGCACACTAAGTAACACACTCTCTATTGTGTGCCTTGAGCTTCCTTCGTCTTCTCCAAGCTGTGTGTGTTTCTCTGCAACCCTAATTCCAACAATTGGTATCAGAGCAGGTCACGTCTTCCCGGGCTTAGTCGCCAGCTGCTCCAGCACACGCCTGCTCACTTTCTCCGATTTCAGTGAGCTTTGGCAAGCGTTCGCGTCTGCTCAGAATTTTGATTTGGGCTCATTTCGGCCTCCGTTTCCACTACGGGCAGTACTGCACAGGTTATTTCGTCATTTTGTGCAGATTTTCTGTCAGTGCCGTTTTCTGCATAACAGGTGCCTTATAGTCTTCTACGGTTTGTGCTATATAGCACAAGTTGTTCCCGCTCCATTTCTCCTATTTTCGGGCAGTTTAGTTTTCACATCAGGTGCAGCATTTACCATGGCTGACAACAACAACACAGATGTGTTCAAGATGTTTGCTGCTGAGGATAGGTTGGATGGGGACAACTACCCTATGTGGGCTTATATGATGCAACACGTTCTTGTGTCAAAAGGTGTCTGGAACATTGTGCAGGGCATTGATGTACGTCCTGGTTCTGAAGATGTAGGCAATATTGAGGATGTTGCAGGTCTTGCTGCAAGGATTGCAGCTGTTAGAGTTGTTTTGCCTACAGCAGAACAAGCTCGTTGGGATGTTAAGGATGCGCAGGCTCATGCATTGATTGCGTTGTCTGTGAAGCGCACCATTATTCCTCACATCCGTTCAGCAAAATCTGCAAAACAGGCTTGGGATATTCTAGCAGGTCTTTATGCAAGCCGCAATGAGGCTAAAATTGCTTTGCTGCGTAAAGAGCTAGAGTCGAAGATTATGCATGAGGAGGATGATATGGACACTTTCCTTGCTAGTGTCAAGGATATCAATGAGCAACTCATTTCTGCAGGTGAAGTCATTTCTGACAGTTCCCTTGTGCAGACTGTTCTTGATGCCTTACCAGATTCCTACCAGACTTTTGCTAGTACTTGGAGACTGATGACCCAAGGAAATCCTGAAGTTGTCAAGTTTGATGCATTATGCACATTGCTGTTGCAAGAGTCACTTTCTAGAAAAAACAGGACTAGGCAGCGTGCAGTTGAACAGGCTTTTATTGCTTCTCAAAGAAAGGGTGGTAACAGTAATACAGCCACTCCTTATGGTTCTGCTGCGAGTGGCAAAATTTCTGTTCCTAATGCTTCTGCTGGCAGCACTTCGTCTGGCAATTCTGGTGATAAGGGCAAAAAGAAGATGCGTTGCCATTATTGTAAAGCCAATGATCACTTGATCAAGTCGTGTCCTAAGTTGAAGGCCAAAGAGGCTAAGAAGAAAGAGGGTGGTTCCACTGCAAATGCTGGTTCCACTACAAATGCAGCCATTGTTGAGTCTTCTGTGAAAGGAGATTGTGATGCTGATGTTGATGCAGAATGGGCTTTTAGCGCAGAGTGCACTTACAATCCTGCTGTCCATGATGCATGCTTGTCAGTTGCTGCAGATTCACATGTGTGGTATTTCGACAGTGGTGCTACAAAGCACATTACCTCACATCGTGAATTGTTTACCTCTCTCGAGTATGTCCCTCATGGGAATTCAGTCACTTGTGCCAACAACGCCTCTTATCCAGTTCAGGGAGTTGGAAAGATTGTGCTCACTACTGCTAATGGCAGTTCCTTCACACTTGTTGATGCACTTTATGTACCTGGGATCAAGAAGAATCTATTGTCTGTATCCGCACTTGCTAGACTTGGACTTGTAGTCAAATTTGTGGATGACAGATGTACAGTTCATGATCTCAGTTTTGGTGATGAAATTGTTGCATCTGGGCTTTTGTGCCGTGGGCTGTATAAGCTCACTTTGTATGACAAGTGTGGACAAAATTTTGCAAATGCTGTTGCAGATTCAAGGGCTATTTCAGATGCAAAACATTGGCATGCACGTTTTGGTCATCTGAATTTTGTCAGTTTGCTGCGTTTGCAGAAATCTGATATGGTTGCTTCTTTGCCGCCTCTTGAAGCACCTATCAAACATGTTTGTGAAGGCTGTATTCTGGGTAAAATGCAGCGTTCTAAGTTTCCAAAGGATGGTTCAGTTAGGGCCACATGCAGGTTGCAGCTTGTGCATAGTGATGTTTGTGGGCCCATGCAAACTCCGTCCTTGGGCAATTACCTGTACTTCGTGACTTTCATTGATGATTACTCCAGGCATGCATGGGTATTTCCGCTTAAAGCAAAGTCCGAAGTTTTTATGTGCTTCAAACAATTTTTGGCTATGGCTGAAAATGTCTCAAAATGTACTATGGGCACCCTCCGTTCCGATCGAGGGGGGGAGTATATGTCTCATGAATTTAATGCATTTCTGGCTAGTCGTGGGATAAAACACCAATGTACAGTGCCTTATACACCTCAGCAAAATGGTGTTGCTGAGAGGAAAAACAGGTCACTAACGGAAATGGCACGATGTATGGTCAAAAGTCAAGCTTTGCCGCATTCTTTTTGGCTTGAGGCCATCATGTGTGCCACTTATGTACTTAACAGGTGTCCTACGAAAGCTTTGCAGTCTATTACTCCATATGAAGCATGGCATGATAGAAAACCTTCTATTGAGCACATGCGTGTTTTTGGCTGTTTGGCATATGCTTTGGTGCCACAAGTGCAGCGCAGAAAATTGGATGATAAGGCTGTCAAATGTATTTTTGTTGGTTATAGTGCTGAAAGCAAAGGTTACAGGTTGTATCATCCGCAAACAAAACGTATTCTGGTTTCACGGGATGTAGTGTTTGTGGAAGATTCTGTTCAACCCTTGCTGTCATGTACTAGAGACAGTAATGTAAGCTCACAGGACATTTATGACACTTTGTTGCCTCTTTTCAGTGGTGGAAATACGAATGTAAGTTCCAATGAGGCAAATGTACAGCCTATGGGGGTTTCTGAAAATGTTTTAGAACAGCCTATTACTGATGCAGATGTACATGATGTACTTGATGAGGAAAGGGCTGAAAATGAGCAGGCTAGAGGTATGCCAAAATGGCTGGTGCACACTTTGCGTGACAGTAAATTGGATGCACCTTTATCTAGTCGTACTCGTTCAGGCTCTCGCCATGCATCTTATGCATCAGATTGTTATGCTTTGGCTGTGTCTAGTTTACATGATGTTGAGGAGCCTCTGTCTTTTGATGAAGCACAGAATTCAGAAAATTGGATTGCTGCCATGAAATCAGAATATGATGCACTTATAGAGAATGACACATGGACTTTATGTGATTTGCCTCCTGGCAAAAAAGCCATTGGTACGAAGTGGGTTTACAAGTTGAAACGCAAGCCGGATGGTGAGATCGATCGCCATAAGGCTCGACTTGTTGCAAAGGGTTATGCACAACAAAAAGGCATAGATTATGAAGAGACTTTTGCTCCCACTTGTCGTATGACTACTGTGCGTTTTCTATGTGCATTGGCAGCTCATTTTGGTTGGGATGTACATCAATCAGACATTGTTACTGCTTTCTTGAATGGTGACATATTTGAGGAAGTTTATGTAACGCAGCCTCGCGGTTTTGTCATAAAAGGACAAGAGGACAAAGTGTGCAAATGTAAGAAGGCTTTGTATGGGTTGAAGCAATCTCCTCGTGCTTGGTATGAGAAAGCTGACACTCATTTGGTTAAACGAGGCTTTTGTAACAGTCCAACAGAAAGCACATTGTATGTAAAGCGTGAGGATGATGTATTTCTCATTGTGGTTCTTTATGTTGATGATTTGCTGATCACTGGACCAAATGAGAGACATATTGCTGAATTTAAGGCTGATTTGAATGCTACTTTCAAGATGAAAGATTTGGGGCTGTTGCATCATTACTTGGGTATACAGTTTAAGCAGTGTGATGGTGGTATTGCCTTGTGTCAGAAAAGTTACATAGAGACATTGCTATGTAAGTTTGGACTTGAGGATTGCAAACCTATTGCCACTCCCATGGAAACAGGTTTGAAGTTGAGTCTACATGATGCTGGCGATCCTGCTGATGTCACTCTTTACCAAACTGCTGTTGGCTGCCTCATTTATGTATGCAGCACGAGGCCAGATATTCAGTTTGCAGTCTCGCAGGTCAGCAGATTTATGCATAGCCCAGGGTCTAAGCATTGGCAGGCTGTCAAGAGGATTTTCCGCTACCTTAGTGGCACTTTACATCTTGGCTTGTTTTATCCCAAGGGGGGATCATTGCCGCCAGACTTACATGCTTTTTCGGACTCAGATTGGGCTGGTTGTTTTGACACGCGAGTGTCCACAAGTGGTTTTTGTTTCATGCTTGGCAGTTCATGTATATCATGGTTGAGCAAGAAGCAACCTACTGTGGCCACTTCGAGTTGTGAGGCTGAGTACAGGGCAGTCTTCACAGCTACGGTTGAGTGTGTATGGCTCAGACGCCTTATGGCTGACTTGGGTGTTGGACAGGACACTGCCAACACTATCTACACTGACAGTCAGAGCGCATTGGCAGTTGCGAGGAACCCAGTTTTTCATGCTCGCACAAAGCACATTGAGGTGCATTACCACTATGTCAGGGAGAGGCTCTCAGCAGGAGAGATCAGCTTGGCTTATGTGCCAACACAGGACAACCTTGCAGATCTTTTCACAAAGGCATTGTCTCGTGAGAAGCTTGAAGCTTTCCGCAAAGCTTTGGGCTTACTCCCCTTTGTGGACTGATCCTGTCCTCAGGGCATGGCACTTCCCTTTACTCATGTGCCAGCTCTCGTTCACCGCATCACTCCAGGGGGGATTTGTTACCATATACATGTGGTAGTGATGTGTGTGAACACACTAGGACCGCCGGGGCATTTTTTCCCTCTTTAGGAGGTTTTTTCCCCCGTGCATTGTATATACGCCCATCACTCTAGGGCTATCTATCTTTCCATTGCACACTAAGTAACACACTCTCTATTGTGTGCCTTGAGCTTCCTTCGTCTTCTCCAAGCTGTGTGTTTCTCTGCAACCCTAATTCCAACAATGAGGTTACCTTCACTAGAAACATCATCATTCAAACCATCATCCTTGCAAACAATCACATCTCTATCATGCAAAAAATGTGTGGCATGCTTCGAAGAAGAAAGGACTGAGAGAGTCTCCTTCTCAGGTTTCTTTTCAAACCTCGCATGCACATGAGAAATAAGAGGTAAAGAATGAAGACCCTCCTCACCACGAATGACCATGGCTGAGTCAGTTTTTGCATTTAGAGTGAGCGTATTGTCTGTCCAATCAATGAGAGGACTATGTTCACAAAACCATCAAATGCCCAAAACCATATCATGTTTTGAGAGAGGAGACACAACAAATCTTCTACGAAGGAAGCTTGTTGAACAATGAAATCACGGCACTCGTGTAATGAGAGAGTCCATATCGGGAGCGACGCCTGACACCTCGAGAGGAGTTGTCTGCCTAACCTTCAAGCGAGCTCTTTCTACAAGAGAGTCACCAATCACATCATACATAGTACGAGAATCAAACAAGATCACAATGCGTTGATCATTCACATGACCATAACACTTCATGAGAGACTCGTCAGCTAGATGATCATTAGAAACTTCGGACACACTAATGTTCTCATTTATGGCATTAAAACAGGATGTGGGTTCTATGGGTTCTTTAGATTCGTTGGATGCTTTCTTAGGAAAATCTCTTTTCATATGATCTTTAGTGTGACATTCAAAACATCTTTGTCTCGTGCATATTCGGCTCGTTCTTCAAGAGTTACCCAACCTCCTAAAATTCCTTGAGCAGATTTTTCATCAGGCGTCAACTTAGGGTGGGTTTTCTTGACTTTTAGTTTTTCCTTTCCCTTAGGTTCATTGTTAGAATTTTGTGCTTGAGAAATAGAGGAATATTGATTAGGAAAATTACCGTTGTTCTTCCCATTCTTACTATTCTGCAGGTTCTAAGAATTCTAAGAGATACTATGGGAAGACTGATTTTCCTTGGGCTTTACCTTTTTTGTGCTTTATCTCCTGTGCGAGAGCAATCGCTACCGCCTTGTTGAGATCTATTGGGTCGAGGACTTTGACATCGAACTTGATATACTCGTCCCACCCGAAAAGAAAGGCCTCTTTAGGTTTCGCATCCGATTTGCGTAATTGGGTGCCGAGTTGCAAAACACGGTTAGAAAAAGACATAACTGGCATACCATTTTGCTTGAGGTTACGCCAATCTTCTTTCAACCGGACTAGTAATTGAGATGGCATGAATCGCGCCTTAAGCTTGTCTTGGAAGTCGGCCCAATTGAAGGAAAGGGGCATAGGAATTGGAGCATAGGAGCACTTGCTCCTCGCCGGGGACTCCAAAATGATGTTAGCGTGCAAACGGCAAGAAAAACGAGTGCCTCTATAGCCTTGCACAAATCACACCGTCGGAAGGAAGAACTATTACACCGCCGAAAACACCTGTGATAACCACTTGTAGAGATCTATGAAAAACCCTTCAAGCATGAAACACGCTCGACATTAGGAGAAACCGAGGACATCATGACGAAGTTCGTCTAGGGGAGATGTTCGTAGAGTATCCATAGGCAAAAAAACAAATGAAGGATGGAAGAGTTATGGCCGCTCGAAACCGGGGGTGTACTCTTTCTTGCTCAAAAATGACCTCTCTGGAAGTTGTGTAGGTGTTGCAGCTATTAAAAATGGGCTTTGTATCCACTTTAAATCAAGTTTTCCTCTTCTCTCTCCTCAGCCGACATGGCCTTTAGGGGTCTCTTTTTAATTGGCTCATTTTTTGCCTCTTTTGGTAAAGTTTGGAGCCCAGTCGGTGACCTTGTGCACATGGGAGGGGGTCTTTGTCCAAAGGACCAAAAAGGAGGACAAGCGCCTGGATAGGCAATGTGAGCAGGCTGGAAAAAGACACCCAACTCTCCCCTAGAGTCCACGAGCCCATGAAGCTCATCAAGCCAAGCTTCTCTCCAATTGCTTCAAGCAATAGGAGGTCCCTCTTTGCCCTATATACCCCCCATTTTTCCCTTGTCCCTCTCATATGGAATAACTTCTATGCCACATGGCAGCTTCCTCCCCAAGCTTCCCAACTTCCCCATGCCCCAATTGATTCCAGCTTCTCCCCCAAGCAGGAGGACTTGTTGGACAACTTTCCACGAGGCATAACTTGCTGCTCCGAACACCGAATGACACACTGTAACCCACAGCTTGGAGGCCAAGTTCTCAGCTACTTCTAGAATTTTCA
The DNA here is from genome assembly GCF_014529385.1 of Adiantum capillus-veneris. Classification (NCBI taxonomy): domain Eukaryota; kingdom Viridiplantae; phylum Streptophyta; class Polypodiopsida; order Polypodiales; family Pteridaceae; genus Adiantum; species Adiantum capillus-veneris. The sequence continues at coordinate 85,107,887 of NC_140943.1, forward strand.
AATCTTTATGCAGGGGGGAATTTTACAGAGGCCTCTAAGGTCAAGAAAGCTGCCACTTTCTTGAGAGACAATGCGCTTACATAGAGGACGACATTGTTGATGCAAGGACAGGCACCGTTACATGGGTATACTTTAAGTAAATGTTTGCATCTGCGTGGCTAACAAATGAATTTGAAGCCGATGTCATGACGGATTGGCACCCACTCACTGCGGCTATTTGCAAGAGCCTACAGAAACACACTCTGAGGTTTTGTAAAGCGTTGCTCTCAGTAACCTCCTACAGGTTTGTGCCACTAACAGAGCAGATTGAGAAGTATGGTTGAGGGTTGAGGGTTGCCTAAAGGGTTCGAGATTACTGTACAAAGAACGGAGTGGCTACCCTCACTCAGCTTATGGAAGTTGCCAACACTGGTCTTGCCTTGTTGAAGGGAGAGGACAGTGGGTTTCCTGGCAACATTAAAGTGAGGCAGCAAAAGAAAAATTCAACAAAGCAGACCTTTGTGAAAACGGTCAACAAGGACAAGGACTCAACCAAGACTTCTGGAGCACAGGCAAAGAAACAAAAAAGGAAGCCTTTTGTACGTAAGTCACTCGAGGAAAAGAAGGTCTTGATGGCTAAGAATATATGCTTTATATGCGAGCAGCCTGGTCACTTTGCTACATATTGTCCACAAAGGAAAAGACCAGCTGACTCATATGATAAAGAGGACAAGAAAGAAAAGAAGCCCAAGCCCACTACAGGTTTAGTGCTAGACATGTTAAAGTCAGTGATCAAACGGCACTTATTTTCTTTGATCCACGTCACAAAGCGAACTTTATCTCACCAGAGTTAGCTATGAAGCCGGGCATTAGAGCTGAAGAGATGGGGTGTCACAAAGTGATGACGTGGCAGACAGCAGAAACCCTAATTTCTGCCAGAAACCCTAATTTTTGAAAATCGCGGAGGCTGAAATTTTTATAAAAAAAAAACTTTTTTTTTGGAAAATGATGAGCGTTGCAAATTTCTTTTTCTCTACTTAAATGAGAGAGAGAGAGAGAGAGAGAGAGAGAGAGAGAGAATGCTTTTGCTTTCATGTTTTGACTCTCTGTGAGAGAGAGAGAGAGAGCAATTGCTTTTGATTTCAAGCTTTCGGGGCTCTGCTTTTGGGCATCCCTTGTAACCTTTAAATTAGTGGTGAGGGCCTCACTTCTCAGGGCATCTGGACGTAGAGTCCGAGAGTGAAACCCTAACCGCTCTTTTGTACTTTGATGATTGATTAATATAAAAAGAAATACCGAAAGGGGCGCCAGTCTTTGGGGCCAATATCTCTAGGCACGGAACTCCGCCGGGCCAGTGCAAATCTATTGTGATCTGTGAATTGTTTTGAAGTGGTTACTTGGTGCTGTCGCGGTTGATTCTTGACTTGGAGTGTCCAAGTCTATTACAGTGGTATCAGAGCACGGCCGATTTCTCTTCTACGGGAAATCCGATCTCCGAATTTTTTCCGCGGCACCTATGGCTTCAGGCAATGATCAGTCGACTCCCTCTGCATCTGGAGATGCGGGCTGGGATCACAACGACGATTCAAACAGAGAGTATGGCCTGCCTCGGCCTACTCAAGCGGAGCAAAGAGAGATGGAGCGTCGTCAATTGATTGGCGATGCAACAAAGATGATGCTCAATTTTGCCAAGGATCCGAAGATGGCAAAATATATGAACCAGACCTCTTTGGAAGAGGTACAGATGGAGTGGCAGAGAACCACAACACCACTCCCGAAACCCGCTCTCAAGAAACCTTCTGCCTCCAAGAAAATATACGGAGCAGGAACTGGAGAACGTGGTTGATGCACGGATTGCTCAGCTTTTCGACGTGCAAAAGAACGACAAAAAGCACGGCAAAAAGCAGAAGAAAGGCACTGACTTCCCGGGATATTTGGGTCGTCGGTTGACATTTGACAAGGCAAAGAAACGGAAGAAGCGTGTTCGATTTGAAGGAGTACCCAGTTTTTCTTCTTCTTCTTCTGACAGTTCTTCTAGCTCCTCGGATTAGAGCGAAGAAGTCAGAAAAAGCAAAAAGCGAAGCAAGACACAAAGCTTCGGAAAGGGCAAGAAAAAGGCAAAGAAGGCTACATCTCGCCCAAAGACTGACAGTTCTACTGAGGACTCGTCTACAGACAGCTCAGATTCCGATGACGGAAAGTTTTATGCGAACAAGAAGAATTTTTACAAAGCCAACCAATATGACTTTCTCGAAGATAAAAGCAAGAAAGTCCGAGAGTTTAAGGAAGGTGTCCACTCGATCAAGTTTGATACTTTTCAGGATACTCAGATGCTTCGAACGCTTTGTCTTTTATACAACAGTTCGAAATCGCTTTCGCGGGAGGACGCTATTCAGAGCACTCCAAGATTCGGAGAGCTGCCTCTTACTTTAAGGGGAATGCTCATACTTGGTGGTCCACGCTTCTATTAAGCAAGACTGTGCCAGTTACATGGCTGAAATTCAAGAGGATTTTTATTTCTTCTTGGTTGACTCAAGAGTTTGAGCGAGATATACGAGCTGCTTGGAACCATCTCCGGATGACCAAGAGCGATACAGTGAATTCTTATTGTGAAAGATTCTGGAGCTCTTTTCTACCCGCCTCTTCATTCAAGAAGATCTCGTTCTGAGAACAGATTGAGCGGTTTACCTTGGGTCTACCTACAGAGATCCGAAATCACTGCTTGGAACAGAAGTCAGCTTTTGTTCAGGAGTTGATGAGTCATGCGAAGCGGGGCTTTGCCATTCACTCTGGCAGTCTAACCTACCCCACAGATGAGGCCATGACACAACGAGCCGAACAGACTTCTGGGAATGAAAGTAGAATGAAAAAGAGCAACCCAGAGAAAAAAAAAAAGGATGCACGACCCAAGCTTACTCCTGAGGAGAGAGCTCGCTTCATCAGAGAGGGGAAGTGCTTTGGATGCGGGGAACATGGACATATTTCCGCAAAGTGCCCTGATAAGGCACAGAAAGAACAGAATGATAAAGACGACGACAGGTCTGAGAGTTCGAGAGCAGCTGAGGAATGTGGCAGAAAAGGCAGATAGAAAAGCAGAACTGGTACCACATCGCGTGGGACCTGCACCGAATCTAATGAATGAAAGTACAAACTTTGCTGCTTTCGGGGCAAAGTGAAGGATCAGGAAGCTCTTTTGAAGGAGCCAAGGCCAACTTCTTTTCACTTGGAATTGGCGGCTCAATTTGGAACTACGCCCCACAGACTGACGCCACAGGCGGAGGTAGTTCGACTGGCACCCGGATGGGATGTTGCCATTACACCGAGCATTGGCAAACTTCGTTTGCAATGACAGGGGTGTTCAGGGCACGCGAGTGACGTTCTACTCGGGATCCCTTGGTACCACAAGAACTATGCCGTGGTTGACTACCGGGCCGAGAAAGCGACTTTGATAAATGAAGGGCTTAGAGATTCTACTTGATGAACTTCAGTTTTCTTACTTTTGGGAGAACTGAACGATGGATAAAACTTGAATATGTTTTGACCTGAAGAAAAGAACACCAAGATTTTTTTCTCCACGCTCATGTCGATTGCTTTTGAGAGGGCCTGAAGATCATACCATTGATCTGATATCTGGAAGCACGCCATCGAATCGGCCACCTTATCGTGTGAGCCGAGTACAGAATGAAAAGATTATGAACTCAGTGAAAGACCTCTTGGAAAAGGGTCTTGTCCAGCCTAGCACTTCACCGTATTGCTCTCCAGTGTTGTTGGTTTTGAAGAAAGACGGATCTTGGAGAATGTGCATCGATTATAGCACTCTCAACGAAATCACCATCAAGAACAGATTTCCAATTCCTAGGATCGATGATATACTCGACAGGTTACAGGGATCCTCGTGCTTTAGCAGGATTGACTTGAAGACTGGATATCATCAGATCAGGATAGCGCCAGGAGATGTCTACAAGACAGCTTTTCGGACGACTTTTGGGTTATTTGAGTTTTTGGTGATGCCTTTTGGCTTAACCAATGCTCCTGCAACATTTAACCGGATGATGGATAGGATTTTTCGAGAGTAGAGGCAATTTGTTGGCACTTTCTTTGACGACGCCATTGTTTTCTCCAAGAATGAGGCAAAACACAGAGATCATTTGCTTCAAGTCTTTCAGGCATTACGAGATCACACATTAGTGATTAATGCTAAGAAAAGTGAATTTTTCCTACCAGAGATACATTTTTTGGGACACATTGTGTCAACAGCAGGAGTGCAAATGAACCCGGCCAAGATAGAGACTATCCGTGATTGGCCCGATTTGAGGAATGTCCATGAAGTTAGAAGCTTCTTGGGACTGTGTTCGTACTACAGGCGGTTCATACGAAAGTTTGCAGAGGTTGCTTCCCCTTTGTATACCTTGACACAGAAAGGAGTACCTTTTTCGTGGGGACCCACAGAGGTGACTGCCTTTCAGACGTTGAAAGAGAAATTGACTACAAGACCTATTTTGACTTTGTCGGAATTGCAAAAGTCATTCGAAGTATATTGTGATGCTTGTGGTCGTAGTCTGGGTGTGGTCTTGATGCAAGAAGGCCATGTCATAGCTTACGAGAGCCGTTTGTTCTCTAGGCCGGAGATGACAGCACAGATTTATGAGAAAGAGCTTTTGGCGGTTATCCATGCTCTTACTCAGTGGCGGCATTACCTACTCGGAGCGGATTTTACTGTCTTTACAGACCATTAGAGTTTGCGCTACTTCGTGTCACAAAAGCAGCTTTCAGAAAAGCAGATGCGGTGGGTGAACATCTTGTCACAGTTCCACTTCCAGATTGTCATGATGATGGCAGACTTTGTGTCACTAGGCCATTGCGATATAAGGTCATGGTAGAAAGTCATGTCCCACCGTATGCAGGGCATCGTGGAATTGATGCGACAATGAAAGCGGTAGAGACATTATTTTATTGGCCTACTTTGAGGAGAGATGTGGATGCCTTTGTGCGAGCATGCGTGATTTGCCAAAAGGTCAAGTTTGACAGGCAAAAGGCAGCAGGGTTATTAAGCCACTGCCTATTCCGATAAGCCATAAGAAAGCATTGCCATGGATTTTATCTTTGATCTTTCAAGAACGCCGACAAGGAATGATCAGGTTTAGCAAGCATGCCCATTTTATTCATGTCAGGAAGAAGATAAAATCTAACCATATGGCACGGTTGTTCATGTACAATGTGTTTAAGTACCATGGTATGTCACAATCAATTGTCAGTGATCGTGATCCTCGCATGACGAGTTTGTTTTAGAGAGGATTATTTGAGAACATGGGCACTACGCTCAAGTTTTCATTTTCATTTCATCCACAAACTGATGGACAATCAAAAGAGGCTAATTCTACTATCTTGGATCTGTTGAAATGTTATGTGTCAAATAATAAGGGCAAGTGGGAACAGTATTTGCATATGCTTGAGTATGCGTACAACAATACGGTGCATTCATCCACATGCAAACGTCCACAGGCAAACGTCCACGGGCAAGGTACCTTTTGAGGTTGTTGAAGGTGACAAAAAGGTTCCTCCATTTTGCATGCAAAGGACAAGATCTTTGAGGCCGATCCACATGTTGAGAACACGCATGAAATGTATAAGAAGATTGAGCTTGCCTTGGAGAAGACTCAAGCAAAGCAGAAAAAGGCATGTTGGTCGTCACCGTCGTGAATTATTGTTTTCACCCGGTGATTGGGTACTTTTACGGTTTGAAAAGGCAAGGTTAAAGAAGATGAAGGGCAAGGAAAAGTTGTTTCCGAAGCTCAGCATCCGTTACTATGGACCTTTTCAAGTGCTTGATAAGATCAACGATGTTTCTTATAGGCTGAAATTGCATGACACTTGGAAGATTCATAATGTGTTTCACGTGAGTCTTCTACGACCCTTTGGTGATGTGCCAAAAGATATGCCACAGGAAGATCAGCCAAAAGTCGATGAACTTGATGAGATCTTCTTGGTACCTGAGCAAATTTTGGCACATAAAGAAAGAAAAGTTAAGGGACAGGTTGCAAGACATTATTTGGTGAAGTTCAAGAACTATCTACCTATGGATGTAAAGTGGATGGAAGAGCATGAACTGTTGAGTCACAAAATGTATTGCCGCTTTACCTTGAGGCCTTTGGGTTACAGCCTACGTTTGCCCCAACCCAATGTGTGCAAAGGAGTGGTAATGATGGAGCTAGCACATCAAATGTACATATGGATTCAGTGCAATAGAAGTGTGCATCGCTCTTCAAGTGTTAAAGGTATTATGCTCACTTCTATCATAGATGGAAATGACAAACGTATAAAGGTCTCATTAAGTCATTTGTATCTATGTGTTATGACCATTCTTGCGGGTACATGCGATGATAAAAGCATGCTAACAACACAAGATCATCAATAGCATGTATATATGGCATGCAATCGAGGACGTTTGCGATTTCAAGAGGGGGGTATGTCAGGAGGACGTGGCAACTGCTAATTACTCTCACGAGGACGTGGCAACTGCTAACCTTAGTTGTTGGTTTCTTTCTGATGATTTTTAGTTAATTTTTGGGACCCTCTTTTTGAAGTCACAAATGGCCGACATTGTGTGACCAGTGTGAAACAACCGATGGCCTAAAGTTTCACCCGCAAACGAGAAAGCCTTGCCGCCACGAGTCGGTCGGGCCGATCAGCACTGAAATCCGAGCAGTAAAAGGGTGTCTAGGCTCAGTTCAAAGTCATTTAGGTCCCCTCGCTACACTTTTAAGTCGGTGGACACTAGGAAAATTAACTCAAAGAGGCATAGTGGACACTTAGCAACACCAGAGTCTCCAGAGGGTCAAACTCTGCCACCTCAACCAAGAATTGACGCAAACTCTCTCTCTCTCTCTCTCTCTCTCTCTCTCTCTCTCTCTCTCTCTCTCTCTCTCTCTCTCTCTCTCTCTCTCTCTCTCTCTCTCTCTCTCTCGGGCTTACAGTGTGTGTGTGTGTGTGCGTAGTTGGTGTGTGAGTAGTTGGTGCGAGTGATGGAGCTTTAATGGAAAGCTTGCCTTCTCCATTGCACTATGTAGCACGATGATTCTCCTCTCGCGCACCTCTCTTCCCTTATGAATACAGAAACGTGATGCCCCGCTCGAGGGCTTTTCATCTGTAAGTACAGTTGTGCTGGTTCATGCACGATTGCCGAGGCAAGAGCCTCTTGCACCCGTACTGGATTTGCTAGTTGCTAATCCCCCGCATGTAAATGTGAATTCGGAGAGATTTCACGAGAGAAATCTCGTCCGATTCAAAGGGCAAGTAGCCCTACAGGTGCAGGAGCTCGAGGATTGCTACGGATGCGACCGGCTCGTGAAACGGAGCCCAAAACAGGGAACTACGGCTTGCTGTGTATTTTTGCAGGTTTAGGGTTTCGGCCCTAAATGGTCCCTAACACCCCCAAGAGGTCCGCGGACGCGAGGGGCCCGATGTGCGGGTGATCTGGCGCATTTTCAGGGCAGAAAATAGAAAATTCAGCGAGCTGCAGATTCTCGCCAGGTTTTGTAGAGTGTCCGTATGCGCCGGGAGAGTCACTTATTGCGTGGGGATACTGTCTATGAAGCACCCTAGTACAGTTATGCTGCCAAAATCGGGCCAGACAAGGTCATTCTCAGCCCAGCTTATGCAAAACAGCTCATAGGAAATCGCAGGTTTTATTCCCTCTTTGAATACAATAAAGAAATACCGAAAGGGGCGCCACTCTTTAAGGCCAACAGGTGTCGGCATCAACTTGGTAGCACTCTAGCTTACAAGCCGTGTGTGTTTGAAGTGTCAATTCCCATTACAGGTTTTTAGTTGCAAAGTTTCTCTGTGTCCTACAATCTAAAGTAAAGTGTCAGTGAAAGCCAAAGTCTACCGCCCTATGGGCCGGTTTCTTGAACAGGGGGGTGGAGCTTGTTATCCAGTAATATGAGCAAGCCCTTAACATAATTGAGCCCTTAGTTATTCGGTAATATGAGCAAACCCTTAACGTAATTGAGCTATCGTCCTTGGGTCATTCTCTCCCACTCACATTGTGTTTGTCTCCTCACTTCTTCATTCCTTCAAACTCAATTGCTTCGGCGCTAGATTTGAGTGTCGAGGACCCCAATGAGCCATTCATACTTACAAAAAGGTAACAAATGTCGGAAGGGCGGGGGGGAGGGTTGGGGGGGGGGGGGGGGGGGGGGGGGGGGGGGGGGGGGGGGCGCTTTGCATTTGAAAGCAAGGAGCTTGATCAAGCTCAACGTAGCTGCTACTACTATGAATGAGAGTTACTAGTGATAGTTCATGTGTAATGGAAGGGCACCACGTGCCGATTAAACGAACAGATTGGAACAGACTTTTAGCACTTCAAAACAACTTGAACACACACTCTGGACAATGACGACGACGCTATGGTTGAATGCCAAAACTGCTAGCGATGTCGAAGGCTAGGAACTACAACCATGACGAGGCTAAGTTGAAATATGATGCGATCATGCTAGCTGAAAACGCTGATCATGCTGGGCTGAAAACGCTGATGCGGAATTGTTGGTTCATGTGGCACTTGGTACGGCTTGGTTCTTGAGAGGCTCCTTCACTGCTCCTCTGCCTTCTACTGGTGCCCAAAGGATTTCTTTTATAGGTCCTTTAGCCATTTTCCCCGCCTACATTCCAACAAGTGTAAATGAAAAGTCACTTATTAATCAAATGCACTCTAAGAGGTGGTTCACACGCGGTGAATGCCCAAGTGCTAAAATGCGGTACTGTGCAAGAGAGGGTATGCAACTATGACCGGCCTGGACATGCACGTCCTGCTCGAAGCTCACAAAGTGCCAGGATAGGTCCTAAGCTAAGACTCATGCTAGACTGTAGCAGAAGCATGTCCACGTAGCACAAGTAAAGTGCGCACATGAGATCCCCCCCTGTTAAAGGCGAGGCACAACTGCCGAACTTCTATCTTGGATACTTCTTTGTACTTCTAATGCTGATTGCTTCTAATGCATGTGGATGCATAACTGATGACTATACAAGATTATCATGGAAAAGCCGATTTCCACATTATGAAGTTGGGCAATTGTGACGGTCTCTTGGGCATGCCTTGGCACGACAAGAATGATGCAATTCTCGAGGTTCAGAACCGAACCATCACCGTGATACAGAAGGGCAAGCTAGTGGTCCTCAAAATTCAGTTGTTCGAACAAAGCCTTGAATGACCTCTCTAGTTTTTTTCTAGTTAGATACTTTTGAACATTGTTTGAATTTGTTTGAAATGGATGCTATCTGCTTTAAACCCGTCTTGGTGCCGATTTGAATTGTTTGACTCTGGTTGTAAATACTGGTTTCAATGATTGGTGATTCTACTCTCGCGGATGGAGAAGTGAGAAATACTGTTTTGGTATTGTTTGAACCTCGGAACGACGTAGGCCGATGCCTGGGGAGCATTTCGTTGTATGTTTGAAAACCTCCGAACGATGCATGCCGATGTTTGGGGAGCGTTTCGTTGTATGCTAGAAAACCTCCGAACGACGCAGGAGATGCCTGGGGAGCATTTGGTTGTATGCTTGAACCTCCAAGCAACGCAGACTGCGGTCTGGGGAGCGTTTGGTTGTAGGGTCCTCTGAGCTCATGGCCCAGACCTTTTTAGGTTATTTGCGGGCGGAGTGACGAGGTAGTCGTTGAGTAGCTTCATACCGCAGACAGTTTGTCTCGAGGGAGTGCTCAGCGGCGTTGTTTGTTGTGTCTTGTAACATGCATATGTAAGCATTTGTGTTGCATTGTGATGTGCCATCTGTTGAATGTTCCTGATCGGATGAGATTGCCTGGGTATGTAATTTTAGTGCATCAAAACACCTATGGAAGATCAGTGCGGTCTGGGTGTGATGGCTAATTTTACTAGGCCGGAATATCAAGAGTTCCGATCTGGACGAAAAGAGAAGCCAACTCCTTGATCAAAAGAACCGAAAGGAGAAGCCAACTCCTTAACAAAAAAAAGAGCAAATTGATTGTCCCTTGGAATGTCCCTCGGAATGACCCTCGGAAATTTTTGAGCTAACTTGAGTTGTTTTGCAGATATGCTGTAATCGCGGATGATTACTTTCTTTCAAGAAGGGGAGATGTCACAAACTGCTGACATGTGAAAGCCCTGAAGAAGGGAGTCAACTTGCAGAGATGTCGGCCGAGGGGACTAAACCCTAAGAAGAACAAGTAACAAAAGAAGAAGTCCTACCAACTTATGGGAACCCTGTCCGATGGGGCCCCAAGTGACAAAGGAAATAAAGCAAGACCCACACACACACACACACACACAAGAAATTGCATAGGTGCTGATGACATGATAGATTTTCGAAAATTACGCTGGCTGATGACGTGGCAGGCTGTACGGATTTTCGCGTTTTGCGCTGGCTGATGACGTGGCAGGCTGTACGAATTTCTGTAAATTACGCTGGCGGCTTTTGGGCCTGCTTTTGGACCAGATGCTTTTGAGTTTGAAGGCTTTTCACTGTAAACTGCTTTTGGAGCCTAGCGCCTTTAAATATGAGGTTAGGGCTCATTCTCTGGCATGCTCCTTGGAGAAGGTGCAGAGTCTGGAGTATCAACTTGTACAGTGTTGATGCAATATAAAGAAATACCGAAAGGGGCGCCAAGGTTTGGGGCCAATACTCTCTGGGGTGGAATTCCGCCACTCCGTGTCGCGTGTCGTCTCTCTCTTTTAGCTCAGTTGTTATTGAAGTGCTTAAAGTCTGTTCAGTCTGTTCTTTTCTATTGGCACGTGGTGCCCGTCTTGTGACAGGTTGCAGAGCGGGGAGACAGTTGCAAGCTATTCTCTCAAGGAAGGCTACTTGATGCGAAGGACAATGTTGTGTGTTACACAAGCATTGAGGAACAAGGTTTTGACAGAGTGCCATTGTCCACCTTTTTCGAGCAATCGCGGCATAGACACCACTTGGAAAGGTGTGGAGCAGTATTTCTACTCGCCGAGGCTCAGAAAGGATATGGACGAGTTTGTTCGCGGTTGTTTAGTATGCTAAAAGGTCAAGTTGGACACGCATAAGGCACCACGTATTCTACAACCTTTACCTATACCTAGCCGATTGTGGAAGAGTATAGCAATCGATTTCATTTTTTACCTTTCCAAGACTCACAATGGGCACAATGGCATTTTGGACAGTCATCGACAGATTCAGCAAATAGGCTCACTTCATTCCGGTAAAGAAGACAATTAAACCCGATCATCTGGCTAAATTGTTTGTCTCACAGATTTTCGACTACATGGTATGCCTAGGTCTATAGTTTCAGATAGAGATCCCAGCTTTACAAGTTTGTTTTGAAGGACAATTTGGGAGAATAGTAGTACACACCTATAGTTCTCGTCCTCGTTCCACCCACATACTGATGGGCAATCAGAGATAGCAAATTCAATGGTTTTGGACTTGTTGAAGTCATTTATCTTTGATCAGAAGACTCAATGGGAGCCATTGGTGGAGTTTGCCTACAACAACATGGTTCATACGTCTACGGGGAAGGCGCCATTTGAGATTATAGAGGGTTTTAAGAAGGTCCCACCTATTCTAAGCACCAAAGATAAGATTTTTGAAGCAAATTAGTACACTCAGAACCTGGACACTGCTTTTGCTAAGCTGCGCGAGGCTCTCGAGAAGTCTCAAGCACGGCATAAGGAGGCAACAGACAAGCATCGACGTGACTTGCACCTAAAAGAGGATGACTGGGTGTGCTTTTACGCTTTGAGAAGGCACGCCTACGAAAACTGAAGGGTAAGAAACACCTTTTTCCAAAGCTGAGTATTCGATACGACGGCCCTTTCCAGATTCAAGAGAAGATTAATGATGTATTTTTCATACTAAAGTTACCAGATACTTGTAAGATTCACAATGCATTTCATGTGAGTATATTGAGACTTTTCACAGGTGAAGTGTCAGCGGACAGGGAGCGAGAGGAGCAGCATAAAGTGGAAGAGAAAGAGAAGAATTTCATTCCAAAACAGGTTCTGACTCGCAAGAAAAGGAAAGTGAAAGGTAAGCTGACACGCCGGTATTTAGTCAAGTTCAAGAACTAGGATGCAAAATGGATGGAGGAGCAGGACCTATCAGATACTCCTCAGATTTTAGAGCGTTACCCTCAAGCTTTTGCTCTTGCACCAACTATTCTAGGCAGGTTGAATCTGGTGCGGTGAGGACTACACAAGAGGGGAGTTACTCCGCTCCTTTTGTTGGGTCTAAAGGCCCTCTCGCCATCTCTATTGTATATTTTATACACGCTTATTCTTTGGGTGTGAACCACCTCTAGGGTCACTTTAAGTGACCCCTATATTTGTACCCTCACAATAATAAAATGTAACATTGAAAAATGTGCCGAACAACACACACAAAAACCTGCACATCGTTTTCTCTCTCTCTCTCTCTCTCTCTCTCTCTCTCTCTCTCTCTCTCTCTCTCTCTCTCTCTCTCTCTCTCTCTCTCTCTCTCGTTTGCAACTCGAGAGCCTAGTTCAAGCCTCCACCTATACGTGGCAGGTGCTTGCCCTCTCTCTCTCTTCGACCTCAACCCACAACGTTTGCTCTCTCTCTCTCTCTCTCTCTCTCTCTCTCTCTCTCTCTCTCTCTCTCTCTCTCTCTCTCTCTCTCTCTCTCTCTCTTCGATTTCAACCCAGAGCCCTTTCTCTCTCCTCTCACTTCAGCCCATAGCTTCTTTATGAAGTTTGAGACTGTGAGAGTCTCGCTTTCGCGACACAGCAGGGATTAGCACGCAAAATCAATTACAGAAGAAAGGGGAAATTCACAGTTATTACAGCATTTTGAAGCTTTACATGCTAAAATTACACTTACAGGTTGAGAAAAATTGAGAGTTTTGCCCAATTTGCAGAAAATTCAGACATTAGACCGTCAAAATTTGTTTCTTTTGCTGAAATTTCAATAATTTGCAGACATTGGTGAATGTATTACAATTGTAGACAGTTTGAGCAGAGAATTTGAGTTTTTCAAGAAATTACAAGAAAATGCAGGTTTATATGCACCAAGAAGTTTATGTGTGACATTTATGTATTTACATGCCCAATACTCGCCATTGAGTTTATGTATTGCTGAAAATACATTTTGCAGCAGTTTTTAATTCATTTGCAAATTTGAGGTTGATGCATATGCACTTTGGTTCTATTGCTGAAGTGGGAGTATTCTTGCAAGGAATGTATACCCTACTTGTGTGCTGAAATTTCAGCTTTTATTGCCGAAATTTATCCTTCTTTATTGTTGTACACTTGTTATAAAGTGTCGGTAACGCAATGTTACCACCTCTTGCTCTTCTACACTGAGTATTTGAGCCTGTAAGAGGCTAAATCTCAATTTTCAGCCTGCTGTCATAAAATTACAGCAGTGAGTTTTTGGTCCTTTTCGCACCGAAATGGCCTCTAATGCGTCTATGAGTGGTGAGTCAAAGTCTCTTCGTAAAATCAAGAGGTTTGACAGCTCTAGCTTTGACTTGTGGAAAAATATAATTCAGGGAATCTTATTCCTAAAAGACTGTGATGATGCACTTTTGGAAGCGAAACCTGCAACTTTGTCAGATGATGATTGGGCTAGGCTCAACAAGAAAGCTATTGCTTACATCAAGATGGTTGTGTCTAATGAGGTGCTTAGGGACATTAAGCGTCTTGACATTGCTTATGCTATCTGGAAGAAATTGACAGATACGTATGAGAATGCAACTCCTGTAAATCAAGTGCATCTTATGCGTAAGCTTGTAACATGGAGATGGATGAGTCTAAGCATGCATCTGAATACTTGAGTACTTTCACAGGTATCTTGAGTCAGTTGCAAGACTGGTTTGCAGCCGTTTGGTGATAAGCTAAAGGCTATTTTCTTATTGATGACTTTGCATGATAGCTGGAAAGCTTTAGTTGTCTCTTTGAGCAACAATGCTGCTTTGACATTTGATGGTGTACGAGGTTCTATTCTCAATGAAGAGATTAGAAGAAAAACCAGCGGTGAAAGCAATGGGTCAGCATATAATGTTAAGAGGCAAGTCTGAAAGAAGAATAATGCAAACAATAGAGGCAAGAACAAGAATAAGAGCACGGGTAAGTCCCAAGATGTTCCATGCTATCAATGTGGACGCAAAGAGCATAAAAAGCCCGATTGCAGGACCCAAGTACTACAAGCAGGAACTTGAAAGAAAGAAACAGCAGGGTAAAAAGAAGAAGGATCTAAATCTTCTTCCAAGGAAGTTGCCAAGGCAAATGTTGCTTCGAGTGTTGTCATTGAAGAAATTGTTGACACGGATGATGCACTTGTTATTGGCTCATGCCTTTATGATGGTAGTGTTACAATGGCAAGTGACATGTATATCACAAAAACAAAGGTAATTGATGCATTACTTTCAGCACAGGATGGTTTGTCACACTCATGGTAGATAGTGGTGCCTCATTTCATGTCACTCCATCTTTGGCGTCCTTTGCTTCATACACTACAGATAGTCTGGGTAAAGTTTACTTGGGCAACAACCATGCACGTGAGATTGAGAGAGTTGTCACTATACACATGGCACTTGAAAATGGTCAAGAGATGATTTTGCATGATGTTAGGTATGTACCTGTCACAAACTGGTGACGTGGCGTCCCACAACACACAGAACATACTTCCTCTTGCTGGCTACGGACTGTACTGGCTGACTGATGACGTGGAAAATTCTATACGCTTGCTGACGTGGCAACCCGCGAATCGTGGCGCGGATTACGGAGGTGACGTGGCAACGCTGGCAGCTTTTGGGCGATGCTTTATTTCACGCAAACCTGACAGATTTTGGCATTGCTTTTTGTTGTTTTCCTACGCAAAGGATGGGAGAGAGAGAGAGAGAGAGAGAGAGAGAGAGAGAGAGAGAGAGAGAGAGAGAGAGAGAGAGAGAAAGCCTTTTGCTTTATTTTATTAAGAGAGAGAGAGAGAGAGAGAGAGAGAGAGAGAGATCTTGCTTTATTTTTCTATTGGCTCAAAAGAGAGCTTGTGGAAAGCAGCAAGCCTTTGGGCTTTTGATTTTCAGCTTTTGGGGCTTTGCTTTTGGCATCCCTTGTACTCTTTAAATATGCGGGTTGGCCTCTCACAACTCAAAGCATCTGGACGCAGAGTCTGAGTGTGAGCGTCTGCCCGCACTCTTGTACTTGGAACTCAGATTAATACAAAAAGAAATACCGAAAGAGGCGCCAGTCTTTGGGGCCAATATCTCTAGGCACGGAACTCCGCCGGGCCAGTGTCGAATCAATTGTAAACTGTGAACTGTTTTGAAATGGTTATTTGGTGCTCTCACGGTAGATTCTTGACTTGGAGTGTCCAAGTCTGTTAGTGGTATCAGAGCATGGCCGATTTCTCTTCTACGGGAAATCCGATCCCAAATTTCTTTTTCCGAGGCACCTATGGCTTCGAGCAAAGATCAATCGACTCCTCTGCATCCGGAGATGCGGGAAGGGATCACAACGAAGATTCCGGCAAGGAGTATGGCCCTCAGCCTACTTAGGCGGAGCGTCGAGAGATGGAGCGTCAACGATTGATCGGCGACGCAACAAAGATGATGCTTAATTTTGCCAAGGACCCAAAAATGGCAAAATATATGAGCAAGACCTCTTTGGAGGAGGTGCACACGCAGTGGCAGAAAACCGCAACACCACCCCCAAAACCCGCTCAAAAAACCTCTTGCTCCCAAGAAGTATACAGAGAAGGAATTAGAAGAGGTGGTTGACGCACGAATTGCTCAGCTTTTTGACGCGCAAAACAAAGCTAAAAAGCACGGCAAAAAGCAGAAGAAAGACACTAACTTCCCGGGCTATTTGGGTTGTCAGTCGACATTTGAAAAGGCAAAGAAACAGAAGAAGCGTGTTTGATTTGAAGGAGTACCCAGTTCTTCTTCTTCTTCCTCTTCTGACAGTTCTTCTAGCTTATCTGACTCGAGCGAAGAAGACCGAAAGGCAAAAAGCGAAGCAAAAAGCAACGCTTCGGAAAAGGCAAGAAAAAGGCAAAGAAGTCTAAATCTCGCCCCGTGAGTGACAGTTCTACAGAGGACTCACAGTTCAGACTCTGACGACAGCAACTTTTATGCAAGAAGAAGAATTTTTATAAAGCCAACCAGTATGACTTTCTGGAAGACAAAAGCAAGAAAGTCCAAGAGTTTAAGGAAGGTGGACAATCAATTAAATTTGACACGTTTTCGGGATATAGAGATGCTTCGAAGGCTTTGTCTTTTGTACAGCAGTTTGACATCGCTTTCGCGGGAGGACGTTACTCAAAGCACTCTAAGATTCGGAGAGCTGCCTCTTACTTTAAGGAGAATGCTCGAACTTGGTGGTCCACGCTTCTATTAAGCAAGACTGCGCCAATTAAATGGCTGAAATTCAAGAGGCTTTTTATTTCTTCTTGGCTGACTAGAGAGTATGAACGTGATATACGAACTGCTTGGAACCATCTTCGGATGACCAAGAAGGATACAGTGGACGCTTATTGCGAGAGATTCTGGAGCTCTTTTCTACCCGCCTCTTCATTTAAGAAGATCTCGTTCAAGGAACAAATTGAGCGGTTTACCTTGGGTCTACCTACAGAGATCCAAGATCACTGCTTGGAACAAAAGTCAGCTTCTATTTATTCAAGAGTTGATGAGTCATATGAAACGGGGTTTTGCCATTCACTCTACAGTTTGACCTACCCCACCAATGAGATCATGACACAAAGAGCCGAACAGACTTCGACAAATGAAAGTAGAAAGAGGAAGAGCAACCCAGAAAAGAAGGATGCACGACCCAAGCTTACTCCTCAGGAGCGGGCTCGCTTCATCAGGGAAGGAAAGTGCTTTGGATGCGGGGAAACTGGACATATCTCCGCGAAGTGCCCTAAAAAGGCACAGAAAGAACAAAACGACAAGGACGACGAAAGGCCGGATAGTTCGAGAGCAGCTGAGGAACGTGGAAGAAAAGGCAAGATGAAAACAGGACTGGTTCCAGATTGTATGGGTACCGATCCCAGCAAGGTGGACGAGAGTACAGAACTTTGTTGAGCTTGAGGCCAAGTAAAAGATCAAGAAGCCCTGATCTTCCTTGATGGAGGAGCCAAGGGCAACTTCATTTCACTGGAATTGGCGACGCGGCTCGAGATCACTCCCGATCGGATGGGACCACTTGCGGAGGCGGTTCTAGCGGCACCCGGCAGGGACGTAGCCATTACACCTCTCATTGGCAAACTTCAGTTGCATTGTGAGGGTATTTGGGGCATGAGGACTTTTACATAATGCCTTTGGAAGGTTGTGATGTTCTCTTGGGAATTCCCTGGTACCACAAGAACAATGCCGTGGTCGACTATCGGGTAAGGAAAGCAACATTGACTACAGAGAAGGACAGAACCATTGTAATTGACATTAAACTTAAGGGTGAGTTTGTCCCTATTGTATCAACTTCGGCCATTTCAAAGTTAATGAAATCCAGTTTGTTTGTTTACTCGATCTTTATGAAAGAGTTGAGTGATGAGGATAGGACAAATATGTCTGAACTTGATAAAGAACGCCAAGATTTTCTCCACTCTCATGCCGATTGCTTCTCAGAGGGCCTGCCAGGCGAGTTACCACCTGCTCGTCCTGAAGATCATACCATTGATCTGATACGTGGAAGCACGCCACAGAACCGGCCACCTTACCGGGTGAGCCGAGCACAAAATGAAGAGATTATGAACCAAGTGAAAGACCTCTTGGAAAAGGGTCTTGTCCAGCCTAGTACTTCACCGTATTGCTCTCCAGTATTGCTGATTTTGAAGAAAGATGATTATAGAGCTGTCAACACAATCACCATCAAGAACACATTTCCAATTCCTAGGATCGATGATATACTCAACAGATTGCAGGGATCCTCGTGTTTTAGCAAGATTGATTTGAAGAGTGGATATCATCAGATCACAATCGCGCCGGGAGATGTCTACAAGACAGCCTTTCGGACGACTTTTGGGTTATTTGAGTTTTTGGTGATGCCTTTTGGCTTAACCAATGCTCCTCCGACATTTAACCGGATGATGGACAGGATTTTTTGAGAGTACATGCTATTTGTTGGCACTTTCTTTGACGATATCATTGTTTTCTCCAAGAATGAGGCAAAACATAGAGATCTGCTTCAGGTCTTTCAGGCATTACGAGATCGCAAGTTAGTGATTAATGCAAAGAAAAGTGAATTTTTCCTACCAAAGATGCACTTTTTGGGACACATTGTGTCAGCAGAGTAGGAGTGCAAATGGATCTGGCCAAGATAGAGACTATCCGTGATTGGCCCAATTTGAAGAATGTCCATGAAGTTCGAAGCTTCTTGGGATTGTGTTCGTACTACAGCCGGTTCATTAGAAAGTTTGCAGAGGTTGCTTCCCCTTTGCATGTCTTGACACAGAAAGGAGTCCCTTTCTCGTGGGGACCCACAGAGGTGACTGCCTTTCAGACTTTGAAAGAGAAATTGACTACGGAACCAGTTTTGACTTTGCCGGACTTGCAGAAGTCATTTGAAGTATATTGTGATACTTGTGGTCGTAGTCTGGGTGCGGTCTTAATGCAAGAAGGCCATGCCTTACGAGAGCCGATTGTTCTCAAGGCCGGAATTGACGGCACAGATTTATAAGAAAGAGCTTTTGACAGTTATCCATGCTCTTACTCAGTGACGACACTACGTACTCGGAGCGGATTTTACTATCTTTACAGACATTCACAGTTTACGCTACTTCTTGTCACAAAAGCAGCTATCGGAAAAGCAGATGCGGTGGGCGAACATCTTGTCACGGCTTTACTTCCAGATAGTCCATGTTCAGGGACAGAAGAATTTGGTGGCAGATGCTTTGTCTCGGAAGCCATTGGTTCTAGCTATTTCCCCGATACATCATAGGAGCTTCGAGGATATGGTCCACCAGTATGCCACAGATCCAGATTTTGCAGGCATTTTCACACGGATACGGGATGGGGAGGCAGTAGCGGGATATTCCATTCGGGATGGCTACTTGATGAGGAAAACCATGTTGTGCGTTACACAGCCGTTGAGGGAGAAGGTTATGACTGAATGCCACTATCCGCCTTTTACGGGTTACCGCGGCATTGCTACCATCATGAAAGGGGTAGAGAGATACTTCTTTTGGCCGAGACTCAAGAAGGATGTGGACGAGTTTGTGCGCAGTTGCTTGGTATGCTAAAAGGTCAAGTTTGACAGGCATAAAGCACAGGGATTGTTACAGCCTTTGCCCATACCCACCCGCCCCTGGGAAAGTATTGCAATGGATTTCATTTTTGATCTCCCGAGAACACATAGTGGTCACGATGGTATCTAGACTATTATTGACAGATTTAGCAAGCAGGCTCATTCATTCCAGTGAAGAAAACAGTCAAGCCGGATCACTTAGCGAGACTGTTTGTGGCCCAGATTTTCAGATTACATGGCATGCCTTGAGACGAGGGACCCCAGATTTACAAGTTTGCTTTGGAAGGCAATTTGGGAGTACATTGGCACGCGGTTGCAGATCTCGTCATCTTTCCACCCACAGACTGACGGGCAATCTGAGATTGCCAATTCAGTGGTTTCAAATTTATTGAAGTCTTATATCTCAGATTAGAAGACTCAATGGGAAAAGTATCCATCTTTGGTGGAATTTGCCTACAATAACACGATACACTCTTCGACGGGGAAGGCGTCATTTGAGATTGTTGAAGGTGCTGCGAAGGTTCCACCCTTCCTAAGCACGAAAGATAAGATTTTTGAAGTTGATGAGTATACGCGTGACTTAGACACGGCATTTGCCAAGGTCCGCGAGGCTTTGCAGAAATCTCAAGAACGACAGAAAAAGGCAGCAGATCGCCATCGTCACGATTTGAAATTGAAGGAGGATGATTGGGTGCTCTTACGTTTTGAGAAGGCACGCCTGAGAAAGAAAAAGGGAAAGGAGAGGCTTTTTCCAAAGCTTAGTATGCGATACTACGAACCTTTCTAGATCTCTCAAAAGATCAATGATGTCTCCTTCCGACTGAATGTAACAAATTGCTGACGTGTCAAAGCCTAAAGAATGGAGCCAACTTACTGATGCCGGCCAAAGGGCCTAAACCCTAAGAAGAACAAGTATCAGAAGGAGTCCAGCCTACTTATGGAGACTCCGTCTGATGGGGCCCCAAGTGACATAAAGGATTAAAATAAAGCAAGACCCGCACACACGCAAAAACTGATGACATGGCAGATTTCCGAAAATTGCGTTGGCATGATGACGTGGCATGCTGTACGGATTTCCCAATTTTGTGCTAGCTGATGACGTGGCAAGCTGTACGGATTTCCGTGATTTACGTTGGCAGCTTTTGAGCATTGCTTTTGGACCAAAAGCTTTTGAGTTTTAAAGGCTTTTTACTGTAAACTGCTTTTGGGACCTAGGGCCTTTAAATATGAGGTTAGGGCTCATTCTCTGGCATGCTTCCTACAGAAGGTGCAAAGTCTGGAGTATCGGCTTGTACTATGTTCATGCAATATAAAGAAATACCGAAAGAGGGACCAAGGTTTGGGGCCAATACTCTCTGGGGTGGAAGTTCGCCACTCCGTGTCGCGTGTCGTCTCTCTCTCTTTCAGTTCAGTTGTTATTGAAGTGCTAAAAAACTGTTCAATCTGTTCTTTTCTATTGGCACGTGGTGCCCGTCATGTGACAGTGGTATCAGAGCATCAGGCATGTGCTTTTTTGACAACATATCGGTCCTACAAAAGAGGAGACGGAGCTATTGAAATTTTTATTTGAGGTATCTTCACCCTCCAACCCTTACTTCATCGCGCATCGGACGCGCTCCTGGTCACGTGACACATCCAACCCAATGTGTCCGTGGACAAGCTACTTCATAACAAGGGTTCCGTCAGTCCAGTCAGTCTAGATTAGCAAGTGTTCTGGCACTTTTGTGAGTCTGTTCGTAGACCGTGCATGTCCGGACACTTAGGGTACATGCATATCCTCTGGTTGCACACAACATGACCATCAGATTTCCATCAGGAGCATTTTTACAGTGCATAGACCTATTTTTGACATTTTTCACTTATTATTTTTAAGTGACTCTTGTTGGAAAGGAGGTAGGGCAATTTTGCTAAGTTTGTATAAATAGAAACCTAGCGCTAGCACTTTCTGGCAGAAGAGACAGCAGGAGCACTCGCTCAACAGTAACTTCTCAACAAAACCCAAGAGGCCTAGCGTTTTTGCTCCACATCATAAACCTAGCGTTTTTGGACCAGATCAGCCAGCGTTTTTGGATCAAGACAAGCAACCTGGCGTTCAGCAGATCAGCCCCAACAACAGCAAGACAGCAGAACCCCTAACGTTTTTGCAACAGAAGACAATTCAGCCCCTAGCGTTTTTGGATCAGGCAGCAATCTCAGCGTTTTGCAAATTCATCGCGACAAGACCTAAGAAGCATCAGTGTTTTCAGTTTTCAGCAGTCAGACTCTGCAGTAGAACCCCCGAACCTCGCAGATCTCACCTTCCCGCAACAAACCTTCGCCGTACGGTCAGATCCCGCAAAGTTCCTAGTTTCAGCCCGGAAAACTCAGATTTCAGCATCTGCGTTTTCAGCACGTCGTCATCATCGTCGTCATCGACATAGCATTAGAATTCAGCAGATAAAGATTTGCAGATTTCAGCCATTAGCATTTTCAGATTTCAGTCCATCTCGTCGTCGTCCTCCTCATCGTCGGCAAGTCCAAGCATTGTAGAGATTTGTGCAATCAATAGTAGACCGCTCGCGCCATAGAGAGTGGGGCCTTCGGAGGAGGGTTTGACAGCTTCCTGGTGTCGTATTCTCTTCTCTCTCTATCTCTCACTCTCATGCACCTTCATTCACAGTGTTCATCCACTTTGTTTGTGTCCATTGCACTCTCTCACTAAAGGAACGGAAGGCTCTCCCTTTTGTAAGTAAAAGGAACCTTGAGCACAGTTCGAAGCACTCATCTTGAGCAAAGTTCAACATTCACTTCCGCTGCACCTTACACTCCCGTCTTCACCGCTCATACAGGGCATAAGCCAATTAAGATCACTTGCAAGAGAAGGATCCAGATTTGTTTCAAGTCACCGTTTTTCTCAGAAGCAATGCCATGCAGATGTTGATATCTACAGCTACCAAGCAGCATACTCCAAGGACTTGGCAAGCTTTCAAGAAAATTTTTGCCCGAAGTTATATGGTTTCTAACATCTTCCTTCGGAGTGCAACTTCTGGCAGAGTAGGGTATTCTGAAATGCTTTCCATGGAAACCCTAGCAGATTATATCTTGAAATTTACCTTGGAAGTTCGGTGCGATTGCTATCTTGGGACTACCATCGCCGCCAAAGAAACATTGTCTTGTCACGTGACACATCCAACCCTATGTGTCCGTGAACAAGCTACAGCACGACAAGGGTTCAGCCAGTCCAGTCAGTCTAGATTAGAAGTGATCTGGCACTTTTGTGAGTCTATTCGTAGACCGTGCATGACCAGTCACTTAGTGTAGATGCATATCCTTTGGTTCCACACAGCATGATCATAAGCATTCCCATTAGAATCCATCAGAATCCTTCAAGGGAATTTTCCAGTGCATTTAGCATATTTTCCCTATTTTTGACATTTTTCACTTATTATTTTTAAGTGACTTTTGTTCGAAAGTAGGTAGGGCAAATTGAGTAAGTTTGTATATAAGCAAACCTAGACTAGCACTAATTGGCAGAAGAGGCAACGGGAGCCAAGCTCAGCAGGCAACTTCTCAGCAAGACCAAGCCTTGGTGGATTCCCTCCAAGCAGCAGATCCCCCCCATCCTAGCGTTTCTTCATCAGCATTGCCTGGCGTTTTTGCACCAGCACATCATCGCCATACCCCCCAGTGCCTAGCGTTTTGCATCAGCAACCTTGCCAACAAAGCCTAGCCCCTAGCGTTTTGACAAGACAGCAAGCTAGCGCTTTTGGCTACCATCAGCCTAGCGTTTTGACAGAAGCTTTCCCTAGCGTTTTTGGATCCCAGCATTATGCAACAATGCAGCGATTTTCAGCAATAGAAGAGAAGCAGATTCAACCCATAAAGAAGTAGCAGACTCAAGCCGGAAAGACCATCAGTTTCAGCCTTTAGGAACCTCTGTTTTCAGCCCTAAACCAGCAGATTTTCAGCGTCAAAGACCCACAGAAAACAGCCCCCAAATCAGCGGTTTTGGACTAGTCCCAGATTTCAGCCCATAGCGTTTTTGGACAGCAGTAGAAAGATTGCAGATTTCATCGACTTCGTCATCACCATCGTCATCGTCGACATAGCCTAGACTTGCATCAGTCTCGTGCATACCATTTGTACCAGATTGTGCAATCATAAGTAGACCACTCTCGCCGACGAGAGTGGAACCTTCGGAGGAGGGTTTTACAACGTCTCTGAAGTCGTATCTCTCTTCTCTCTCTCTCTCTCTCTCTCTCTCTCTCTGTAACAGACTTGGTCAAGAATCAGTCACGACAGCACCAAATAACCACTTCAAACAATTCACAGATCACAATAGATTTGCACTGGCTCGGCGGAGTTCCGTGCCTAGAGATATTGGCCCCAAAGACTGGCGCCCCTTTCAGTATTTCTTTTTGTATTAATCAATCATCAAATTTGAGTACAAGAGAGCGGTTAGGGTTTCACTCTCAGACTCTGCGTCCAGATACTCTGAGAAGTGAGACCCTCACCACTTATTTAAAGGTTACAAGGAATGCCCAAAAGCAGAGCCCCAAAAGCTTCAAATCAAAAGCAATTGCTCTCTCTCTCACAGAGAGTCAAAACTTGAAAGCAAGAGCATTCTCTCTCTCTTTCTCATATTGTAGAGAAAAAGCAAAATTTGCGTCGCTCATCATTTTCAAAAAATAAATAAATAAATTTTTATAATAGCCTCCGTGATTTCGGAAATTAGGGTTTTTGGCAAAAATTAGGGTTTGCAGGAATTTTAGGGTTTCTGGCAGAAATTAGGGTTCCTGCTGTCCACCACGTCATCACTTTGTGACATACCCCCCTCTTGAAAGCATTGTAATCGACCGCAATTACGCCTGCAAAACCGACAAAAGCCATAAACCGTCTTAGCAGACACTGACTGTTAGTACCTTCGTACTAGAAACACACATCTAGCACATGTACAAAATCGACAGTCACATCACAGGACATCACATGACATTCAACATTCATTTGGATCTTAGACCATGATTTATCGGCAATGTAGCTAGCAATCACATCTAGGTCCAATCGGGACCTCAACGATGTTCGATTGACTAACCCCTATTGCAACCATGTCTATTCGAGATCAATCAGACCAAAATGCTGCAGTCATTTCGTCTATCAGTTCCTGCACTCACAAGAAGTCAAGAACAAATCAGTATCATTATCAGGAATTCCATTTCATAAAGTCATCCAGCAGAATATTGTCACCTCTCAGTATCCCTGAAGCTCAAAGAGACATCAGTGACTTTAGTATCAAAATCGAGGCATCTGTTGACAAAGGAGCGGAGTAACTCCCCTCTTGTGCATCCCACTCCACCAGATCTTCGGCCAAGCTGAGTTTCTAGGTTCCGTTTGGAGTAGACTATGCTAAACCAAAACATCGAGGTAAAGTTTCACAATCCGAGGAGTATCTGCTAGGTCCTCCTCCTCCATCCACTGCGCATCAAATGCAGGAAAGTTCTTGAACTAAACCAAGAACCGCCTTCGGACTTTACCTTTCTTCGTATCGTTATGTACCAAAATCTGTTCAGGAACAAGGATCTCCTCGTTTTCTTCCACTTCGGGTTGCTCATCAGGCTCCCCATCAGCAGGCACATCACCCTTAACAGGCTTCAAGAGACTCACATGCAATGCATGATGAATCCTCCAAGTATCTAGCAGTTTCAATCGAAAGGAGACATCATTTATCTTGTCAGTGATCTGGAAAGGTCCGTAGTATCGCATACTAAGCTTTGGAAAAAGCCTCTCCTTTCCCTTTTTCTTTCGTAGGCGTGCCTTCTCAAAAGTAAGAGCACCCAATCATCCTCCTTCAATTTCAAGTCGCGACAATGGCGATCCGTTGCCTTTTTCTGTCGTTCTTGAGACTCCTGTAAAGTCTCGCGAACCTTGGCAAAAGCCGTATCCAAATCTCGCGAATATTCATCCGCTTCAAATATCTAATCTTTCGGGCTCAGGAAGGATGGAACCTTCGCAGCACTTTCAACAATCTCACATGACGTCTTCCCCGTCGAAGAGTGTATCGTGTTATTGTAGGCAAATTCCACCAAAGGTAAGTTCTTTTCTCATTGAGTCTTCTAATCCGAGATACAAGACTTCAATAAATCTAAAACCACTGAATTCGCAATCTCAGATTGCCCGTCAGTCTGCAAGTGGAACGATGACGAGAATTGCAACCGCGTGCCAATGTTCTTCAAATTGCCTTCCAAAACAAACTCATAAATCTGGGGTCTCTGTCGGAGACAATCGTCTCAGACGTGCCATGTATTCGGAAAATCATCGTGATCATTCTGTGTAATCGGGAGATCAAAAATGAAATCCATTTCAATACTTTCCCAAGGGCGGGTGGGTATGGGTAAAAGGGTGTAACAATCCCTTTGTCTTATGCCTGTCAAACTTGACCTTTTGGCATACTGCGCACAACTCTTCCACGTCCTTTTTGAGTCACGGCCAAAAGAAGTATCTCTCTACCCCTTTCATGGTGGTAGCAATGCCGCGGTGACCCGTAAAAGGTGGACAGTGGCATTCAGTCACAACCTTATCCCTCAACGGCTGTGTAACGCACAACATAGTCTTTTTCATCAAGTAGCCTTCCCGAAGGGAATATCCAGCTACTCTCTCCCCATCCCGTATCCGTGTGAAAATATCTGCAAAATCTGTATCTATGGCATATTGATCGACCATATCCGTGAAGCTACTATGATGTATCGCGGAAATAGCCAGAACCAACGGTTTCCGAGACAAAGCATCTGTCACCACATTCTTCTGTCTCTGCACATGGATAATCTGGAAGTGGAATTGTGACAAGATGTTCGCCCACCGCATCTACTTTTCCGAAAGCTGCTTCTGTGACAAGAAGTAGCGCAAACTCTGATGGTCTGTAAAGACACTAAAATCCGCTCCAAGTAGGTAATGCCGCCACTGAGTAAGAGCATGGATAACCGCCAATAGCTCTTTCTCATAAATCTGTGTTGTCATCTCCGGCCTAGAGAACAAACGGCTCTCGTAAGCTATAGCATGGCCTTCTTGCATCAAGACCGTACCCAGACTACGACCACAAGCATCACAATATACTTCAAATGACTTCTGCAAGTCCGGCAAAGTCAAAATAGGTCCCGTAGTCAATTTCTCTTTCAATGTCCGAAACGCAATCACCTCTGTGGGTCCCCACGAAAAAGGTACTCCTTTCTGTGTCAAGGTATGCAAAGGGGAAGCAACCTCTGCAAACTTTCGTATGAATCGCCTGTAGTACGAACACAGTCCCAAGCAGCTTCTAACTTCATGGACATTCCTCAAATCGGGCCAACCACGGATAGTCTCTATCTTGGCCGGGTCCATTTGCACTCCTGCTGCTGCTGACACAATGTGTCCCAAAAAGTGTATCTGTGGTAGGAAAAATTCACTTTTCTTTGCATTAATCACTAACATGTGATCTCGTAATGCCTGAAAGACTTGAAGCAGATGATCTCTGTGTTCTGCTTCATTCTTAGAGAAAACAATGATGTCGTCAAAGAAAGTGCCAACAAATAGCTTGTACTCTCGAAAAATCATGTCCATCATCCGGTTAAATGTCGCAGGAGCATTGGTTAAGACAAAAGGCATCACCAAAAACTCAAATAACCCAAAAGTCGTCCGAAAAGCTGTCTTGTAGACATCTCTTGGCGCTATCCTGATCTGATGATATCCACTCTTCAAGTCAATCCTGCCGAAGCACAAGGATCCCTGTAACCTGTCGAGTATATCATCGATCCTTGGAATCGAAAATTTGTTCTTGATGGTGATTTCGTTGAGAGTGCTATAATCGATGCACATTCTCCAAGATCCGTCTTTCTTCAAAACCAACAACACTGGAGAGCAATACGATGAAGTACTAGACTGGACAAGACCCTTTTCCAAGAGGTC
Organism: Adiantum capillus-veneris; assembly: GCF_014529385.1. Lineage (NCBI taxonomy): Eukaryota > Viridiplantae > Streptophyta > Polypodiopsida > Polypodiales > Pteridaceae > Adiantum > Adiantum capillus-veneris. The sequence goes on from NC_140943.1 coordinate 85,134,977, forward strand.
TTTCAATGGGTTTATAATCTTTTCATTCTGAACTCGGCTCACACGGTAAGGTGGCCGATTCGGTGGCGTGCTTCTAGGTATCAGATCAATGGTTTGATCTTCAGGCCCTCTGAAAAGCAATCGGCATGAGTGTAGAGAAAAATCTTGGCGTTCTTTTGATCAGGTCAAAACATATTCAACCTTTATCCATCATTCAGTTCTTTCCCAAAAGAATGAGTAAGAAACTAAAGTTCATCAAGTACAATCTCTAAGCCCTTCATTTATCAAAGTCGCTTTCTCGGCCCGATAGTCAACCACGGCGTAGTTCTTGTGGTACCAAGGGATCCTGAGTAGAACATCACTCGCGTGCCCTGAACACCCCTGTCATTGCAAACGAAGTTTGCCAATGCTCGGTGTAATGGCAACATCCCATCCGGGTGCCAATCAAACTACCTCCGCCTGTGGTGTCAGTCTGTCGGGCGTAATTCCAAATCGAGCCGCCAATTCCAAGTGAAAAGAAGTTGACCTTGGCCCCTTCAAAAGAGCTTCTTGATCCTTCACTTTGCCCCAAAAAGCGACAAAGTTTGTACTTTCATTCATTTGATTCGGTGCAAGTCCCACGCCATGTGTACCAGTTCTGCTTTACTATCTGCCTTTTCTGCCACATTCCTCAGCTGCTCTCGAACTCTCAAGCCTGTCGTCGTCTTTATCATTCTGTTCTTTCTGTGCCTTTTTAGGGCACTTCGCGGAGATATGTCCATGTTCCCCGCATCAAAAGCACTTCCCCTCCCTGATGAAGCGAGCTCTCTCTTCAGGAGTAAGCTTGGGTCGTGCATCCTTTCGCTCTGGGTTGCTCTCTCTCTTTCTACTTCCATTCCCAGAAGTCTGTCTGGTTCGTTGTGTCGTGACCTCATCTGTGGGGTAGGTCAGACTGCCAGAGTGAATTGCAAAGCCCCGCTTCGCATGACTCATCAACTCCTGAATAGAAGCTGACTTTTGTTCTAAGCAGTGATCTCGGATCTCTGTAGGTAGACCCAAGGTAAACCGCTCAATCTGTTCTCTGAAGGAGATCTTCTTGAATGAAGAGGCAGGTAGAAAAGAGCTCCAGAATCTTTCACAATAAGCATTGCTTGTGTCTTTCTTGGTCATCCGAAGATGGTTTCTGGCAGAAATTAGAGTTTCTGATGTCCGCCACGTCATCACTTTGTGACACTCTCTCAGTCTCATGCACCTTCACGCACAATGTCCATTCACTTTGTTTGTGATCATAACATTCTCTCATTAAGAACGGAAGGCTCTACCTTCCATAAGAACAAAAGGAACCTTGAGCACAATTCGGAGCACTCATCTTAAGCAAAGCGCAAACATTCATTCCGCTGCACCTTACATTGGTATCAGAGCTTTGGCAGTGTTCTGTATCACTCAAGGAAAGAACCACAAGAATCACAAGAATTTTTTTGCTTGTTGCGGTCGCACGAACCCAAGTTCGCTTGGGCGTGTCGATTCCTAATCGTGTTTTTGAAGAGTGACAGGAATCCCAGGAAAGGACTTGTCCAGCCTCCCCTTGTGTCTCTTTTCACTCATTGAGAGCGGACCGTGCATTTAGCGGCCGGCCAATCGACATGAGGTGGGAAAAAGCAACCTTGGTGTGAGCGCAAGGCCGCCAAGGAGTGCACCCACATAAAGGAGTAGAACTCGGGTGAAGAGAAGATCCTTCTCAAACGCGGTTTGCAAGCGAAAGAAAACCTCAAGAACCTCAAGAACCCAAGAACTAAGACCCGCAAGAACCCAAGTTCCTCGTGAACTTAAGAACCCAAGACCACAAGAACCCAAAAGAACCCAAGACTTCAGTGGATGGTCATCACTCGAAGCAGAATGGATACTTCGCTTGGAGCTGATGAGCATGAGAGAGGCGAAGAAGAATTTTCCCCACCATGAGGTTTTTCGAACCCTCCCCCTTCCCCATCTACGCCAAGGATTGCACTAACTCCTATGGAGGCTTTGAACCAGATGTTTACGGAAAGGAAGTTAGAACGCGAAGCAAGAAATGCATAAAGAAAAGCAGAAATACAGAAAGAATGGCAGAAATGGAACGCAGACACGCAAAAAGAAGAGCAGAAAGAGAAGCACCAAGGAAGGAAGCCAAAGCAATACAAGAACAGAGCGGCCGACAAAACAAAGAGTTCTTGCGACTCTATTCTCAAGTTCAGGCACAGATGCAAGAGATTTGGGGAAAGGAGACTCTCTCAGCCTCTTCTTCTCCCAAGCATGACACACAAGATTTGCATGATTATGAGAAGCATGATGATTTAAATGCCAATGATTTGCATGATGATTTGAATGATAATGATGAGCATGATGATTTGCATGAAAAGGATGTGATTGTTCACAAGAAGGATGATCTGTTAGTGGATGATTTTCTTAGCGAAGCTAACCTCGTTGCAGATTCGCTTAATCACGAAGGATCGATCTTGGCTCTCGAGCCTAGGTCCAAAGAACCCCCTCAAGAAGAACCGATCTTGGCTCTCGAGCCTAGCTCCAAAGAACCCTCACAGGAAGTATATGTGTTCGCATGATTGATACACACGCATTGTTCGAGTGTTTCATTCGTGATCGTTTCCTGTATTTTAGTCAGCGTCTTTATGTGATTCCTTTTCCTAGGCATGACATATTGTACGTTGAGCACGTTTCACTCATGAATGAGCATGAATCTATGCGGATTTTTCATGAAAAGCTCAAAAGTATGCATTCAAGGAAGTCACATTCCATGTCTCTTTCTTGGCACGACACATTCGTAGAACGAGCACATGAAAGTATGAGCACCAAGCATGGGCATTTTCGTTGTGAATTGCCACAGTTGATTGCTTTGGATCAGAAGAGAAAGATTCGATCTCATTGTTTGCGTGTGTGTGGTGAACGGTTTGGCACTCCGTCTCTTTGTTCATCTACATTGCATGCACAGTCTTTCAGGAAGACGAGATTTTTTCCACTCACTTTACGTGGAATAGGTATGTTCATGGTTTTGTGTTGGAAATGGTTTCAAGAATTTTCAGCCATGGAGATTCTTGAAGAAGAAAGATGTCACAAGGCGGGCACCACGTGCCAATAGAAAAGAACAGTTTGAACAAACTTTTAGCACTTCAATAACAACTGAACTGAGAGAGAGAGAGAGAGAGAGAGAGAGAGAGAGAGAGACGACACGCGACATGGAGTAGCGGAATTCCACCCCAGAGAGTATTGGCCCCAAACCTTGGTGTCCCTTTCGATATTTCTTTATATTACTGTTGATTTCAAAGTACAACGGCCGGGGAGCACCTGCTCTGCAATCTGCCTGCTAAAAAGTGTCAGAGAGGGCCCCCAAGGCTCATATTTAAAGGCCCAAAGCCTGAAAGCATCAAATATGAAAAGCTGACCCCAAAAAATCACTTTTCTAAAATTTTAGGATTTCCCTAAAAATCCGCCGCGAGTTCCGGAACGTCCGTATAGGTGCCACATCATCATATTTTGATGTGCAAAGTCTTTTGAGTGTGTTCTGCTTTATTTTTTATGCCTTTATGTCACTTGGGGCCCCATTGGACGGAGTCCCCATAAGTTGGTAGGACTTCTTCTTCTGTTACTTGTTCTTCTTAGGGTTTCTAGAATTAGGGTTTGCAGGTTTTAGGGTTAGGGTTTTCAGAATTAGGGTTTACAGGTTTTAGGGTTAGGGTTCCCACAATTAGGGTTTCTGGCAAAAATTAGGGTTAGGGTTTCTCCTCTCGGGCAACCACGTCATCTGTAAGTTGGCTCCATTCTTTAGGCTTTGACACGTCAGCAGTTTGTTACATCTCCCCTTCTTGAAAGAGAGTAATCGTCCGCGATTACAGCATATCTGTAAAACAACTCAAGTTAGCTCAAAAATTTCCGAGGGACAATCAGTTTGCTCTTTTTATTAAGGAGTTAGCTTCTCCTTTCTTCTCTTTTGATCAAGGAGTTAGCTTCTCCTTTCGGCTGTTTTGATCAAGCAGTTAGCTTCTCCTTTCGGCTATTTTGATCAAGGAGTTAGCTTCTCCTTTCGTCTAGATCGAAACTCTTGATATTCCGGCGTAGTAAAATTAGCCATCACACACAGACCGTACTGATCTTCCACGGGTGTCTTGATGCACTAAAATTACATACCCAGGCAATCTCATCCAATTAGGAATATTCAGTGGTTGGCACATCACAATGCAACACAAATGCTTACATATGTATGTTACAAGACATAGAAACATAAAGCCGCTGATGAACACTCCTCCTACATAACCTAACAAGGTCCGGGCCGGGAGATATTCAACGACTCCCTCATCACTCCTCCGGCATAACCTAAAAAGGCCCGAGCCGGGAGATATAGAGGCCTTTTACAACCAAACGCCCCCCAGACCGCAGCCTGCGTCGCTTGGAGGTGCTGAGAGTAACCACTGCTCAGACTTCTTAATACTCCTCCCGCATAACCATCCAGGTCCGGGCCGGGAGTCGCAACAACAATTATTTTACAAGCATACAACCAAACGCTCCCCATGCATCGGCCTGCGTCGTTCAGAGGTTTTCAAACATACAACCAAACGCTCCCCAGGCATCGGCCTGCGTCGTTCCGAGGTTCAAACAATACCAAAACAATATTTCTCACTTCTCCACCCGGGAGTAAAATCACCAATCATTGAAACCAGTATCAAACCAGAGTCAAACAATTCAAATCGGCACCAAAAGAGGTTCAAAACAGATACCATCCATTTCAAACAAATTCCAAACAGGATCACCAAACAAGATCAAACAGATTTAAACTTAAAAAGCAATCTCGACATCAGTCGAGCTCGAAAAGTCGACTGACTTTCCATCTTGAAACCTGCACCATAAATTTGGGTTAGGTTCATTCCATAAGGTCATAGCCAAGCATAAGATGGTCCATCAGCTCTTGGACAAACAGTGTTTCTTTGGCGACGATGGTAGTCCCAAGAGATAGCAATCACACCGAACCTCCAAGGTTATCAACTCGAGAAGAGACGTCTACTGAGAGATGTCGAGAAATTTCAAGATATAATCTGCTAGGGTTTCCATGGCAAGCATTTCACGATAACCCACTCTGCCAGAAGTTGCACTCCGAAGGAAGATGTCAAAAACCATATAACTTCGGGCAAATTTTTTATTTTTTTTTCTTGAAAGCTTGCCAAGTACTTGGAGTATGCTGCTTGGTAGCTATAGACATCAACATCTGCATGGCACTGCTTTTGAGAAAAACAGTGACTCGAAACAAATCTGGGATCCTTCTTTTGCAAGTGATCTTAATGGCTTATGCCCTGTAAGACATGAGCGGTGAAGACGGGAGCGCGCCCGATGCGCGATGAAGTAAGGGTGAGAGTGGCTAATTAGTAATAAGTCCGGGTTGGAGGGCGAAGATACCTCAAATAAAGCTCCATCAATCGCTCTATCTGCTCTTTTGTAGGACCGGTATGCTTTCAAAAAAGCACACGCCTGATGCTCTGATACCACTGTCACAAGGTGGGCACCACGTACCAATAGAAAAGAACAGACTGAATAGACTTTTAGCACTTCAATAACAACTGAACTGAGAGAGAGAGAGAGAGAGAGAGAGAGACGACATGCCACACAGAGTGGCGGAATTCTACCCCAGAGAGTATTGGCCCCAAACCTTGGCGCCCCTCTCGGTATTTCTTTATATTACTACTGATTCGCAAAGTACAACCGCCAGGGAGCACCTGCTCTGCAATCTGCGCGCTAAAAAGTGCCAGAAAGGGCCCCCAAGGCTCATATTTAAAGGCCCAAAGCCTAAAAGCATCAAAATATGAAAAGATGACCCAAAAAATTCACTTCCCTAAAATTTCGAGATTTCCCTAAAAATCCGCCGCGAATTCCGGAATGTCCGTACAAGTGCCACATCATCATTTTTTGATGTGCAAAGTCTTTTGAGCATGTTCTGCTTTATTTTTAATGCCTTTATGTCACTTGGGGCCCCATCAGACGGGGTCCCCATAAGTTGGTAGGACTTCTTCTTCTGTTACTTATTCTTCTTAGGGTTTCTAGAATTAGGGTTTGCAGGTTTTAGGGTTAGGGTTCCCAAAATTAGGGTTTTTGGCAAAAATTAGGGTTAGGGTTTTTGCTCTCGGGCAACCACGTCATCTGTAAGTTGGCTCCATTCTTTAGGCTGACACGCAACAGTTTGTTACAAAAGAAGCATGACACTCGACAAAGTTGAAGCATTGAAGGAGCGACAAAAGACTGTTGCTTTCGGCGAGGCCCAAAGAAAGAAGCAAGCATTGCAGACCTTTATGAAGTTCAAGTACCGCACGACCCACACATCAGAGTGGGCCGGCGAAGAGTCCCTTCCAAGATTCCGAATGCTATTGGCGATCTCCCTCGACGCCATACAGTTCGGTCACGTGACACATCCAACCCTATGTGTCCGTGGACAAGCTACAGCACCACAAGGGTTCAGCCAGTCCAGTCAGTCTAGATTAGAAGTGATCTGGCACTTTTGTGAGTCTATTCGTAGGCCGTGCATGACCAGTCACTTAGTGTAGATGCATATCCTCTGGTTCCACACAGCATGATCATAAGCATTCCCATTAGAATCCATCAGCATCCTTCAGGGGAATTTTCCAATGCATTTAGCATATTTTCCCTATTTTTGACATTTTTCCATTATTATTTTTAAGTGACTTTTGTTGGAAAGTAGGTAGGGAAAATTGAGTAAGTTTGTATATAAGCAAACCTAGACTAGCACTAATTGGCAGAAGAGGCAACAGGAGCCAAGCTCAGCAGGCAACTTATCAGCAAGACCAAGCCTTGGTGGATTCCCTCCAAGCAGCAGATCCCCCCCATCCTAGCGTTTCTTCATCAGCATTGCCTGGCGTTTTTGCACCAGCACATCATCGCCATACCCCCCAGTGCCTAGCGTTTTGCATCAGCAACCTTGCCAGCAAAGCCCAGCCCCTAGCATTTTGACAAGACAGCAAGCTAGCGCTTTTGGTTACCATCAGCCTAGCGATAGAAGAGTAGCAGATTCAGCCCATAAAGAAGTAGCAGACTTGAGCCGGAAAGACCATCAGTTTCAGGTTTTAGGAACCTCTGTTTTCAGCCCTAGACCAGCAGATTTTCAGCGTCAAAGACCCACAAAAAACAGCCCCCAAATCAACGCTTTTGGGCTAGTCGCAGATTTCAGCCCATAGCGTTTGTGGACAGCAGTAGAAAGATTGCAGATTTCAGCCCTTAGGTCGACTTCGTCATCACCGTCGACATAGCCTAGACTTGCATCAGTCTCATGCATACCATTTGTACCAGATTGTGCAATTATAAGTAGACCACTCTCGCCGATGAGAGTGGGGCCTTCAGAGGAGGGTTTTACGTCGTCTCTACAGTCGTATCTCTTCTCTCTCTCTCTCAGTCTCATGCACCTTCACGCACAGTGTCCATTCACTTTGTTTGTGATCATAACATTCTCTCATTAAGAACGGAAGGCTCTACCTTCCATAAGAACAAAAGGAACCTTGAGCACAGTTTGGAGCACTCATCTTGAGCAAAGCGCAAACATTCATTCCGTTGCACCCAACATGTCTGTCGAAGAGCTAATGGACCATGTTGTGCTCGGCTACGACCTTATGAAATGAACCTAACCCTAATGTTTGGTGCAGGTTCCAGGATGGAAAGTCAGTCGACTTTTCGAGCTCGACTGATGTCAAGATTGCTTTTTAAGTTTGACTTCTGTTTGAGAACTTGTTTGGTGATCTTGTTTGAAATTTGTTTCAAATGGATGGTATCTGTTTTGGACCTGTTTTGGTGCCGATTTGAATTGTTTGACTCTGGGTTTGATACTGGTTTCAATGCTTGGTGATTTTACTCCCGAGGGAAGAAGTGAGAAATACTGTTTTGGTATTGTTTGAACCTCGAAACGACGCAGGCCGATGCCTGGGGAGCATTTCGTTGTATGCTAGAAAACCGATGCCTGGGGAGCGTATGGTTGTATGCTTGAACCTCCAAGCGACGCAGACTGCGGTCTGGGAAGCGTTTGGTTGTACAATCTTCTGAGCTCATGGCCCGGACCTTTTTAGGTTATTTGCGGGGGGAAGGTAGTTGTTGAGTAGCTTCATACCGTAGACCGTTTGTCTCAAGGGAGTGCTCAGCGGCGCTGTTTGTTGTGTCTTGTAACATGCATATGTAAACATTTGTGTTGCATTGTGATGTGCCAATTATTGAATATTCCTAATTGGATGAGATTGCCTGGGTATGTAATTTTTCAGTGCATCAAGACACCCATGGAAGATCAGTACGGTCTTGGGTGTGATGGCTATTTCTACTACGCCGGAATATCAAGAGTTCCGATCTGGCAGAAAGGAGAAGCTAACTCCTTGATCAAAATAGCCGAAAAGAGAAGCTAACTCCTTCATCAAAGAGCAGAAAGGAGAAGCTAACTCCTTGATCAAAACAGCCGAAAGGAGAAGCTAGCTCCTTGATCAAAAGAGCAGAAAGGAGAAACTAATTCCTTGATCAAAACAGCCGAAAGCAGAAGCTAACTCCTTGATCAAAAGGGCAGAAAGGAGAAGCTAACTCCTTGATAAAAAGAGCAAACTGATTGTCCCTCGGAAATTTTTGAGCTAACTTGAGTTGTTTTGCGGATATGCTGTAATCGCGGACGATCACTCTTTCAAGAAGGGGAGATGTAACAAATTGTTGACGTGTCAAAGCCTAAAGAATGGAGCCAACTTACAGATGACGGCCGAGGGGCCTAAACCCTAAGAAGAAGTCCACCTAACTTATGGAGACTCCATCCGATGGGGCCCTAAGTGACATAAAGGATTAAAATAAAGCAGGACCCGCACACACGCAAAAAATGATGACGTGGCAGATTTTTGAAAATTGTGATGGCATGATGACGTGGCATGCTGTACGGATTTCCGCGTTTTGCACTGGCTGACAACGTGGCAGGCTGTACGGATTTCCGTGATTTACGCTGGCAGCTTTTGAGCATTGCTTTTGGACCAAAAGCTTTTGAGTTTTAAAGGCTTTTTATTGTAAACTGCTTTTGGAGCCTAGGGCCTTTAAATATGAGGTTAGGGCTCATTCTCTAGCATGCTTCCTGCAAAAGTGTAAAGTCTGGAGTACCGGCTTGTACTGTGTTGATGCAATATAAAGAAATACCGAAAGGGGCACCAAGGTTTGGGGTCAATACTCTCTGGCGTGGAATTCCGCCACTCCATGTCACGTGTCGTCTATCTCTCTCTTTCAATTCAGTTGTTATTGAAGTGCTAAAAGTTTGTTCAGTCTGTTCTTTTCTATTGGCACGGGGTGCCCCTCATGTGACACTGAAACTACCTGACACTTGGAGGATTCACAATGCATTTCATGTGAGTCTCTTGAAACCTTTCAAAGGTGATGTGCCTAAAGATGGGGAGCCCGATGAGCGACCAGAAGTGGAAGAAAACGACGAGATCCTTGTTCCTGAACAGATTTTAGCACATAAGGACACAAAGAATAAGGGTAAAGTACGAAGGCAATTCTTGGTTAAATTCAAGAGCTATCCTGCATTGGATGCAAAGTGGATGGAGAAGGAGGACCTAGCGGATACTCCTCAGATTGTGAACCTTTGCCTTGAAGCTTTTGGTTTAGCATAGTCTATTCCAAATGGAACCCAGAATTCAGCTTGGCCACAGATCTGGTGCAATGGGATGTCAACAAATGCCTTGATTTTTAGAATACTAGAGTCATTGATATCTCTCTGAGCTTCAAGGATATTGAGAGCTGACAGTATTCTGCTGTATGACTTTATGAAATGGAATTCCTGAATACGAAACTGATTTGTTCTTGACTTGTTTTTAAGTGCAGGAACTGATAGACGAAATGACTGCAGCATTTTGGTCTAAATGATCTCGAATAGACATGGTTGCAATAGGGGTTAATCAATCGGGCATCTATGAGGTCCCGACTGGATCTAGATGCGATTGCTAGCTACATTGCCGATAAATCATGGTCTAAGATCCGAATGAATGTTGAATGTCATGTGATGTCCTGTGATGTCGTGTGATGTGACTGTCGATTGGTACATGTGCTAGATGTGTGTTCCTAGTGCATAGGTACTAACAGTCAGTGTCTACTAAGACAGTTTATGGCTTCTGTCTGTTTTGCAGGCGTAATCGAGGGCGATTACAATACTTTCAAGAGGGGGGTATGTCACAAACTCGTGACATGGCGTCCCACAACACACAGAACATACTTCCTCTTGCTGGCTGCGGACCGAACTGGCTGACTGATGACGTGGCAAATTCAGTACGCCTGCTAACGTGGCAGCCCGCGAATCGCGGCGCAGATTACGGAGGTGACGTGGCAACGCTGGCAGCTTTTGGGCGATGCTTTATTCCACCCAAAGCTGGCAGATTTTGGCATTGCTTTTTGCTGTTTTCCTACGCAAAGGATGGGAGAGAGAGAAAGCCTTTTGATTTATTTTATTAAGCAAGAGAGAGAGAGAGAGAGAGAGAGCAAAGGCTCAGCATGAGCATTGCATACGATTGGCGGGAGTTGGTTAGCTTAAAGGTACCACTTCGGGCCTTTAAGTGGGAGGTTGTTGGGTGTAAAGGCAGTTTTCTCCCTTGTATAAACTTATATTGGTGTGAACACACCCTTCGTGTGCCCTAACACATAAAAATACATTTGTTATTCTTTGTGTACTACCATAAAAAAGTACACGCTATCTCTTCGCGTTCTCTCTCACGCTCGAACCTTCTCTGCCTACAAGAACCTACACACTCTCTCTGCGCACTATTCTCCCTTGTATAAACTTATACTGTGTGAACACACCCTTAATGTACCCTAACATATAAAAATACATTTGTCATTCTTAGTGTACTATCGTAAGAAAGTACACGCTATCTCTCTGCGTTCTCTCTCACGCTCAAACCTTCTCTGCCGTACAAGAACCTGCAATGCTAACACTTGCACTCTCTTTGCGCACTACAAAGATCACTCTCTTGTTGCAATCAAACTGATTAGCCACATTCCTTTAAAAAGTCTTTTAATGATGCAATGAAATGGGCAATCAAAGCAAAAAGGTCTCGCAAGAAGCAAAAGTTCAAGACAAAGGTTCCAAATAACAGAGTGGAGATTTCGGAGATTTCAATTCTTTTCCAAGGTTCTATCAACATCAAAGTCATTTCTTCAACTGAGGCTCTCATTTTAAATAGGAGATAATGAAATGATTGTGACTATGTTACATTATTACATCCAATCCAGGTTGCAGATACGCGAAGTGACATGCCAAGGAGAACCCCTACACTTGGATGGTCACGACTCTTCGCCCTAAAGACATGCCTCTTCGCTAAAAGCCACACTCCTTCGACAGCTAGTCACACCCTTCGCTCAATGATTGCAGCTATTCGTCCAAAGGATGTGTCTTTACATCTAGAGTCGTGTCTCTTCACCATGAGACATGTCTTTTTATTTGTGACTCTTCGTCTCCTATATAAGGAGCCTATTGTACCCAGTGTCATTCATTCAATCAATCAAACACACAATCTCCACCCTCTCTATCTTTTCAAGTTCAGTTCATAAACATAATAAATAAGTATGACAGACTAGACCGACCGCATGCGGAAGCGCCGCGCGGCTTTCTTGCGACTTTGGCGACCAAGGCCGTTCTTCACCATGGTTCATGGCATGCATAGGTGGAAATGTCATCCACCAATGTGATTTCCCATCTCCTGATTTAGCCATCATTGTACATATCTTGTCTTTTCTTGGGGAGCCCCACATGTTGATGTAGCCCTCTCTAGCAGGGGTAGATTGTAGCGCATTGGGCAATTTTCTTAACTAATGGAAGGATCTTGTTCTTGCCAAAAATATATATATATGCCATTGATGAAGACCTCAAGGTTTTTGAGAAACCCATTGAACGAGTTTTTTCTTATTATTATGCCTCTAAGAATTGAATTTGGGTCTTTATGCACCCAACTTTTCAACACTTACAACACTAGGCTTCATATTGGCCATAATATGAACGTTACAAAATTGAAAAGAGGTCACTAAAAGACCGCTATAAAAGCTGGCTTTGATCAAGCTGTCAATTTTAAGTATATGCCATTGATATAGGCTTCAAGGTTTTTAAAAAACCCATTGAACGAGTTTTTTTAAATTATGCCTCTAAGAATTGAATTTGGGTCTTTATGTGCCCACCTTTTCAATACTTACAACACTAGGCTTCAAGCTGGCCATAATGTGCACATTATAAAAAAGCTCATTTTTCATTTCTTTATCAATAGAAAATATTTTATCTTCCTTGGAAAGAAGTAACAAGGAAGTTTAATTCCGTGTCCCTATAATAAATCGGTTAAAAAAGGCATCTTCCAGCAGATCGAGTGTTCTCATTGAATAGAGAAGGTTTTTCAAGAGCAATATTTGTGCATTCTTGCAAACTTTTCAAGAGAGATGCAGCAAAAGCCAAACGTCCGTAGTGTCATCGTGTGTCAAAACAACGATGCAACCTCGAGGCTTATCAATGTGATCTGCGCTATGGCCTTTTAACTATCTGTAGGATGCCAGAGATGGATGAACGATCTAAGCTATCTACCTCTACAAACAGGTGAATGCCAGAGATACACATGCGCCAATGCTATTTTTTCATCTCACTTGCGCACACAACAAGATACCACCAAGTCCACACCAGATGAGTGTGCGAGTAGAGCTGCCAAGGGCCTAGAGTCCATGTGTGGTGATCAATCCAGATAGCTCACAAATGAGTCTAGGGTCCTATTTATAGGACTCGTTAACCGCCTTAACCATAGGGCCATGTTCACACTTGGCTGACATAGCTTAAGCGCCCATCTTTATGTTTGGGGAAGTAACACTTCCCCCTCAAATTGTTGTTCCCAACAATATTGTCGGTTATAAACCCGAGGAAACGACTCTTCAATGATCTTACTTGGCTGAACGTAGCTCGGGCGCCCATCTTTACGTTTGGGAAAGTAACACTTCCCCCTTTATTATTTCCAATTGCTGTTCCCAGCAATACGAACTGTTATAAAAGCTTGGAAACGACTCTTCAATGATCTTATTGATTCTCAAGTAGCCCTCGACTCGTGTCGATGCTTCCACCTCATCAGAAACTTAGATGCCCGATTTGATGCCAAAGAACGAACTATCCAATTGACGCACAAGAACAAGGAATTGGTGTTGAACTTCTGAAATCAAGCTACTCAAAGAGCGACGGCACATTAAACTAAAGAACTACGAATGTAGATTAGAATGAACTAGGAATTTTGTTGTGTGGATTTATGGTTAATAAAGATTAAGATTAAGATCTTGGATGTGAATAACATTAAAGTAACATCTAGTGTTCTTTTATAGACATTGGCTAAGATCTTGGGTCTCTGATCAACATCCAAGCAGGATCCAATGACCGATCTTGGGTCTCTGATCAACATCCAAGCAAGATACCGATCTAAGACAGATTTTCAGACGCACCCGAGGTGTCTGCAGCTAGCACCGTCATCATGACACAAGAATTTATGATAGAATGATCAATTGTGAGACTTTAAGGAGCATAAATGTTAAAGGTATGAGCATTTGTAACCTGCAATCGAGGGCGACTGCTTTGATTTTTGAAGGCAGTATGTGACAGGTTCTAGGGTTAGGGTTTTTGCGTCGAGGTCATACACATTTGATCCATGAGTTCGTTTGGCCGGTCATAGATTCACTCTCCCTAGAAAGGTGGTCCATGCTAATCTCTTTGTCATGAACAATTCTCTCTATGATATTTGTATTCGTGATCATCTGCGTGGCACTAAGACATCCGAGTGACCTTCAAGTCGTGACCTAACTTGACTATGTTTTGCAGAAAAGAGAATAGATAAGCTATTTTGCAGGTGTTATTCAGGATGATTACTCTTCTTTAAGAGAGGGGTATGTGACGAGCTGATGACGTGGCGGTCATACGGCAATCCCGCAATTCGTGCTGGTTGCTGACGCGACACAATAGTACAAATTTTCCGCTTTTTGTGCTGCTGCTGATGTGGCACACTATACGGATTTTTCGAGGTTTGCACTAACAGGATGACGTGGCATTGCTGTACGGAATTTTCGCTTATACTGCTGGCTGAAATTCGCAACTTTTAACACAAGCTTTTAGGGAGCAGATTCTTTTGGGATAAGATGCTTTTTGAACTTATGCTTTTGGGCATCCCTTGTACTCTTTATAAGAGTACCTAGGACCACTCTTTCAGGCATCTCGATGCAGAGCCGAAAAATTTGGACCCAACCGGAGTTGTACCTTCGCGAGTCAATAATAAAGGGACGCCAGTCTTTAGGGCAAACGCGTCTTGGCTCGGAACTCCGCCACGCCATGTTGTCTTCTCTCTCAAATAATAAGCGTTTGAAGTATTAAAGTGTGTAGATTGCCACTCTGTTTGCCTTTCCATATTATCACTCGCCGAAAGTGATTACACATACACATATACATATATGTATATATGTATGCATATGAATAAATAGTTATATACATATTATTACGAAACCCGTTTAACTTTTTTCTTGCCTTGAAACGAACGTTTCAAAAGCTCGAAACCTGGAAAGGAACAAAACCACAAAACATTTCATGTCACACTGATTGATAGGCAATAAGTGTATCCAAATCGGCCAACATCTGCCCCGCATCAATGTAGGCCACATATAAGAAGCTTGCCATTCTCGCTACCGGCTAAAGAGGTAGGTAGCCCACAACCTCAAAAAAGAGGGACCTACACTTTGTAACCGCACTCTCCTTCCAACCTCTCACAATTGTACTCTCTCCTTACTCATCTCCCATCAACAATCGACCCTCAATAGCAACCTTTTGAAGCAAACCAACAACTACCTATCGCCGATCTGTCCATTGCATTCTTGCTTATTTGGGTATCATCAAGCCATCCTCAACAACATCCAAACATCAATGTCGTAAGTAGCATTTCCTTTCGCAACATGTGTATCAACATTGTTTGAATTTGCCATGTAGACTAACCTTTGTACGTCACAGTGTCACAGCTTAGGACAAAAATGGCCAATCTTTGGGGGGTTGCTTGAAATAGTACAGATGAAGGCGGGCTATTTTGGACTTTGTATTTTATAGCTACCATAGGGCAATCAGCTGGTTTGTGTTTACAAACGTTGATATTGCTCTAGCTTCTTAGTGACTAACCCTTGTGGTAGAGGCTAGCCCGTTAGCTGCAGGCTCAAGGGTGAGCCCGTATTGGCTCTATGGCTAGGAGGTGACCAAAAACTACCCAAGGAGACCTTAACGACGAGCACAAAATAGGCAATCTAGTGTGCCAGAGGCCAACTGTGGGAAACTTTCGAGAAAGCTACCATCCCAGCCAATGGAGGACAAATTCAAAAAATGAGGAGCCAAAAAAGGAAAACACTTGTCGCCTCCTTGTGAGGAAATTGAGTGCATACGTAATTACCATAAACTGAACCTGAAGGCTCTTTCTGAAATTGGTTGACAGGAAAATTGCATTCGACAATATCTTTCTAACCTTCGCTAACAATCTTTCTTACCAACTCCCACGAATAGCACAAAGAAAGACCACAAAAAACAGAATCAACAGGCCGTTTGTCCTCCTCACGATGCAAATATTGTTCCTTGGCTACACAAAAGCATCAATATCCTTCTCACAAACTCTAAGAACTCTATTGAAATCGACTTTTTTCCTTAACCTCGAAAGAATGCCTTAAAAAGCTCTTCAAGCTAACGAGAGACGTATATAAAACTCCCAAAACCATAGTAAAACCCTCGTCTTAAAGTAGTAATGCTTTGAGAACCACAACAAGCAGCTACACATGTTCAGCAAGCCCAAAATATACTCAATGTCATGATCATGTAATATGATTTCTACCAGAAAATATGACTGTTGAGAGGAAAACACTTTAGGCATAAAGTGACCTTGTTCAACACCAGAATTTAGAATCCCCAAGCCGTCTGTTAGCAACCACTTCATGTGAAGAAACTTGAAACGCAACTGTCTCTTGTAAAACTTCCACCCATTTACACAATTATGCACATAGAAAATAAGATTAACAGGATGCAAAGGCGAACTAACCTTCCACCACACTCGAGGGCACAGGTTGGCCCTGGTACAAAGCAGGAGGATGAGAAAATGCTAAGGGTCTAATTCCGGCAGTAGCAGCACTTGGGTGTTCATAGTACATAGTAGCTCCAGGGGTAGAGCACCCCGTGTGGAATGCTGGCTGTTGATGATCCCACCACGCAGGCACTCCTTCCACGGCAAGAGCATTAGCTGCACTAGGGCTTTGTTCTTGCCCATCTGAACTCCCTTCTTCATGAGGATCCTCGGATTGCATGTTGCACTCGCAAATTCAATCCTTATCAATTAAATGCTAAGCACATAAAAGGAAAAACATGTAACATCTGGAAGAGAGAGAGGCATGTTCTTGAATTTTCCTCTCTCTCTCTCTCTCTCTCTCTCTCTCTCTCTCTCTCTCTCTCACACACACACACACACACACACACTCACACACACACACGCTCTTTCTTTTCACAGAGAGCGGGAAATAAACACACCTCAAATGAGAAATTAGCCTCTGATCGGCCTTGCAACTAAGGAGATCTGCCTACTTCGGTCTACCAAGTAGAATACTGATGAATGGGAGCGAATCGCAGGAAAACGAGGGTTTCGAAAAGCAACAGAAACAAGCAGTGGCCCGAAGAAGAGGGACAAATCGACGTGCATTCAGCAAAAGAAAGTAAAAAGGGGCGGGGATGGTGTCAGAGAGTGTACAGCCGGTGCTGTTCTTAGCTTCAGAAGGAGGGTGATGCAGCAGCTTGCTGCAGTGAGTCGATATGGATTGGCGACGACAGGTGTAAAACGAACGTACCATTTCAACCAGAGCATGTTTTTATGCTTAAAAATTTTCAACCGCTGTGGACACAACAGACGCTCTCTCACACACAATAATTTTGGGCACATGGTGCAAGTAGCAAAGCTCTTTGTGTTACTTAGGGACCAGGGTCGTTCAGACTGGCTCCACCCACCTTTTCCACACACAAAAAACTAGTCTTGCTTGGTGGGCCTTGCTATATAACATCTATAGAATACAACAAGACATATCCAAAGGAAGTAAGGCAAAAAGTTATAAAACGAGCAAATAGATAGAGCATGAATGAATTGCAGCAGTAAATGATGACCTGCAATGTTGTACTGATGCTTTTCGATTGTCCAATCTACAGGCCGATATTTGAGTCAAGCTACAAAAAAGCAATGTGAAAAGTTAAACATATCATCTTGTAATGAAATGTCACAAGCGGAAAGTGCAAAGTATACAATGCACGTCATACGGAGGTGCCATACAAAAGTATGGTGGAGAGATGGCACTGTGGTCTCTCCAAAAAATTATAAGAAACGAAAGTCATGCCCTGCCCCGTAGCATTTATGTGTTGCGCCAAGCAAACACATGCGCATGGAAAATTGGATACAGATAACGGACCTTGAAATGTTGTTGAACTGGAGTCACACTTGTGCAATTGGAACGTGCAATGTTGTGAATATATATCCTCCCTACTATACACAAAACAAACAGATGTGACTTTATGTTCTATGTCCTCTGATCAGCCGAAGCAGGCAGGGATCTTCGAAGCAATAATTGTTGGGCATTCAAATCCACACCACCAGCATTCCCTGCTTCATATGCAGCTATTGAAGAGCAACGTTGTAACTAGTATATTGTTGTTGCTAATCTCAACTGCACCCGCATTGGCTGTCGCTTGCATGCGGTTTAGCAAGAGAAGCTCTTTACAGACCGCAATATTGGCCATATTGTATGTAAAGTTTCTGCTATCCCACCCAATTGTTGAATGGCCAGTAATGAACTGATGTTGGACGCTAATAGGTGTTGATATATTGGTATGCATGTCTCCATAAATATCATTACTCCGCAATCCGTGTTCATAGGCTTCTCCATCATCAAATCTCTTTGTGTGGAAAAAAGAATTAGCTTCTGATTCTACTCTTTGACTATTCTTTTGATCCTGGTCGGCAGCGCAGGCACCTGCATGATTGAGTAGCTATTTGACTTCCGCTGCAATGCTGCTGCATCTCCTCGGAGCTAGATACTAACCAACTCCCGCGGCCACCATATTCTGCGTTGAATTGGTCATGTGAGGTGTTTCTGTTTGTCTGCACATCGTTCCCAAATTCTTGCCTCATCAAATTTTTAGATAGGCTATCAACAGAGCTGGACAAGGAGTGCGACTGAAGCCAATGGCCCATCAAACCATGACTTGCACTAGTGGCAATATTCCCCAATGCCTTTCCCTTGACATTGAGTTGTGTGCCACTGATCCCCTCACACTCTATTCTAAAAGCGCAAGCAGCTAGCATTGAAGCTGCTAGCTTAATTACTTGAGGATAACCATCATAAGCTTCGGTGTGATCGATCCTGCTAAGCTTTTCTGCCCTCATGTCCACTTCGACGTTTACTCTTTCCATTTCTTCGCCCTCTACCATCTGCATGGCCAACAGTGCGTCTGATAGCATCAGCAGAAAAATGTAATGAACATGCCTCTGAAGGCAATGAGTTCTGGTGATTCAACTCTAGATTAGGCCAACTGACAATCGATTGAAATCTGATATCTTATATTTTAGTAGCACTAGAACAGACCTCTGATAGGGGTTGATCGTACGAAATATATGATCTTTGAGAGTGCTCATCACGTCGGCAAGCATTCAAAGTACCCTCCATCTCGATGATGTGCGAAATATAACTAGGGTTTAAAAGGTCTCCGATACTCCTTTCCAGTTTTGCCTGGCTTGTTGCTGCAAGGGCAAAGAGCACGGAAAAGAATTGGTGTGAATCTTGAGAATTAGGCATGGGACCTACTGCATATCATTTCCATGAACATTGAAGGATGGTCGAGGGCACAGGGTTGTTGAATCTGCATGAGCTATACTTGGAGCGGCATAATGCTGGCCATAACTAGTTGTACCTGTAGAAACGAGCTTAGTAAGGTAGTTGAAGATGGACATATTGTTCAGCTGACCACTGGGTCTTGTTGCACACAAAGCTACTATGATCTCTACGTGGGGAAGGCGCACTGTTGCTCTTGCCCCGACTCACGTTGTTTGTCTCCTCTTCTTTCATCGCGCTCCAGCCGAGGGTCGTTTCTTTTTCGAAGGTTGACAAGTAGCCTAATAAAAGCGTTGTTCTTGTTTTTTAACTTGTTTCCAATGGGGCTCCTGGCCGTGCGATTCGAGAGGTGGGCAATGGCTCAAATCATGCCAAGTGGACAGTTCCACGTTCAAGTAACCATAAGATCTCCTTTGGCTCACCAAGTAAAAACACAGCCGAGCAGCTGTTGACGGTTACGATTTTACATTGTGCATGGTTTGCCTGCATCAGGCGGCTGCACTTTTTGCTGCATATTGTGTAATGAAATTGGCCTATTTAATTTGAGAGTAGCGGAAATTAATGAGAGTACTTTTGAGAAATGACTTTGTGAGCATAGTGGGTGAACATAATTGAAGATAGCAACATAATCATAGCAATTAGTTAACTTGGCATGAACAATACTTTTGCAAGAGAGAGAATTTAGAGAACATGACAACAGTTGAGGACCGGATTTATGTGGAGCCGGTCCCCCCTCCAATAGGCATTTGTATTATGATTTCTCCCATTAAGAGAGACTTGGTTACAATACAATCTTTGTGTTCCTTGTGACCTAGGTGATGCAATGAATATGGAAAGCTTCATGCATCACAAACATAACATAAACTTGAAGAAAGCTTTAACTATCCCAAGCCTGAGTCCCAAGACCTCAAACACCTTCGAAGGTGGAGAGAGCTAGCAGGGAATGAGGGTAGGGAAGAGGAAGAAGAAACATTTCGTAGGAGAAAGAATTAGTTCCTCACTTATCATAGCTCTTGTTGCTAGCATACATAATAGCATAGTAATGAAGAAGAAGGAGATGGCAAGCTTAAGCATTGAAGCATGGCTCTTGGTTGGATTTGCACTCCATATCCAAGAGTGTTGGTGTAGGCTCTCATCCTCTACGTGCTTGGAGAAGGAGAGGGAGCTCTTGCACTTTGCATAGCACACAATGAGAGTGTTTTTGTGAGTTTGTGTGGGTGAGTATACCCCCTAAGAAACCCCCTAGCTTGCTTGGGTCGACCCCCCCTTGTAGCTCATGTTTGAAGCTCATTGGACCCCTCCAAGCCTAGCCAATCATAAGCAGGAGGCATCACAAGTAGCAAGGGTAGCCTTGAGACAAGTGTCCCCCTTTCCCCTTTGAGAGAGAGGGCTAGATAAATGCTAAATAAATTAATTAAATCTCCTAAATTATTATTGGACCCCTTGGGTGGCCAACCAATAGGCTTCAGGCACACCATGAGGGCAACATGAGGAGGAACTTGACAAGTGTCCCTTTTGCTTTCTTTGTAGCATGCATGCCTTGTGTGAGTGTGTGGGTGTTCTCTCTCATTCCCCCTCATGTAGGGCTCGCCCCCTCCTTGTAGGGATTGAATCTTTGACTTTTTGACACCTCAAGCCCCTCATGCATAGGCCCAGTTCCCACCACAAGCTTGGCTCATAAGCACTTTAAGCTTGGGCTGGGTTCTCACCTCAAGTGCAACCCTAGCATCTCAAGCATGTCAAGCACCTCAAGCATCTCAATAATTAAGCACCTCAAGCACCTTAGTCATCAAGCATGACAAGCAGGACAAGCACCTCGAGCTGGGTCGGGTTCCCGCGCCTCAAGCTCAGCCCTAGCTTACCTAAGGTCAAAGGCCTTTTACACACATTATTGGAGGTCTTCAATGAAGCTAACCCTAAGGTCTTATGATCCATTTTTTAGCCTTGCTCTTTGATAGACCATCTCTCATTTGGGCCCCTTTACCATTGGCCCCGTGTTGAGATAGATCTATAAGCACATGTCTATATCTTAACACTTGTTCCCGTTTATTCTCCCACATTAAGTGATCAATTTAATATGAGAAAATCATTTGGGTTGGTTAGATATTAGATATTAAATTTTATGACATATTGTCAGACACCTTTCCTCATTGATTAGTCGGACTTGAGTGTTCAACTCATGGGTGGCCTTACCATCCCAAAACAATTGAGTGCAAAGTAGGACCTGAGTAGCGTGCCAACTCGGATGTTGGGCACTCAAAAAAGATGCAATGGGAATGTTGCACTGAGGGCATTGCCCATTCATTGGTCCAAATCACAAACTCTAGGCTAAGGATGGGCAGCCCGAACCATGCCTTAGGGCTCATTCATACTACGTGCTCCTTTCCATGCATAACTATTGTAGGGGATGAGGAAGGGCAACTCTATATTTTTACTTGCTTGGATGTCTCTCTCTCTCTCTCTCTCTCTCTCTCTCTCTCTCTCTCTCTCTCTCTCTCTCTCTCTCTCTCTCGTATGAGCATTAACTTGTCAGAGTCATAACCTTATTAAAAAGCTTGCATTCACTTTTCCACCTAGTGGGCAACATGATTAGGTCGAAACATCTTTTCTTCCCATGCTATATGAGTCTATGAGCATCTATCAATTAAGCATAGGCAGTATGAGGCCCCTCTTCAACCTATGTCATATGAGGGCACACCAATAGTGTCCCAAAACTTGGCCTAATGGAAGGAAGTACCAAGGGTAGGTGTAGTCAAGGCATACCATTGGTTATCACCTTGTGTACTGATTTACCTTTAGGTAAGTGTAATATATTTTCCACTTCCTAGTAAGCATATGACTTGGTTTAGCTTCATTTCTAAGTATGCTTTGCTTGAGTTTTCCAAGTGGGATGCATATGCTAGAATGCTTTCATCCATTTTGCTCTTCATATATACGACAAAGGTCATGTAGGAGCAAAGAATTTGGAACAATAGTGTACTAGATATATTTTTGCACCCTGTTGTTATAGACCTACATGGTAGGGTTTCGCTTGGCACATGTTGTTAATCACAAGGTGTGCAACATGGTCTAGGAACTCATGGACTTTGGTTTAGCCACTATGAAGCAAGGTTCGTGAGGGTCCCTCTCACTCATGTCGCATAGTTACCTCCACACACAAGTACATCTCGTACTTGATGGATGTCCTAATTCTTGGAATCATTATATGAGAAATATTCCACATGTGGCAAATTTGCGCTCTTTCCTTAATTACGTGTCGCAACAAAGTACCATCAATGTTGGTCAAATCCATTTATTTGACCATTTTGAGCACATCGTATCAAGAACAATTTCAGTGTCCAGAAATTGTCAAAATTGTCGAA
This sequence comes from Adiantum capillus-veneris, assembly GCF_014529385.1. Lineage (NCBI taxonomy): Eukaryota > Viridiplantae > Streptophyta > Polypodiopsida > Polypodiales > Pteridaceae > Adiantum > Adiantum capillus-veneris. Next base: position 85,157,230 of record NC_140943.1, read on the forward strand.
TACAAGTAAGACTTCTCACGGTTACAAGTACTATTAAGACACATTAAAGGATGGTTGTTTCTGCATATAGCAAGGCTATGTACTTTCAATGAAAATGTTTTATTATAGCAAGGCTATGTACTGTTAATGAAATTATTTCATTATTGGTACCTAGATGTGATTACTTTTCACATTCTATTATGGTTCAAATGTGTTAGCAAAGCTTTCAAGTAATTGAAGTGGGGAGTATTTAGTTCTTTTCGTGAGGCTATTTATCCTCCTCTTCTATGTGTGCTATGAGCATAACATCCATAAGCATTAGCAACTCTATTCATGAGAATGTAGGTTCGAATGCTAAGTGCATGCACACTAGGTGTTATGGGCCCTAGTGTTTATCAAAGGTATGTTTGGAATGGCATGAAAATTCATGAACATGATAGCTTATGAAGCTTTTTGCACCACAAGTGCAATATCTCTATGAGATTTATTGTGGATCTACCAATCACTATAAGGGGTCATGGCTTGGTATGGGTGCTTGTAGATAAGTTGACTAAACTTTGTAAAGTTTACTCAGTTCACTCTTCAATCTCTCCAATTCATCAAGTCAGTTGTTTACAATTGTATTGATTATATAGATTACTCAGAAATCTTGGCAGTCTTTGCGACCCACGTTTACCAGTCATTTTCAGAGGACTGTCTGTATGCGATTGGGGAGAAACAACTCAATATTGGTATTGCCAATCATTCAAAGACAAATAGGCAGTTCACAAGTCTTAATCTCGTGCTAGAGGATATGTTAAGACCATACATTCGCAAAAAGCAATCCAATTGAAAAGGGTATCTCTCTAGTTTGGAATTTGCTTACCATGATGCAAAGCATGTCATGCCTAGGTTTATTCCCTTCATGTTTAGTTTAGGTTTTCAACCTCGATCAAGTTATGGTAGGGTTACCTAGTGATGAGACATAACAACAAATCAAGGACTTAATCTAGAATGATACTTATGTAAGCCTCTCACTTTCATGGAAAATGGAGAAGATGTCTTGTTACATGTTCCAACACCTTCAGGTAGTCTGAAACCGGGTCATTCATTTAGACACCTCTTAGTTGTGGTATTAAAAATATTCAAGTGAGTTATAAATAGAGTATACATGCTATGCTAGAGATGAGGTGGTCACACAAATAGTTGTAAAGAGACAACAATGTAGAAAATTAAGATGTTCTTTTTTGTTTCATTGAACCTCCTACTGAATCGTATATTTTCCAAATGGAGAGTTGGACCCAGGAGGGGCCCATTGTGGAAAACATTAGTGTTCTTACGAATATATCACGACTTTTGTTTTCGAGGACAAAAACATTTCTCCAAGGGGGGACTAATGTAAGGCCTATACCAGATGTGCATCCTTGCCCTTGGTCTGTCTGGTCCTACCTCAGGGGGCTATATTTAGTAGGCCAAGGCCCTATATATGGCATGGCTAGGTGGAGATTTGCATGTGCTCATCCCTAGTCTCTTACAAGGCCGGGTGTCTGATGTTCGGCTACCCACTAACTTCATTGACCACTAACCTTATTCTTTCTACATAAAATAATAAGGGGTCTCACTCATTCAGTAGTGAGTACTCCAACCACACACAGTCTATCCCTCTACATTCACCGCACACGCACCCATCAATCTGTAGAGCTTCCCCAGATGTGCTCTTCAACCGGTATCATAGTATAGGGGGAGTGGAAAAACGGAAACCTTGACATTGCATCATGGAGAGCAAAGCAAAAGCAAGGCCAAGAATTTCTACAGGTCGTTTTTATTGTTTTTTGGCCCCGAAACATTGTATTTTGCATATCTTCCGACATAGGAGTCAGATAGATACAATCCAGAATCTAGGTTGGGATTTTGACATGTTCTAGACGCAATGGAAATTTTGATTTTTTAAAATTAGAATTAGAATTACAATAGGTGCAGCAGTCACCACGTTTGTTTTGCACTTTTGCGTCAAAAAATGTTGTTTTTGGTGTACCTCTCACACTTGAACTTGAATCTATATGATCTAAGAGTCTACCGCGAGGTTTCTCAAAGTTCCAAACACGGTGGTGATATCAAAATTCTAAAATTTTGAATGCTAAATTTTTTGCAACAACCTGCATCAATTTCTACACATAGCAGCTTTGATATTTGTACTTCCTCACTACAAAGCATTATGTAGTATGCATCTCTCAATGTGTATGTCACATTGTGGTGCTATTTGAGAGATGATTTACCTTGCATTTGTATATGCAAGTGTTGATTTGGGATGTGTCTTTTGGATTAATACACATTTGGATGTGGTTTTGTGTGTGTTGAGACCGTGAGGATTTCCATTGAGGTTTTTGACACTATTTTGTGCCATTTTGCTATGTATGCATATGTGGATACAAAGTGAGCTAGTTATAGCTCGTAGGTATTCACATGTTTACACGGATTTTGGACAAGTAGAGTTGTCCATAGAGCCGCTCGTTCATCAGATTTGAAATAGATTTTGTGGATTTGCTACTTTATGTATACCATATATGTATTTGCTACTAAGACACTGAGTGTTTGCTTATGGTCTATGCGATTTTGGTGATATTTTTTAAGGTTTTACTCAAAATTATAGGAGAAACTCTGTCCGTTTTCCCTAGCTTCTTGCCATGCTTTCTATGTATCTGTAGCTTACTCTCTTATGCTTTAGTGGTTGAGTGTGACTCCCTCACCACACGAGAATTATGGGTTTGCAGTTTAAATGGATTCATATGGGTTTGCAGTTTAAATGAATTATGGGTTTGCAGTTTAAATGGATTCATATGTGGAAAGGAGTAGGAGCAAGGCTAAGGAAATCTCTTTGTGGTACTTAGGGCCCATTCATATTGCCCTCACTGCAAATGAGACCTTTCCAAGCGGCACTTTTGTAGGGAGGAGACGAGGTAGGTGTGTGTTTACAGTTGCTTTGATTACTCTCTCTCTCTCTCTCTCGTATGAGGTGGGGCAACTTTGTATTTAATCACCTAGCACTCTCTCTCCTTCTCATATTAGCTTTGGCTTTATTCACCTTTCACCTAGTGAGCAACATGCCTAGGCAAGAACATCTCCGCTTGCTATGTATATGAAACAATTTCTAGCTAAGCATACACCCTCCCTCCTCATCAAAGAATTGCACATGCTTATAAGCACTACTAAGATTTATCAAGGGTTCTACAACAATGCTTGAAAAATTTATGTAATACTTTTAGCTAAGCGCAAGGGGTGATATTGTACTCGCATATGAAAGCATCACATTGGACTATGAGCCCTATCAATACCTAGCAAAGGGCCCATAACAACGTTTGACAACTATGCCAAATAGTAACATCTATAATATGAAAACCTAGTAAAGCTTGTAATTCAATGAGATGTGTTTGGTTTCTACCACTTTTTTGAGTTTATGACTCTCTCTCTCTCTCTCTCTCTCTCTCTCTCTCTCTCTCTCTCTCTCCTCCCAATCAATTTATGGTCATATTTTGGATCTAGTCTACATTTCCTAGTGCGCATTTCTCTATGCCAATGACCCTCTTACATCCTTTGGGTGGCTAGTTGGTCATTATGGAAAAAGGCCACATAGTGGATGGTGAAAGAAAGGGTGGGATGGGGGTAACACAATAAGAGATGTTCAATTCTTAAGGATATATAGCTATATATGCTAGAACAATGAAAAATATTATTGAGCACAATTTATTTCAAGGTTTTATTCACATTAATAATGCTGCCATAACCTTCAAGGCAGAATTCAATTGGACGAGGTTTGTGACATGTAAATTAAATCAAAAAATAAAAGTATAACCTTATAAATATCAATAAAAGATCCTCATTTTCATCCATCTATAGAATCCTTCTAAGGTATTTAAGGTCCAAACACCTCTCTCTCTCTCTCTCTCTCTCTCTCTCTCTCTCTCTCTCTCTCTCTCTCTCTCTCTCTCTCTCTCTCTCTATAGCATTCAAATTTGCCTTGAAATTAGCGATATGTCCCTCATTTAGTCCAATGAGTAACATGTTAACGACCTAGAGCACCAACGATAAAAATATACGTTATCCACATGCTCGAGATACAAAGTGCTCTTAGTTGAATTATTACAAAAGCCATGTGTAGCCAAATAAGCATGTATCTTTTCATACCAAGCATGTGGAGATTTCTTTAAACCAAACAAAGCCCTTGGTAGCTTGCACACCTTGTTTTCATGGCCTTTTTTGGCAAACCCATGAGGTTGTGCTACAAGCATTTGATCTTGCAAATCGCCATTCAAAAACATACTCCCTTTGTAAACCAATTGATGTACATTCCAACCATTATGAGCTCACAGTGCATAGATTTTGTGAATGGTAGTCATACAACAAGTGGAGACAAAAATCATGTCAAAACCAAGGCCTTCTCTTGAGCAAAGCCTTTTTCCACAAGTCTAGCATTACAACGATCAATGCTACCAACATGCTTATGTGTTGGCTTTATGATATCTTTCCAACACTTTCAACGCAACTTTGATTCATTAAATCATGATAAATTCAGCAAAACAATTGATTGAATAATCACAACATATAAAGAGGTTAACATAAGCAAGAATCAAAACACAAAACACCATATTGGGTACCAACCATCTAAGTATTTGCCTTTTGCCTCTTTATTCATCTCATAGATCATGAATTACAATAGTAAAAATATACGAAAGATAAAAGAGCATGAGCTACACAATCAAGAGAGGGCCATGATTAAGAGAGAAAATTAGCATAAAAGAGGACAAAAGTGTATCTTGTGTAGCTTTGCTCTGATATTGATTCTGATGGCTCCGTTGGCTTCAAAAGGGGGATAAAACACCAGTTGGCCTACTCGGGATGCTCTTGAAGCACTTTGTCTTCCTCGTGAAGATTCAAGAAACCGATTCCTATTAAAAAAGTGTCGTACTCGCAAAGACGAAATTTTGGATTCTCTTTCTCTCTTCATGCAGGCACACAAAAAGAAATGGTTGCTTTTCACTTAAACTCTAAGAATAGTAGGTAAAGGAGAGTTCTATTTACATTGCTTCTTTTGAATGGTTTTTGAAAATTAAACATAAGTAACATTGATAAAATATCCAAAAGTAGTAATAGTGATAATAGTCCTCCCCAATAGGGAAGCAACTGCCCTTAGTTTCTAAGAATCTTCAAAATTTGTGTAGAAACAAGGTAGATATCCACACAATATATGTTGGATCAAGTAGAGTACTTAGAGGAGACTTTCCACTGCTCATCATTATATCCTAAAGAGAGGAGATAAAAAAGGTAAGTGCAATTCACATATCCAAATATCTAGGAAACTGAAAGAGATTTTTGTTAGTGGGCTCTTTAACAAAGTCAAGAAGAGCATGGAAATAGTGAAATCAATCACCTTTTACACTGTTCAAAAGGCAAAACCTCGGTCAAGTATTGCTCTAAACGATGCATTGGTGGATCAAAGGGTGAACCTCAGGTATCAAATACCACATAGACTAACAGTCAAAGGTAAAACCTCAGTATCAAATTACCACTGAACAAATTGTTAAAGGGAAAACCTGGGGTATGAAATACCACAGTCATCAGTCAAAGGATGAACCTAGGTAAGAAATATAAACTTTTAGTTTCTAGAAGTTTGATATGCTTCCAGGATACTAAAATTGTTAGGTTTTAGGCCAATGGCCTGTGGCCGATTTGGCTAGGTGCTCGTCCATTGTCTATTCTTTTGGTTATATGGAAACATGTGCGCGTATGTCGCACGTGTCAATGCAAGGAACTTGCCGATACACCGTGTGCGAGCCACAAATGGCTCCAAGCACACAACAAGCCTAAACTAGTAAGCTCAAAGAAGGCGATGGTGTGTCACTCACCGCTCTACGCTTGCTTTCGTGGAGGATTCCTCACCGCGAAGAAGAAAGAGCTGCCGCTTCACCGCGCTCAACCGCCTCGCCACCGCCGTGTCGTCGTCGCAATGCTCGATCGCACACACTCTCTCTCTCTCTCTCTCATGCACACACACACACACACACACACACACACACACACACAAGGAGATGATGAAGAAGAAGATGGAGATGAGCAAGAGCACTCTTCTATTGCACAAATGAGAGAATGAGTGAATTTTAGGTTTAGTTGACTTTTATATGAGCTCGCCCCATTCACACTTGGGCGCCCATGCTTAGCCAACTAACCCCTTGAATGTTCTAGTTAGAGTGCGCCTCTCATCGGTGATCACTCTTACCCTTTTCCTATTGGACCGACAAGCCCGGTACCTGACTCTACCAAATAAATAATACAACGTCCGTCGTAGGTGATATGGTGTCCGTGAGCCGTGAGGGTTAACATGCCCCCCTTCTTGATGTAGATTCCGTCCTCGGAAGCTATTGAGTTGAAGCTCGTTCGTCGAGGTGGAGGAGCATCTGAGATGAATGTCCTTAGCCTCCTTCAGTCCTCACTGCAAAATCAAACGACATTGGCACAGTAATTGCATTCTCATAAGCAATTAAAAAGCATATGCAGTTTTAGGCAGACAAATTGATTGGTAGCATAATTATAAACCATTTGTCAGCAATAAACATTAAATTGCAATCAAATGCATAAACAACTGTAAAGGTAAAAATTTAAACAAGTCCGGGGTCGCTAATTTAACGGTCGAAAGCCACTAAAGATCGACTATTAATACCACGGGTAAGCTTCTCAATTTTCTCTGGTTAATTAAGTTGTTTAATCGCGAGAGCCAAGTATTTCATGTTCGAGGGCTGACTAGAGACTATACCTAGAAGACCTTATAGTTAAGCTACGATAAAAGGAATTTCTCATGAAATCATCGCCTGAATGATTACCTTTTCTTTGACCCCCCAAAGTCTTTTCACATTGTTTCAATTTTGATGTGTGTGCTTATTTTATATGCCTTGGGTTTTTTGCTTTTCAAGGAAAAGCGCCCACACTGGGAACCTCTAGGGCTCTAGTACCATAGGCGATACATGTGAGTGAAGTACCAAATTAAGCTGAGATTTCTTTTCTAGCTTAAGATTTTACATTGTGGCACTTTGATTTTTTGTTTGTTCGTTTTTAACATTTTAATTTTGTAACTTTTGGGGGGTCATATAACACTGTTACCCTCCCCAGGCTCATCACACTAGTAAAACCCCTTTATAATACTTAAGCTAAAGGTCAATAGGGACTAAGCCCACTAGAAAGCCCTAGTACATTTCACACAATGCTGCCTAAATCGGATTAAGAACCTAAGTAACCATTGATAATTAGGAAGGCATTCCCCATGGTATTAAGAGAAGATCTCTAACACCTAGCTTGGTCAAACTAGCTTAGTCGGACTGCTTGATTTTTAAACCTAGACAAGTGATTATGACAAAAAATTACATTGAATTTAATGTTTGATACTAAACAAATCTGTTGAATATTATGCTACCAATCACCATTAAAGCAACAAACATGGATGCAAAAAGATAAGGGGCAATGCTAATGGACAAGGAACACTTGTTTGTGTTGATGATCGCGCTTGAGTTGAAGTGTGAACGAGAGAAAGATTCCATGAAGGTCCAAATCCTAACAAGAACAACACGTTCCTGTACACACTAGGAAACACAAGAATACCTCTAGGAGGCACATCAGTGGGAAAAAGGAACTTTGCTAATCACTCAACTCTAAAACAAAAACACTCCTATTGTACTATTCCTACCTACCCACCATCACTCGAGTGATGAGGATCAAAGGTGTTTTATGGCATAGTGTTAAGGCGGTTACGCCGCTAGCGGAAGCTAAATAGCGAGAACTCAACCAACAACAGAATTTGTCAGACGAGGACGGAGCTTGACCCGCAGGCGCATGGAAACAACTAGGTGGGTGTCAAATCACCTACTCGACCTTCTAATGACAATCACTACTAAGGAAATCAAATATAAGTTCTAAAATATGCAAGTGACTGAAATCCTTACTACGAACGAATGCTATACGAAACAGGATCAGAATCATTGAATCGATCTCAAACTCAAGGGGAAGTCTATACACTAGGTAAGAACAACACCCTAAAGACTTGAACTGCAAAATCAACCTATAACCACTCCGTGCGGCAAACGCGTATGAAGACATGCCAAAAAATACAAGTGATCGAAACTTGACCCCGATGGTACCAATGTGTAGCTCTACTCCTTGTGGTTCTATAGATATGCTGCACACTCCATTCCGACACACGAGTTGGAAGAAAACTCACACCGAAGCTCGTAGGAACTTACCACACATAGAAGCCGATAGCGCGCACTCTTGGTATCTGTGCGTAGCTCTCGCCGTTGCTAACACAATGGCGGTGTCGCTTCTCCAATGGCGGCTCCGTAGCTCGCGTAGCAAGTAGATAAGACTCTCTCTCTCTCTCTCTCTCTCTCTCTCTCTCTCTCTCTCTCTCTCTCAGACACAGTCACGGCGCTCCAAAAACTCACTTTGATTAAATAAAACTCTACCCTTAGGTTACAAAACTTTGGCTTATATACCTCAGCCTTGGAGGTGAGAACATCTCTAACTAATTACATCAGCAAGTGAAATTACTTCGGAATTACAAGTTGGAAACTCAATTGAGTCCCGTTACTTAATGAATGGCTCCAATCAAAATCAATGTCGGAAAGACATTTATTACAATCAATGGTTACAAAAATGATGAGTGTGAGCAAAAATGTGGGTGTGATCCTCTGCTGGCTCAACACTCCCCCCCTCCGCGTTCATGTCGTCCCTGACATGACTTTTATGCTTGGTCAATAAAGTCCTGTCGTCTTGAGCATCTGCAAATGTGATTCGTATCGTAGGTTGCCGATGGTCAAGGTTGGGCCGAATATTTTGCTTTTGTGGGTGAAAAAGCCGGTGTAGAAAGCTTCTTCGAATGTTTGCATGTGGAAGCTAGGCAAAAACATAATCCTTTGGTATAAGCGGTGCAACACTTTTGGAGAAGGCTGCAATGAAAGATCATATATCATATCAGTCACTGTGTCGGCCGTCGATAGTAGACTCGAGGTCGTGGCTTTATCTGGCGCGAACACTTCAATGCAAGCTAAGAGAGTCCTGCAGATTTTCTTGAGCATCTGACACGAAAGGTCAGGAGAGCCAGTAAAGAGCTTGATGGTGCCCGTTAGGGTTTTCGCCATGTAGGCTTTACCTATTCTCTCCCCTGCCTTTGGTCTTGGCATCCTAGGATAATTAAGCCAATTTGGCTTCTTTTCTGCAATCTTGCCATGCTCTTTCCAGTTTCTGACTCTTGGCACCGGGCAGAAGGTTGCATTCTCCCTAATCTCCTTTGGTGCCTCCACCAAGTAGATGAGGTAGGCTGGGTATTTGTTCAGCCAACCTTTCCTGCATCTAGGTTGTGAATCTACTATCTTCTTTGACTGTTCCTCCTTTGTGATGTCGCCTTCGTAAAGAGCGACATACTGCTCCTCCTCTATTCTCTTTTTCGTCTTTAGCACTTCAAATTTCATCAAAGGGAAAGGCAGGCTGGGTTGCATCCACTGCTCATGGAGCACTTTTGTGTCAAGTCCCTGAAGTCTAATGGAGATTAGGAGTCTCCTCTCCCATTCCATTTCCGCCTAGGCACTCTCCTCTGCTGACTTTTCTATTTGGTCATGGAGCCTTTGTTCTTCTTCTTCAGAGATTCTTGAAGTCGAGGCCACCTCTTGAGCTGGGGCTGGATCTTCGATTGTGGTTGCCTCTCCAGTTTCTGGTAGCTCTATGACTGCTCCACCTGATTCTTCGTGTGGTGTCTCTGTCTCTCTTCTTTGTTGCTCTTGTAGATCTTGGAGCTGTTTGCGGAGGGCCTCATTCTCTGTCCTTAGTGTTTGATTTTCTAATGTGAGCCTCTCCTCTGCGGCCAATGATCCCTCCGCAATGTGCAACCTTTGCACTTGCTCTAATCTCAGCTCTCTTTGTAAGCTTCGGATCTGGTCTTCTAAAGCTGGTACGAGAGTTCCTTCTTGTTCGGTTCCTGCTCTGCTAGCTCTAGGGGTATTCCTAAGTCGAGTGATTGTTCTTTCTTGGAGCTCGACTCTTTCCCTTAGCTCAATGAGCTCATCCTTGGCTGCCTCCAACTCATCTTCTCTCCGCTCCTTTGCTCCCTGTGCACTTGTTACCTCTCTTGAAGCCTCGGCTAGCTGGAGTATCAAGCCGTCTCTCTCGTTTTCCGCGTCATAGAGTGATGCTTTATGACTTTCAGATTCAGTCATAGCATTCTCTAATTTCCTCTACAACTCTGCTTCCCTTTGTTTGGCTATCTCAATCTCTACTTCCTTTGCCCTGGATCTTTCTTTGATCTTGCCTAGCAGTTCATGCACCATGTGCATGTCTTTTTCATCTTCATCTGTCAACTCTAAAGCTCTTTCTGCCACCACCTCCACTGGCTTCGGCTCTTCTAGTATGTTCTGTTCGTCCAGTTTCTCTTCACTTTCTTTTGTACTCTTTGTTTTTTCCTCTGTCCCTCTCCGATCATCTTGTTTTTGTAGGGTGATCCCATAAACTGCCTCAAGGGCCTCTGCTTCAGTGTATCCTATCGCTACCAGATCCTCATAATCACTTCTCTTTTGCTGAACTGGATCTATCTCCTTTTCTTTGGTCTCGGCCTTCGGCCTCTCCAAATCATCTGTGTCCATCTCTATTGTGGTCTCTTCCACAATATTTTTCGTCTTCCTCGGGCTTGGTACATCAGTCATAGAGGGGTATTTGTCCTCAGCTTCCTTGGCTTTCCCCTTGTCGGCTTGCCCATCTTTCTCCTGAGATTTAATAGACTCATCTACTTTCCCTTTCCCCTTGTCGTCCTTTTTCAGCTCAGCTTTTAAAAGCTGTACCTCCTCTTCAGTGTATGGCTCGACAGGTTGCTGCTCCAGTATAGCCTCTGACTCCTCATAAGCTTTAATATATTGATCGTATTGATCAACATGTGGCCTGGCTGAGCTAGTTCCGACTTTGGTGGGGTCTGGCACCCACTTTTCTTCAAAGTCACCCCTTAGAGCTCTTTCTGCTCTAAACTGCTCCACTAGTCTTTCCATTCTTGCCACTTTCTGACTTTTGGTTTGCTTGGGAGCAACCTTCTTCTTTACTTTCTTCATAAGCGGCTCGTCCACCTCCTCTTCAGGTTCTGAAACTATTTCTAGTTTCCGGCGTGCTCTTGTGGACGCCCTCTTGGATACTTCGGGCTTTTCTTCTTCCTCGTCGGCTTCTCTAAGCCACTCATTCTGGGAGGGAACCTTTGGCCACTGATCTCTAGCTCCAATAGCTTCATAAGCTATTCTTGTCAGAATTTTCGCTCCTCCTATGTACTTTGGCTTCTCGTTGTGCATGGCAATTACTTGCTCGTGGATGTTTTGAGCGTAATTCACCTCTTTTGGCATATTGCTCTTTAATGCCCATGTGATGGTGGTCGCAATGGCATGGGGCGGTGTCGTATACTTTTGCGGTCTTTTACTGCAAACATGGAGAAACTGGTTGTACAGTCGGCAAAGGGTTGCCGCTCTTTGGTCCGCCATATCTCCATAGGTTGCATTCTGTTTCTTGGATCCATAGACCTCTATGGCCTCCCTTCTTTCCCTGACAGAGCTCCCTTTGTTGTGCAGCTTCAATGCGTCTGCAATGAGCTGTGGAGTGATCTGTACTTCTACTTTCTCTCCATGCATGGCTGTCAATGTGGCTTTCCCATCCTTCTGAATGGATGTTGCCAACTCGTACACTCTTCTTGTATCCACACCTGATGGTCTCGAGGTGAAGAAACTGTGCAAGTCTGCCCTTTCCAGGTACCTGCTGATGTCTTCTGACCTGCTATAGTCTACCAATTCCTGTGGGATCATCGGTACATCCACCGCTTGCCCTTGAGGATCTCTGAAAGTCCCCTGGTAGATCTTTATTCCCTCTTTCTCCAATACTGCTTCCTCCACCCAAGTTTTGGTTGGCTTGAGGGTTTCTGCTGGAATGTCAAAGGGTTCCGCTTCTGCAAGAGCATCTTTGATTGTCGGTCTTTTTCTCTTCGTTGCCGATAACTTGGCGGAATCCATGGATCCTGTAACTCCAATTTCAGAAGTTAGCGTCTTTTTAGTACTGAAAGCCGAAATGAAACTTTTAACTATCCAAATGACTTGAAAATTGAAACATGAGCTATTCAGGGCCTAAGGATGCAAGGTAGGTGAAAAAATATGCAAAATGGGCTCAAAATCATGCTGGAGACATCATACGCGTATGATGTCTTTTGTGTCAAAATGACTTCATATTGGTTGTGCTTGTAGCTGATAGTGTATACATGAGTATCATATGCTTGGATTTGAGTTTGGATCCCATTTGGTCAAGTTTTGGCCAGTTTAGTCCAGTTCCGGCTCTTGGCAAAATTTTAAGAGGGATTTGGATTTTATGATCCAAATTGGATAAAACTTGGTGGTTCACTTTCAAATGGCATGTAGATCACTTCTGTTTGGTGGTTGAAGCCTTGAGGTGCCAAAATCACATAGTGAGACATCATACGCGTATGATGTCTTTTAGTGTATTTTTGGACCAAATTTCTCTATAAGCTTGGATTTGGCTTTAGATATGCTTATTCAGTGGATTTATGAAGTTTGGATAGATTTTGGGCTAAAAATGGCTCTGGAGACATCATACGCGTATGATGTCTTTTTCATCAATTTTTCATGGGATTGGTTCTGTGGACTCCCCATGTACTAGTGAAGGACTATATCTACTCAAATCTTGGTTTGGACTTGAGTATGTTGGATTTGGGCCAAAAATAGGCTTTAGGTGAAGGATTTTCCCTCAATTGGGCTAATGGGGTGATCCACTTGACCAAATGGTTCCAAATTTCATATGTAGCATGTATTAGATATATATAATGGATGTATGATGACAAATGAGCAGTTTTGGCTCTGTAAGTGCAAATAGACATCATACGTGTATGATGTCTTTTGTGTCAAAATGGTGCTTTTTGGTTCCAGATAGCTTGTAGATGTGTTAATCAACAATCCTACAAAGTTTCAATGAGTTTGGAGTTATTTTGACAAAATTAGGACCAAAAATCAAATTTATGGCCTACTTTGCGTCTTTTTGGTTTTCCTTGGGTTTCTAACTCCAATTCTCATGATACTTGGTTCATAGGATGTGATTAACATGTGGAATGAGTCTATGCACTCAAATGTTGAAATGGATGTGAAATTCATGCTGTGAGACATCATACGCGTATGATGTCTTTTCTTGAAATGTTGGTCTTTTTGTGCAAAGAATGCTTTGTGCTAGTGCCCTAAGCCCTGCTAACTAGTTTTCAACTTAAAAAGTCATCAGTTTAGCTAAAAAGCCCCCTTATAGGCATTTCAGTCTCCGAAGTCGTCTCTTTGCCGTGGGGTTGAATTTCTTCAACTTTTCTTCTCGAGAGTTGCATTTCCAGCTCATTGGATATGTTGTGAAGCCATCTATTTGGTTGGACTTGACTTTGGCTCCCCGTTCTCCATCTTTCTCCATTTGGTTGCCCGAAAGCGTCTTTTTCACCATCGGTAAGTGAATCAGCTTTCTTTTGGGTTTTGCTTGCAAACATAAGTCATCCATGTATATTTGAAGCTGCTTGTGAAGTTTCATTTCATTCGGTCGTCAATTTCAGCCGTTATGCCAAAATGACGCTTTGTGTGTCTGTCGTCGAATCGGTTGTTTTGACCCACTTTTGGTGGTCCAAACCGGGAGACACTCCATGGTTGCATTGCCCTCGATGTTGTTAAGCTTCCTGAGAAGTTTTGTGTCGTTTCGACAACTTTTTCCTGTTTGCCTCTTGCAGGCTCTATTGACCTAGGGTTTTTCCAGTCGTTCTTTCTCGAGCTTTGAGTGTTAGAAACCCATCTTCTATACTAGGGTAACCCACCTATAAGTTCTTGCAAGGTTTGGTTAGGCGGTTGTGCCACTACCTAGCATTCTATCGCATTCCCCGTCTGCTCTTGTTTCTTGGTTTTGGTCAGTTTTCGCGACAAAAGTTAATGATAAGCATCAAAAGCTTATGGCAACGAGTCTACCTCTCATGTCTGGTGTCCTCTGAGCTCTCGTAGCAGTCGTAGAAGGCTGTAGAAGGTTGGATGCTCCTGTGTGCTCTTTGCTCTCTCCAAGAAGGTAATAGTGGAAATGAGCTTGAAAGTGAAGTGAAAAATACTTAACTTCTGACTTCCTGGATCACTTGTTACCAAATTTGACATGTGCTCCTATCTTGTCGTGAAATGCACTTTAGGATTTGAAATTTCTCAATTTGGACTCCGTTTGACATGTTTCTGAGAAATCTGTCCACTTTGCCAAAATTCTGTCATTTCGGGCTTCCTGCAACTTTTCCCGAATTGTACTCAATTTTTACCATGGGTTGCCCTTGTCATTAGGATCATCACCATCTATTCTTTTCTTTTTTCTGATCTCGTTTCACCTGCTTTTTTTCTTCTTTTACTTTTATTAAGAAAATCATAAAAAATAAAGAAAAATAGCAAATTGAAGCCAAAAAATTCCAAACATACACAATAAATAGCTGGTAACCCTGTGTATATGAATATACACTTATTTGTGATTTCTGGACTTGGATTACCACTTTTTTCCACTTTTTAGCTCCAAAAACACTCTTATTTAGTGATATTTACACGTCTAGAGACCCAAATTCATCATTTGATATCTTCTTGTTGCAAAACAAGGTATGTAAGGGCATAAATATTATCAATATCCGCAATCAAACATAAAAATTGCAAAATCATGTAAGACACTGCCCTTGTAATATAATTTTTGTTTTTCTTTGTTTTTGTCGTTTGTAGCTGCTTTGTAGCTCCTGTATACCTGTATACCTCCCCCCCTCCTAGTCTGAGTCCTCCCGGACTACTATGAAGTGTCTGTGGGCGAAGCATTGTAGTTGTTTTGGTCATAAGTTCCCAATGCAATTGTAGAGCGATGATACAACAGTCTTTCCAATAAAGCTGCTCTTTGTTTGATTGAAGGATTGGTGGTCGGGTTTTGGGTTGGTTTTGGCACTTCGGTAGTAGAATCAGTAGATGGATTCTTCTTTACCTTGTTGTTCTTTTTCAGAATCCAAATCTGCTTCCGCTTCGCTTGTGCTTGCCCAAACTCTTTGCGACCCAAACCTGCTTTGTTCTTTGTGTTGATTTCCTCGACTTGAAATACCTAGGAGTTTCCGTGGATTGTACTGAAGGGAGTTCCTGTTTACAATTCTTTGGGATCCAAATTTGCTTGCTATAGCTTTGTGCCGTCATGAACTTCTTTGGAATCCAGATCTGTTTCACTGTCCTTGATTGTATGGAATCACTCTGTTGTTTGGTATTGAAGACTCTGTTTTCCACCTTTGTGTTCTCTGGCACAACCTTTTTTGGTCTCCATACCAACTTTGACTCCGTTTTTTCGCAAGGTTGAGCTGTTATATTATTGCTTGTCTTCCTTATCCACTGTTGAGAGTTCCTCGTCGAAGAGCAATCCAGTTGTATAGAAACTTTTGGTTGCCATTGCTTCTTCTTTTTCTCTGGTTGTTGTTTGCCTTTGTCTTTGGATTTGTCCTTTGGAGTTGGCTCTTCTCCTTTGGTGAACTTAACTGATTGACTTTCACCTTCGTATTTGATAAGCACTGATTTAGAACTCCAGTCAATCATTGCATTGTATTGCTTCTGCCATGGTTGTCCTAGCAATAATGGATGTTGTGTAGCTTGGTCTTCAACCACGTAAAACATATGAGGATACACATAATGGTTAATCTGTATATGTAAAACTGTGCATCCGACAGTTTTGATTGAATTCTCAGAGTTACTCTTTAACTCTTGCTTGGCAGTTTGTAGTTTAGTGTCATTTGTCAATTGTCTATACAAACTGAGTGAAAGTAGGTTAGCTTGAGCTCCTGAATCCAATAGTTCTCTGGCTTTGATTTGGTTGGTTCCTACTTTGCATTCAATGATGGGTTCTTCTTTGTCATTATCCATTTCTGTTATACTGACTGCGTTTATTCGTATTGCTCCTTCATTGCGCTGTTTCTGACGCAGTAGTCTTCTTTTCTCCATTCTTTCCTTCGCCTCGGCTTGCGCTTCCTCCACAATCTTTTTCTTTTTCTGGACACGCAGCTTTTCTTGATGTATTTTGAGAAGCATGTCTTGGGTTAGCGGCAAAAGATACTTTTTCACTCTGCATCCACTAATCCAATTGGGCATTTCTTCTCCGTCTAATGTAGCAAGCTTGACGGCTCCACTTGGTGATAGATCTTTAATCACCAGAGGTCCCATCCCTCGCTTTTTAAGCTTCTTAGCATGCTGTTTCAGAGTGTAAACTAGGACATAGTCCCCAACCTTAAACTCTTTAGTCCGCACATGCTTATCAAAAAATTCCTTTTGTCGCCTTTTTTGAGCGTAGATAAAGCTACTGCTTTTAGGCGAAGCTCGTCTAGCTTTTCCAGGTCATCTATTCTATCAGAAAGCTCGTGCCCTGTCCACTCTAGATCCTTAGCCACCCTTAAGGTTGAAATCAAGAATTCTATTGGTAAGATAGCATTTAGCCCAAAAACCATGTTATATGGGGTCGTTCCTATTGATGTTTTATATGCTACCCTATATGCCCATAATGTTGAATGCAACTTCTGGTCCCAGTCAGTTCTCGACTCAGATACAATCTTCGTGAGGACCGTGCATATGGTTTTGTTTGTTGCTTCAGCTTGTCCGTTTGCTTGTGGATGATACGGGGCTGATTTCCTATGGATTACCATGAATTCATCTAGAAGGATCTCTATCACTTCATTTATAAAATGTGTGCCTCGATCACTCACAATTTCTATTGGCAATCCATATCGTACAAAGACGTATTCATATAGAAATTGTGCCGTGGTCCTGGCATCTGCTTTTTGAGTTGCCTTTGCTTCGACCCACTTTGTTAGATAGTCTGTAGCCACAATGATGTATTGTGCATGAGTCTTATATGCAGGAGGTGAAATGGGTCCGACATAATCAATCCCCCATTTTGCAAAAGCTCTTGCCCCCATCATTGGTCTAAGCGGCATATCATCTCTTTTAAGTGGTACTTTGGTCCGCTGACAGTCATCACACCGTTTAACGTATTCCTCAGCGTCCATATGTAATGTTGGCCACCATATTCCTGCGGCTAAGACAAGTTTTTCTGTCTTATCACCTGAGAAATGGCCTCCACCTACTCCTCCATGAGCTTGCTCTAGTATTATCACATACTCAGACTCTGATGCGCAAATCCTAAGCTGGTTGTCTTTACCTCTCTTATAGAGTTGATCTCCTATTAAAGCGTAATCTCTAGCTTCTGTCTCTACAGATTTCTGACGAGCTTTTGACGTTCCTTCTGGGAAAGTTCTATTTGTGAGATATTCAACAATATACTGACTCCATTCTGGAGCGATCATTATCTGATATAATGTCGAATACTCTGCTGGCGGTTTTGATGAACATACAATACATACAGTGACATATTCATGTACGCTTTCTTTCATTCCTGGCCAATAGACTCCCAATTGTAACAAATTCCTATATGTGTTCCTTCTTGAACAATGAAATGCACATTCCTGAACATGTGCTTCGCGCAGATATATATTATATTCCTCAGGATTGATGCATAGTCGTAAAACATGATCATTTCCCAATTGATACAACCTTCCTGCAACCAATTGAAGATTCTTGGATTGCTGAATAGCAATATGTTTCTGGTTGTATTCTCTTCTATCGAACTCTCCTCCATAGGTTAATAGGTTAACGACATTTTGAGACCACTTCGGTATCATTTCTATGTTGAACAAGTACGCGTCTGGCATGTCGTCATCTACTCCTATAGGGTCTTCTCCATTCGTCAATCGCGAAAGATGATCAGCTCTAAGATGTGTTTTTCCTTTCTTTACTACTACCGTGAAGTCGAATTCCAGTAAGATAATGAACCATCTCACTATTCTCCCGGTATTGCATGGTTTATTCACTAGGTAGAGCAAGGCTTGGTGATCCGTAAAAAACACAAACTTGTTGGCTAGAAGATAATGCCGAAATTTCTTCACAGCATATATCATTCCTAATCCTTCTCGCTCTGTTGTGGTGTAATTCTTCTCTGCATTGTTGAGCTGTCGACTGGCGTAACAGATAGGAAAATCCATGTTTCCTTCTTCTGGCTGAGCCAGAATGCATCCTATTGCATATGCCGAAGCATCTATATGCACATGGAATATCTTCTCCCAATCTGGTGATTTCAAGACTGGAGCAGTAATGAGTGCCTCTTTCAATTTCTTGAACGATTCCTCACACTCCTCTGTCCATTCAAAGTTCACTATTAGCCTGTAAAGTGGTTGGCCTATTATAGCGTACATGTAAATGAATCGTCTATAATATCCGCAATGTCCCATAAAGCTCTGTACTTGTTTCGCATTGGTTGGTCTAGGCATATCCACTATAACTTTTATCTTCTCTAAATCCGTGGATATTCCGTTTTGTGAGACAATATGTCCCAGAATTCTGCCCTGTCGGACCATAAACACACATTTCTCAGGATTGAGACAAATGCGATATGTCCTACATTTCTCAAATACTTTTCTTAGGTGTTCTAGATGCTCATCTCTCAGAAGAGAATGTACACATAAGTCATCCATGTATATTTCTAGAAACAACCTTAAGTATTCTTTGAAAGCATGCGTCATCAGCCTCTGGAAGGTTGCGGGAGCATTGGTTAGACCAAAAGGCATAACCCGATAAGCATAAATTCCCCACTCCGTTGCAAAAGCTGTTTTATGTTGATCTTCCAGTGCTATGGCTAGCTGGTTATATCCTGAAAAACCATCAAGAAAAGAGTATGCTGTTTTCCCTGATACACGCTCTAGAACATGATCAGTTATCGGCAGGGGATAATTGTCCCTGATTGTTGCAGCATTCACTTTCTTTAAGTTGACACACACTCGGAGTTTTCCGTTCTTCTTGGGTACTACCACAATCGGAGATACCCAATCGGTGTGTTCAATCTCGTATATGAATTCAGCTTCCATTAGCTTATCTATCTCTTCTTTGATTCGCTTAGCAAATGTATCATTATATGTGTATGGTCTCTGTCTGCTAGGCTTTGCGTCTTGTTTCAGTGGGATTGTGTGTTGGCATATCGATGGGTCAACTCCCTTTAAGTCCTTATAAGACCATGCAAACACATCCCTATACTCTCTGAGAAGACTCAAAAGTCTCTCTTCCTCGCCTGGAGACAAATCTGTGGCTATGTACACCGGTCTAGGTGTCTCACCTGGAGCTGCTAAATCAACTTTTTTTGCATCCTCCGGTCCGTCATAAGATTCGTTCTCCCTTCTCTCTCGAATAGGTTGGGTTAATACCACCTTCCTATCCTCTATTGTGAATTTCCTATAGTGAGAGGGAACATCCATGTTTTCCTTGATTTTGGCGTTTTCGTCCTCTCCACTCTCAAATTCTGTCGTCCAAACTTCTTTCAGAGTTTTCTTGAGCTCTCTGTACTTGTTTCTACGTTCTAACTTGGACTCCGTGTGTTCTCTGTTGCGCTTGTTCTTTTCTGATTTTTCTGTTTCTGTTTTCGTTCCATTCCTTTGAACTTGATTTCTTGAGCCTCTTTTGTCTTTTCGTAAGCTCTTTTGATCATTGCCTCTCATTCTTCCAGAAATCTTGTCCTTAACACAATCTTCCGCCTTTACTAGCATTAGGAATTGATTTTTTCCCCTTATTCTAGGCATCGGATTGGTTCTAACCCCCTTTGTTTTTCTCTTTGCTCTATAGCGTTTCTGGCGTTGTTTAGTTTGGTTCGGAAAATCATAAAATCGGACATCCGTTATAGTTTCTTCGTTTCCGCTTGAATTGTCCGTTGACTCGTTGTCTGCTTCATTTTCCCACTCAGGATGATCGGGAATGTCGTGAAACACTTCCTCTTCATCTTCCTTTTCCAGTGTATCGTTCTTTTCAGTTTCTTTTTTGAGTACAGTTCTCAACATGAAGTACGGAACCACGTCGTACCCGTACTTGTCGCAAAATTTCGTTGTGGGACCATCCGGAATTGCACAAACATCTAGGGTTGCTAGAATGTGTGTCCATTCTAATGGTTCAAGTGTGTCTGCTGGAAAGGGTTCTCCTATATAAGTTTCGTCTTCGATGGCCCTTTCTAAAACATATTCTTCTCGCCTCAGACTTCCACATTTCGAGGCTCCACACATCCATAACTCCTTGGGCTTACCTAACCAAGCTGGAAATTCGGATCCCGCCAAAGTAGCTGAATCAAACTCCTCTACCGGTGTTCGGTTCACATCTTTGTAGCTATGGTCTCTCAGGTTCACACGTGTAGTGGTTTCCATATTTCTCAGGTATATGTGATCGTAGCCCCAATCTTGGACCATTTTCAACTGTCTCATGAATGGTCTTCCCAATATGATATCATAGTTATTCTCCTTGCCAAAATCGACAATAGCAAAAGTATGTTCGTATTCAATGCCGCAAGAAGTCACTACGACTTTCTCTAATAACCCCATAGGTTTCTCCATGTGTCCATCTGCTAATTGGAGTTTCAACCTAGTCTTCCTTATTGCTGGTTTCCCCCATTTTTTCCAGATTTCTTTTGTAGCAATGGCTACCCCAGCTCCGCTGTCTAGTATTGCCATCGTGTTTACTCCTTGGAATTCAACTGGTAAGGTTGTATTCCCCTCTTCACCTTCGCAATACTCTCCGACCTTGTTTAAGGGTACAGGCTTAGCGTTCTTTTGTGGTTTACTCAGCTCTTGTATACCCTCTTGCAGTCTCGATGTTGGGTCTTTTATCCCAAATTTCTCCAAGCATTTTCCTACAGTGGTCCACATATGTGGTCTTAGCCTCAAAAGCTCAGCTAGAGTGATAGTGCATGTCACTGGTGTTGACAAGATCTCTATCAATCCTTGCGAGTCCATGACTTTTTCTGATGAGATTCTTCGTGAGGGAAGTGCTCTAGTCTCGGATTTTGCTTCATACTCTCCTAAGTATGAAGGTAAGGTATTCAGTGAGTGAGGTTTGCTCTCCATTGTTCTAACAGAGCCCCCATCTTCCCAGTAAGATTGCAGATCCAAGTCCACTTGAGATCCTGCCTCAAATTCCACTATGGGAGGATTCCTGATGTCCTTTTCCCAATTTGTCTGATTAGCTTGGCAACTTAGCTCGTTTGCAAAGTTTGCCTCTCTCACTTGTTTCCAAAATTCATTGTAATCCTCATCTCTTCCGTAAGACCTCTGTATGACTGGATGAAAACTCTCTATCTCCTGATCGGTTGTGTTCATACTATGCGGTCATCCTTGTGTGTATTTTCAGGCTTTTGTGCACTGGGAGTCTTTTCAGCTACCCGTGAAACGATAGTCTCTTGCTGAATTGGGTTTTCCGTTCCACAATTCATTGTTTCTCTTGGTGGTTCTAATAAGGCTTGTGCAGTCTCGATCATTCTCTGGCACATTTCAAGTCTCTGCTTTTCCAATTCCGCGTTTGGGTATGTCATCCACCTCTGTTCTTGTGTTTGGTTGTTCTTTAACCTAGCTTCGTAAGCTCTCATCAGTGCGTCCAATGGTTCGTGTACTTTGTCGACTAGCACTGATCCCCCTGAGCTTAAGCTCGTTGTTTCTTTGATACTCTTTTGTTTCGTTCTTTCCGGGCTCATCTCTCGTTTCCCGTTTTCTCTCAAGTTTTTCTAATCTTTCTTTTGTTTGCTTTAGTTCCTCAGCTAGAATAGCGTCTTCACGTTCTTTTCTCAACTTCATGCGTGCTTTTCTAGCTTTCCATGTGTTTCTCTGACTCCGCGGTCCTTGACTAACCACTTCAGTTGCTAACTTTCCATTCTCAGGTTCTCTAGTGGTTTTCTTAGCTTGAGCTCTAGTAACAACTTGCGTTGGTATCAGAGTTTCATTTTCAGACCCACTGCTGGTAGGAATAGTTTCTAGCATATTCAATGTCGTCTTTTGCACTTTGTTTGGATTCTTTGAACAATCCTCAATGAAGTGAGTAACCCCACACTCAGTGCAATAAGCGTTAATTCTAATGATTTCCGTATGTGGACAAACATTCATCGCATGGTCACCTCCACACTTGTAACAGGGTCCTAGTGCTGGTCTTGGTCCCATTTGATTCGTCCTTTGTGGATAGGATGGTCTTTGTCCTATTAACCCTCCATGAGCTATGAACATCAATGTTCTTGCGTCCAAATTGTATCTCTCTTCATCAGAAGCACTTGTAACTGTTGGTATTCCAACATTCCTAATCTCCCCATGGTTCTGGTTGTTTGGGTTCTTCTGGTGGGTAATACACAGTTGGAGACATGTGTGCACCAGATTCTTCATAATAGGCTTGAACAGGCACTAAGGCTTTTTCTTCCTGATTCTCTAAGGTTGGTGCATATCTAATGCCCACTGGTCTTGCTCCTGGTAAAGGTGGTTGTTGTCCCAATACCGGTTGCGGCCTTTCTATCCCCATAGGTCCTGGTACATTTCCCGTTGGGTATCGAGGTACTGGATGTCCTTGAGGTGGTGCTAATTGAGCAGGAGGTGCATACTGACGCTCCCTTACATACCCTTTGTTGTAATAGCACTCCTCTATTGGATGGTTTGTCCATTTTTGTTCAATAGCACACCATTTCAGTGTTTTTGGCAATGGTTTTTGGTATGGTGCCATCCTTTTTAGGGCATCTTCTATCATTTGCTCTACATTTGGCATGGTTGTTCTTTGAACATTCTTTTTAGTGGTAGTCTCGCTCGCTACGGAGGAGGAGCTACTGGATGCAAAATCTGTATCTGCTGACACCTCTCCATAAACCGTACAGTTATCCACTAAGTACAATGCCTCTCTTGTTACTTGCTCGAAGCTTGTACAAGCTTTCAAGTGCAAGTCCTTCTTGAGAGTGTCGTTTCTCAGTCCCTCAATAAAAAGAACAGATAGTCTGTCATCTTGTGGTCGTTCACGTACTGGACATCTCTCAATGTATTGTTTGAAGCGAAGTGAAGCTTCCTTCACTTTTTCGTGTTCTCTCTGTTTAAAAGCATATATTTGTGAGACCGTATTGTGCTTAATCCCTCGTTTTGAGAATTCCTCAACAAACTCTCTTAGCAAATGGTCAATGTCTTGGAATCCCCCTATGTTCAGTGGTTGAAACCATGTCAATGCCGTACCTTCTAGAGTAAGACCAAATCCCTCGTATTGTGTATGGAAATCTGTTATCTGCTCAGCTCTTAAGACTTGCTTAAAGAGTGACACATGGGCATACGGATCTCCTGAACCACCATACTTCTTTGGCATACACTTTGCTACTTGAGATGGTCTCATATGTCTATGGTCTGCTACCAATCTCATTGCTCTTGTGTCCCGGCTAAAGCTTTCTCTAGCATCATGGACTTCATGGGTTATCCTTGTCGGTTCCCCTGCCCTGAATCTACTACTAGGAGGTAAATGTGATGGTTCCGCTTCGAACCTTGGACCTGGAGTGGTATATTTCGGGATTGGAACTGCACTACCTCGATTCGTATCATTGACTCTCTGGAATGTAATGATCCCATTGGTCCGGGCTTCGAGTACTGAGGTTGACTGAAAGAGTCAGCAGCTTGAGTTCTTTGTCCTCCTGTCGTCATTGGGTTTTGCACTCCATTTGTTGTTGCTGGTCTTTGTGAGCTAGAAGTAACATAATACTGATGTAGTGGTCCCCCAAAGTATGTATATCCTTCTAATTCTTTCTTGCCCATTGTTGAGTATTGCCTCCCATACTTGTCGTAAGCGGCAATTTTCACTTCCGATCCCTCTGTGTAGGTAAAGACATAAAGTCTTTTTTGGTCTGTCAACTCTCCGGTGTAGGGTTCTTCACATCTATAATAGAGATCTTGCTCCCCATTATTATATTTGTATAGCCCCACATAGATGTTATCAGTGTTGATCCTTGTAGTTTCATTCTCTCTTCTTAACCTCGCATCAGGGAAGTTCATTATTGGTGCTTTCTCCTCGAGTTCTTCATCTACTTTGGCTTTGGTGCCCATCAATCCCCACTTGTCCACAATGTTAGGGTTTAGGACTACCAAGTACATGGTACCCTCGTCATCTAGATATCTATCTCCGCTATAGCTCACAGGCACTAAGTCCTTGAACTCACTAGGTCTCTCCTCTATCTTTACACAATAGCGGTCCATTCCATCTTTGTAGATCTTGGCACCTTGCTCATTGTCGTACTGGTATTTTATGAACAATAGCTTCATTGTGGCGGAAGGGTTTGATGATCCTGCTGCCATATTTTCTCTGTTGTTCAGGTTCAAGTGTTCCAAGTGTTCGGTGAAAATCTCGTAAGATCTCTCCGAAGAAGTATCAGAAACACTTCCTTCAAAGATCGGCTCTAATGGTTGCACTCAACTTTGGTTTACACTTCCCTCGGTTGATATGACACTTGCTTGTTCCCCTTGTTTTGGTTGGTTATTCTGGAGATTCCTGCCCGATCTCAAATTCATCAATTCCCCTAAAGGACTTTAACTTCTCCGTCTCGGCAATTTGTTTTCCCAAGTTTTTGTGGTCAGAATTGATCCAAACTGATTGATACTTGGTCAATTGTTTAATCTTGTCAGTTGGACAACTTCTGTTTCATCAAGTGAGAATTTTGTTGCAGTTATGCTGAAAAAGACATTATACGCGTATGATGTCCTTTTTCACAGATTTAGACTATTTTGGTTATGCTCACTCTCAGTAGCCCCCTTATGCTCTTTCCACTCATAAAATTCAGTTTGAACTCTGTTTGAGCAAGTTATGGCTAATTTAGGCTTTTCTTGGCAATTTTCCGCTTTTGACTTGTTTTGGGTCAATTATGATCCAAATGGGATGAAACTTGAAATATAACCTCTAGACAGCTATTACAATGGATCTGTGTTGGCAAAGTATCAAAATATGTCCAAAATTAGGTAAAAGACATCATACGCGTATGATGTCTTTTTCATCAATTTGGGTCAAGACTTGATATTTTTGCTTCCTACAGTGTTTGTAACAATCTTGTCAGGTCAGATATAAAAAATAAGCAGTGGATGTGCTAAAAGACATTATACGCGTATGATGTCTTTTGTCCCAGGTTTTGACTATTCTTGGTTTTAAGCCTTCTCCAATGTTTATAATTGAGTTTCAAGTGTTTTTGTCAGGTTTGAATATAAAAACAAGATCTGAATCCAAAATTTTCTGTTCTTTGCGTTTCTTGGGCTCCGACTTGTCTTTTTGGGTTTCTTTGAGTGTTAATGCTCTTGTTTTAAGTTGAAATTAGGGTATAACCCCCCTTTTGAACACTCTGGTAAAGTCAAAATTTCTGTTTTGGTCTCTGTTTGGTCCTTTAGACATCATACGCGTATGATGTCTAAAGTTGCAGATTTCCAGTTTTTTGGCACAGAATCCTTCCTAAAGCTTCCTCTAGTGCTCAGCAACTCCCAGATACACAGAAAATTTCTCTGAATTTTGTTTATTGCAAGTTTTACTACTAACTCGACGGTTTAGTGATCTAACATGCAATCAACCATATCAAGCAAATACTCCAACGATTGCTAGCTCTAGATCAGGATCAAATGAAGTCCTACCTAAGCTATTCCTAATCATAAAATGGGTTTGGTAATTGTGATTTTAAAGAGATCCACTGCCACTCACGGACTAGCAAATTCTTCTTCTATCAACAACTACTCAACACCAACAAAACAACAAACAAATCTAAGCTAATCTAAAAATACTGTCAACACGGAAGACCCAGGAATACCCCACTTCCTAGTATCTCTCGAGATCTTTGGAGTCCACCACTCCTAGATCTTTTCTAACTAAAGTATACAAAGTAGTTTATACGACTCACCTCGTAGGATTAGTCTAAGGTCACCTACTTAGGGCTCTCGTCCTCGGCAGCGGCGCCAAATGTTAAGGCGGTTACGCCGCTAGCGGAAGCTAAATAGCGAGAACTCAACCAACAACAGAATTTGTCAGACGAGGACGGAGCTTGACCCGCAGGCGCATGGAAACAACTAGGTGGGTGTCAAATCACCTACTCGACCTTCTAATGACAATCACTACCAAGGAAATCAAATCTAAGTTCTAAAATACGCAAGTGATTGAAATCCTTACTACGAACGAATGCTATACGAAACAGGATCTAGAATCATTGAATCGATCTCAAACTCAAGGGGAAGTCTATACACTAGGTAAGAACAACACCCTAAAGACTTGAACTGCAAAATCAACCTATGACCACTCCGTGCGGCAAACGCGTATGAAGACAGGCCAAAAAATACAGGTGATCGAAACTTGACCCCGATGGTACCAATGTGTAGCTCTACTTGTTGTGGTTCTATAGATATGCTGCACACTCCATTCCGACACACGAGTTGGAAGAAAACTCACACCGAAGCTCGTAGGAATTTACCACACATAGAAGCCGATAGCGCGCACTCTTGGTATCTGTGCGTAGCTCTCGCCGTTGCTAACACAATGGCGGTGTCGCTTCTCCAATGGCGGCTCCATAGCACGCGTAGCAAGTAGATGAGACTCTCTCTCTCTCTCTCTCTCTCTCTCTCTCTCAGACACAGTCACGACGCTCCAAAAACTCACTTTGATTAAATAAAACTCTACCCTTAGGTTACAAAACTTTGGCTTATATACCTCAGCCTTGGAGGTGAGAACATCTCTAACTAATTACATCAGCAAGTGAAATTACTTCGGAATTACAAGCTGGAAACTCAATTGAGTCCCGTTACTTAATGAATAGCTCCAATCAAAATCAATGTCGGAAAGATATTTATTACAATCAATGGTTACAAAAATGATGAGTGTGAGCAAAAATGTGGGTGTGATCGTCTGCTGGCTCAACACATAGGTTTCTGTTTCAGTGTACCAGATGCGAATGTGTAGGTCTGAGTCAATGTTTTGACTTTTTTTATGCATACTCGTTTGCTAATTTCTCTTGCTCTTTATTTTTTTTGTTTTTTGTGAGTATAAGGCTTTATATATACATTCCCTAAGATTGGGAGATTGAGAGGTCAGGGAGAAAGGTTGTGAGGGAAGCAAGTGAATGATGGATGTCAACAAACACTCCCCCCTTCCTTGGGTAGATCATACCTTTTGAAATGTGCTCGGCACCCTTTGAAACCAATTGTTCCAATTGGTAATAGGTGGGGATTTTTGCCAGTAGTTTTCCATTACCTTAGGTGCCTCATCGAGTTGCAAGGGTGGTAAGGTACTCTCCCAGGATCGAACTTGAAGTGGTTCATCAGGTGATTCTTGAACACTGGGAGGTGTGGATTTCTTTATAGCTTTATGGAGGTCCACTATTGTAGGTGGAGGCTGTGGAGAAGCTTTTACCTCTATGGATGCATTACATGAGGAGCTAGAAGCTTTATGGGACTCCCCCCTTCCTGAGCTAGGTGGAACAAATCGTTCTTTCTTCGGTACCCAAATTAGCTCTGGAGTGGGTGTGTAGCATTCTGTGATTTTTTTCTTTCCGCGATCCTTGATTTGTTTTGGAGCTACAGGATTGAGCTCACATGGGTCAGGTGACAGGTGAGAACACAATCTAAGTTTTGGCACCCATATTTGATCATTTCCTTTATAGTAGCCTTGGGCTTCAAATAGTCGTTTAGGAATCCACCGCCACGCTTTCTTACTTTTCTTGGAGCTAGTGGTACGTTTCTTACAAGGCTTTTGTTTTTTAGTACTAGCCATGGTCGCTAAAGAAGCTTTAGGGACCCACTTGTATGTTTTCTTTCTTATATGAGGATGAGTCTTGTCAGAAGCTATATGCATTGCTTCTAGCATATTTAAGGGTACGAGTGGTGGTATTTCATCCCCCTTAGGTGTTACCCAAGTCTTCCCCCTATTTCCCCAAGTGTCTATGGTTGCTGCTAGGTGGACCCAATCCACATTGTCCGACTCAGTCATCCCAGGTAGTACATCCATATAAGGAGAATCTTCCCCAACACCAGTGTCCGCTTTACACGTGTAACAATACTGCAATGGGGCCGAGTGAATTGTGGTGTCAAATCTGTGATCAATTATAAACCTGTTTCCTAGAGGATGTGCTCGACCCGTCACAAGATCCACTCGAATGATAGAATCTTGGAACTGCAAGTAGACATGGTCTTTAGACCAGTCATGTACCATTTTTGCTTACCTCATGAAAGGACGTCCTAAGATCATCTCTGATGCCAAGGTGTGTTTGGAGAAATCCATAACAATGAAGGTAGCTCTTATTTTATGTCCAAAGACCTTGATCTTGAGGTCTTCTAGCATCCCAATAGGTTTAACAATAGACCCATTGGACATCTTCACTACTATGGTTGTGGTTGCAAGGTGAGGTCTTCCCATAGCTTCCCAACAATTTTTAGTCACAATGCTAACCCCAGCGCCACCATCAAGGATTCCCTTTACAGTTAATCCCTTAGTAGTGATTGGTATGGTTGCATTGGATTCATCACCCTCAAAGTATTGTCCCAACTTGTTAACATGTATTTCTAAAACAAGGTTCTCATCTAGGTTGGGTTGTGGATCTAAGTGTTCCTCCTCTATTGGCATCTCCCCAGCTCCATCCATCTGTGCAAATTGTGGTAGCCCAAACTTTAGTTCTCCATTGAGGAAGGCTCGAAGAGCTGAGACTAGCTCAGGGTCTTTATATAGTTTGGACATGATGGTGGTTCTAACTTCTGAAGACATGAAATCCATCAATTTGGCAATGTTTAACGGCACCTTTTGGCCTCGAGTCCCTTGACGTGGGGAAGATGGGATCTCCATTTCTTCAATAGGATCAAGTAGTCCCTCTGTAAACATTATTTCCATCAAGAAGTGAGTACGCCCACTTTCCCATGACTTTAAGTCACTTTCTTCTTGGATGACACTAGGTATGGCTAAGGGTCTATGGTCTTGGTGAAAATGTTGTTGCATAGGGAACACGGTGTCTGTAATCTGGATCTTCCTAGGTCCTGGTTCTAGATCCCTTTGGGTATCTTCTACCAAAATCCTTAATTGCTTGACTCGCTCAATATCCTCTGTAGGGTTTGGGTAAGTTCTTATCTTCTTTTTGGATCTTGGCAATTGTGGCTCATGAAGATCTTCCTTGTTGGTTTCTATGTTAGTGGTCGTTTTGGTTTCCATGGTTTCACCTGAATCAGAATCCTCTTCAGCGTCATTCATATATACGGGGTCGTCACCAGTCCCTATGTTGGTCTTTGAACTGGGGTCTGACTTCGCTGGTTTTTGCGATCTCTTTCTTCGTGTTTTCTTCTTTTTCTGAGATCGGGCAATTGATGCCGTGTCTCTTTCCTCAAGAATATAATTTTGTTTTTGGAGCATCAATCGTGTGAGTACGTTTATTGGTACCACAGGTGTACTTTGTGATGGCTCCTCGGTAACTTCAATCAAGTTTAATGGCATGATCTTCTGTGCATTTGGATTATTTGGACATTGGGCAATCAAATGATCTATGCCACATCAATTACACATAAGTATCGGCATTGTAGACGTGCTCGCTTGATTGGTTTGCATTAGTGTGGCGTTCTTTTGTAGCCTAATAGGACACTCGGCTACACGATGTGGGCCTGCACACTCATAGCATTGAAGAGGTGGTCTCTTAGGAGTGTAATTGATATTTTGGCCTCTTGTCGCAACAGCAACTACTTGATATATAGGTTTGACTTGTCCCCAATAGTCCTCCATGTAGTATTGTGGACTTTCTTCAAGCACATCCATCCCATAGGCAATATTAGGATCAATATCTTCCTCACAGCCTTCCAAACAAGAAATAGATGACTCACAACCCACTTGATTCACAGAAGTGATTCTCGGATGTGGTGGTTGCGGTCCTGGCACCGGAGGTGGTAATGGTGTTGTTTGAATAACATTTTGGGCCCTAGGGATTGTTGTTGTTCAAGAGTTGGGGCCGGCATCAATGCAGGCACTCGAGGTGTGTCTGTCCATGCTAAGGTTGGTCTCTTGGCCATCGCGCGCTTAAATACTATGCAATCCTTAGCTTGATGACCATACCTCCCACAGGCATTGCAATTCCCATTGAATTTTACTCTAAAAGTAGGACATTCACTGATACTATGCGGTCCATAGCATACTGAGCACCATTGTTGCTCCCTTCTTGGATACATATGATTGTTTTGCGGAGCACGATTGTCTCTAAAACTCTCTTG
Source organism: Adiantum capillus-veneris (assembly GCF_014529385.1). Lineage (NCBI taxonomy): Eukaryota > Viridiplantae > Streptophyta > Polypodiopsida > Polypodiales > Pteridaceae > Adiantum > Adiantum capillus-veneris. The sequence goes on from NC_140943.1 coordinate 85,187,369, forward strand.
AATAGCCTTGGTGAGATCTGCTAAGTCATCTCAGATATCTTTGGCTCCTTAGCAATAGGCTTTAAGGTCATTGGCTGATGCCCTGATGCTTGTGAGCTAATAGATTTAGACTCAACAGACACTCTTTCTCCTTGAATCATTAAATTATCCTCCAATTGGATCGCATTGGTGGTAACTGCTTCCCAAGTGGTGATACCTCTAATGACTAGGCCATTGTAGATATCCTCATGTCGTAATCCCCTAATGAATCTATCAAGCAATTGGTTATTGTTGAAGCGCTCATTTGGATTACAACGAGAATTCAAATGCTTCAAGCGACTTATAAAGTCTCTCACCGACTCTCCTTCCTCTCGTTGGGCTTTCTGGAGCTGAGCTGAGAGGCTACACCCCAAAGCACTCCCTCTCGTATGTATTCTTTTAAGAATAGTCTCCTAAGAGTAGGGTAAATAGTTTTTTCTTCCACCCTTAGGGTTCTATACCAATCTCCAGCCTTTCCACTTAAGGTTAGGCTTAAAGCATTGCTCTTATGCAGGTCATTGTGTTCTCCTAGAGAATCGCATATTTGTTCAAACACTTCGATATGCTTTCTCACATCCCCGTCTCCACTAAATTTTTGTGTGAGCTTGGCTATTTGTACTGCCTTACTTCTAGGTTCTCTATCAGGCGTGTTACGCATATTCTCAACGATAGATCGATCGATAGCTTGAGCAAATGTTGCCAAGTCACCTAAATGAGCAGGCATCGTGGGTGGAGGTGCTCTAGAGACTACATGTGGAGTAGGGATTGGCATCGGGCTTGGCGCATAGGAAGCCCTTGGGTTCCACGTTGGGTACGATGTTGTGCCATGTGGTGGTCCATAGTTCATATGTGTGGCCCTAGGCATAGCAGACGTCGGATGTGACATGCTAATACTAGCCGTTATAGTCCCATGGAGATAAGAACTTGGGTGTTGTGGTTGTGGAGCATAGGTAGTTGAAACAATGGGAGGGGTAGGGACTACATGAGTACGAGGACCCATGGGTGTATACGATTGGTACACACTTGTAGGTACTTTTGCAGGCATTGAGCTACCATGTAGCGGTGCTTTACTAACAAATGAGGTCCATGGAGTGTTTCTCAGCATGCCCATCATTGGGGTAGACATGTAGCCGTGGTGTCATCAAGGGAAAGATGAGCTAGACTTGGAAAGGTGAAGCTATCACTTGTGGGCTGATTGCACTGAGACCCCTGGAGAAACAACATATGGAGGATCCATCGGACTTAGCGAGGGAGTCTCCATTTGCGATAAGGTCATTTGTTTAGCCTTTCCTGTATCCAAGAATCTCATGAGACCCGTTGACGGCATGTTGATCCCCTTGTTCTCTCTCTCTAACTCAATCACCCTATGGATGACCTCACAAACTCTTTGTTGTTGATCCTCCACACTAGTAGCGCCCATTGTGGATTGTAGGACATCTAACCAACCCACGTGATATGTGTGACCTGTGTATAGGTCGGTCAGAGTTTCCGTTTGTAGTTCGTACTCCCAGTTCTCATTTAAGAACACTCCATCTAGGATTGAGGTGCTAGGGGTGTCCTTTGAGCTAGATGCAATGTTGCTTTCTAGAGGTTGCCCTTTAGCAGTTGCTAAGTCAGGAGCACTTGATTGCTCTCTTAGCAAGGATATTGACATAGGCCCTTTCGATTTTAACTCTCTTCGTTGATCCGCCTTACGTAAGCTATTGACTTCCTTTTCCCTCGTTGCAAGGATATATCGCTCAACCTCTTGCACTTTGGCAAGGCTTCTACCATCGGGTAATATGACTTCGGAGGGAAAGAACATTGAAGAGTCAGGAGGTGCAGTGAATGAAGTATTCACGTGCACATTCTCTAACGGTATACGGTCTACGTTGGTCACGAATGGAGAATTTACTTTCCCACCCCCCTCATTTACATCATTAGCTCCATGTTCGGAGCGAGTGGCTCTATTAAAGGTTTCCTTCAGGCGGCTAAGCACGCTCGGCCCGGACCGCGGGCCCATGGCATGCATGTCTTGGCTTGAGCTATCGAGATTAGGCATTGGGAAACCCTCCATGACATCGTAGTCAGAGGAAGAGTCACTAGCCGCTATGTTCGGCGGGTCTTGGTTTGTACTACCTTGGGTCCCCGCCGAGGGCCCGGAACCTAAAGTAGGTGGATATTGAGAACTCGCGTAAGTCGAAATTCTCTCTAGTTGCTCCGTCTCTAGCACACGACCAGAGCGCAGATGCATGTGCCTTTGGCACCCTACAAGCGTCGGCGAATAACCTCGAAGATTAACCGCTTACCTTTTTTAAGCGTCCGTTTTCACTCGTGTTTTTTACGTTTTTAATGTTTTTTAATGCTTAATTTTTTTAATTACAGTGTGTGATAGCTTGAAACGAGCGTATCACCTAAAGGGTCACTGTGTGCTTTACAACACAATTTTCAGGCATCTGAAGTTTCGTTGGTCCTCAAAAAATCGATTTTTAGCTACGTGTGAAGCTAAAATTCGTAATTTCAAAAGACGACTGAGGCCTAGGCCTGAGCGTGAGCTTGTGCTTGGGTCTGGGAGATATTCCCGATCCCGGTCCTACCTTTAATTTTTTTAATTTTTTTTTAAATTTTAAAAGGGATAAGGTCGCCGCGGCCTGCGCGAGAGCACACACACACTCTATCTACCTACTTCTAACTAATACACCTACTGTTACACACTAACACACTTTATTAACTCGCACAGATCTACTTCCTACTTACCGTACACAGAAAACTAACAACCTTAGTACACAGAGAATAAACATAGTACCTTTGAAAACTCCATTAACAAAGAAAACTAACAACCTTAATACACAGAGAATAAACACAGTACCTTTGAAAACTCCATTAACAAAAAAATTACACAGTACAACACCAAATCCTTCTTCTCAACACACACACACACACACACACTCCTTCCCTACCTTTCCTACAATTGAAATTGCACCACAAAAGAAGCACAGAGTGCCATTCAAGCTTAGTGTATGGTAATCCCGGCAGCGGCGCCAAATATGTGCGCGTATGTCGCACGTGTCAATGCAAGGAACTTGCCGATACACCGTGTGCGAGCCACAAATGGCTTCAAGCACACAACAAGCCTAAACTAGTAAGCTCAAAGAAGGCGATGGTGTGTCACTCACCGCTCTATGCTTGCTTTCGTGGAGGATTCCTCGCCGCGAAGAAGAAGGAGCCGCCGCTTCGCCGCGCTCAACCACCTCGCCGCCGCCGTGCCGTCGTCGCAATGCTCGATCGCACACTCTCTCTCTCTCTCTCGCGCGTACACACACACACACACACACACACACACACACACACACACACACACACACACACACACAAGGAGATGAAGAAGAAGAAGATGGAGATGGAGCAAGAGCACTCTTCTATTGCAGAGATGAGAGAATGAGTGAATTTTAGGTTTAGTTGACTTTTATATGAGCTCGCCCCATTCACACTTGGGCGCCTATGCTTAGCCAACTAACCCCTTGAATGTTCCAGTTAGAGTGCGCCTCTCATCGGTGATCACTCTTACCCTTTTCCTATTGGACCGACAAGCCCGATACTTGACTCTACCAAATAAATAATACAATGTCCGTCGTAGGTGATATGGTGTCCGTGAGCCGTGAGGGTTAACAAAACAATAAAGAGAGCGAGACCATTGTCTCACAAAGCTCCATCAAAACCTGCTCTTTTCTTCTCCTTCCCCCTTCTCGCCTTCCCTCTCTTGCACTCACTTCCTCGGCTCCCACAAGTGGTATCAGAGAATAGGAGCCCGTGGCATCCCTAGATGCCCGCGTGTTCAGTAAGCCCAAAGCAGGAAAGGAATCTTGAGCATGGAAGCATCTACGAAAAAATCACACAACAGAGAAATGAAGTAGCAAGCTCTGTAGAGTCGAAGGCCATTTTGAAATTGGACTTGACAAGGGCACGCAAGTCATTCAGCTCACAAACCAAGCTTCTGAACAGAAAGCAAATTGACTGTAGTGGGCTTGAATCTGAGCTCACGGGCTGCTGTAGGCAAGAAGTCGAGAGCAAAAGCCAAGCCCAGGAGCACATCTTGAGTAGTAGAGGAAATCGACACCTCACGAGACAGCGCTGGCAGTAGCACCGGGTAGCGTGAGGTAGAACTAATCGGGATTTGAGCATTTTGCAAGGTGATAGCGAGTAGAGCAGGGGAAGCAACATCAAGCAGACCCACCCACACACACACACACACACACACACACACACACACACACACACACACACACACACACACACACACACACACACACACACCATAGCTCGTTAGATAACCTACATGCTCTCGCCAACTTGCAGAGGGTTGAATTTTTTTAAAACTTTAACTTACAACTCTTCTGTGTTTATGCAAGCCCTTGATCCCACCAATGCCCTTGACAACCCGACACTCACTCACACACACCCGAGTGAGAGTGTGAGAGAGCTTGAGAGGTAGAGAGAGAGAGAGAGAGAGATAGATAGAGAGATAGATAGTTCTATTATCGTCCTGGGAGGTCAAATATGACCTATGGGACCAAATGAACATGTCACGTGGTGTGAGTGGAGTTCATAAGTGACTCTCGATGCTCCCAGGACGATAATAGAACTATCTATCTCTCTATCTATCTCTAGAGAGAGAGAGAGAGAGAGAGAGAGAGAGAGAGAGAGAGAGAGAGAGAGAGAGAGAGAGAGAGAGAGAGAGAGAGAGAGAGAGATTTAGAGATTTTCTCACCGTGGGAGAGTAGATCTGTGTGAGAGAGAGTGAGCGAATGTGTGTGTGTGTGTGTGTGTGTGTGTGTGTGTGTGTGTGTGAGAGAGAGAGAGAGAGAGAGAGAGAGAGAGAGAGAGAGAGAGAGAGAGAGAGAGAGAGAGAGAGAGAGAGAGAGAGAGAGAGAGACATGGCTTCTACATCGACACCTCATCATCGGCATTGGAGACTCTCGTCCAACGACGTAAGGCGGCCTTGACATCGACAATTCACCACCAACATCGGCGAGAGTGAATCGGCTCTTGGCTAGATTTTGACATTAGCTCTCGACATTAGAGACGTTTCGACACCGAATTCAGTGACTATCGACATCAACGAGCGCTTCCGTCCGGCGGCAGAAGGCGGCATCGACTTCATTGGCAATCTTACTCTTGGTGTGCACGAGTGAGGTACCTCTGTCATAGACGAGTGACGCCCAACATCCGATTCAAGCACATTTTCGTTCGACGACGGAAATCGGCACCAAATTCCTAGTCTACATTGACACGTAGGTTTATAGGGGGTTTTCAAGCCCACATATGTTACCATATACATGTGGTAGTGATGTGTGTGAACACACTAGGACCGCTGGGGCATTTTTCCCCTCTTTAGAAGGTTTTTCCCCCCGTGGATTGTATATACGCCCATCACTCTAGGGCTATCCATCTTTCCATTGCACACTAAGTAATATACTCTCTGTTGTGCGCCTTGAGCTTCCTTCGTCTTCTCCAAGATGTGTGTGTTTCTATGCAACCCTTGTTGAGGATGCTCCAGGCTTTGTTGCTAGGGTTGCTGCTGTCAGAGCTGTTTTGCCTACGGCTAAGCATGCTCATTGGGATGTAAGAGATGCACAGGCTCATGCATTGATTGCATTGTCTGTGAAGTGCACTATCACTCCTCACATCCGTTCAGCAAAGTCTGCAAAACAGGCTTGGGATATTCTAGCAGGTCTTTATGCAATCCGCAATGAGGCTAAAATTGCTTTGCTGCATAAAGAGCTGGAATTGAAGATTATGAATGAGGAAGATGAAATGGACACTTTCCTTGCTGGTGTCAAGGATGTTAATGAGCAACTAATTTCTGCAAGAGAAGTCATTTCTGCTAGTTCACTTGTGCAGATTGTTCTTGATGCTTTGCCAGATTCTTACCAGACTTTTGCTAGTACTTGGAGATTTATGACCCAAGGAAATCCTGAAGTTGTCAAGTTTGATGCATTATGCACAATACTGTTGCAAGAGTCACTTTCCATAAAAAAAAGAAGACTGGGCAGCGTGGAGATTTTATTGTAGCTCAAAGAAAAGGTGGGAACATCAATGTAACCACTTCTTATGGTTCTACTGCGAGTGGAAAAACTTCTATTCCTAATGCTTCTGCTGGCAACACTTTGTTTGGCAATTCTGGGGTTAATGGAAAACAAAAGATGTGTTGCCATTATTGTAAAGCTAATATCACTTGATCAAGCAATGTCCAAAATTGAAGGCAAAAGAGGCTAAGACAAAAGAGGCTGGATCCACTACAGGGTCCAATACAAGTGCAACGATTGTAGAGTCTTCTGTCAAAGGAGATTGTGATACTGATGTTGATGCAGAATGAGCATTTAGTGCAGAGTGCACTTATGATCCCATTGTTCATGATGCATGTATATCAGTTGCTATAGATTCACATATGTGGTATTTTGTCAGTGGTGCTACAAAGCACATTACCTCACATCGTGATTTGTTTACCTCTATTGAGTCTGTCCCTCATGGGAATACGGTGACTTGTGCCAACAATGCCTGTCTTGTTCAAGGAGTCGAAAAGAGTGTGCTTATTGCTGCAAATGGGAGTTCTTTCACACTTGTTGATGCATTGTATGTACCTGGGATAAAAAAGAACCTTTTGTCTGTATCTGCACTTGCTAGACTTGGTCTTGTAGTCAAATTTGTGGATGACAGATGTACAGTTCATGATCTCAGTTTTGGTGATGAAATTGTTGCATCTGGCCTTTGTGTCCTGGGCTGTATAAGCTGACAAGTATGGACAAAATTTTGCAAATGTAGTGCAGATTCAAGGGCTATTTCAGATGCAAAATTGTGGCATGCACATTTTAAGGACCTAAATTTTGCCAGTTTGCCATGTTTGCAAAAATCAGATATGGTTGCTTCTTTGCCGCCTCTTGAAGCACTTGTCAAACAAGTTTGTGAAGGCCGTATTTTCGGTAAAATGCAGCGTGCTAAGTTTCAAAAGGATGGGTCAGTTCGTGCTACATGCAGATTGCAACTTGTGCATAGTGATGTTTGTGGGCCTATGCAAACTTCGTCCTTGGGAAATTACTTGTACTTTGTGACTTTCATTGATGGCTACTCCAGGCATGCATGGGTATATCCATTGAAAGCTAAGTCGGAAGTGTTTATATGCTTCAAACAATTTCTTGCTATGGCTGAAAATGTCTCAAAATGTTCTATGGGCACCCTCCATTCCGATCGGGGGGGAGTATATGTCTCATGAATTTAATGCATTTTTGGCTAGTTGTGGGATAAAACACCAATCTAAAGTGCCGTATACGTGTCATAATAACTAATATATAATTCTCCTAAATGATTTTCTCATGTTAAACTGATCATTTAAGATGGGAAAGTACCACGGGAGAAAAAACTAGATTATTGGTAAGGCTAGCAGATTGGTCACAGTAGGGATCCAAAGGAGGGAAAATAGGGATCCAAAGGGGGGGCCATTTGCAAAAGATCAATGTGCAACAATGGGCTCCAAAGACCTTAGGGTTCATCCCATTAAGACTTCCAAAATACTAAGGCTCCAAAGTTCAAAGGTAAGTCCAAATGGTCAAGCTTAGTGGAATTGGATACTTATGTGATGACCAAAAAGTCTTCAAGTGGTCCTAGATAGGAGGGGGCGAGCCCTAAAGGTAGGGGAAGAAAGAGAAAAGGTGAGAGGACACACACACACACACACACACACACACACACACACACACACACACACACACACACACACACACACACACACACACACACTCCAAAGCTTCGCTTTACACAAAGGGCATAATGGACACATGTCAGCTCCCTAGCCCAATTGCCCACAAGGTGCACTCAAATCCTATTGGATGGCCATATAGGTGGACCAATGAGAATTAGGCTAGAGTAAATCTAGTTTAATTCATTTAAACACTTAATAAAAGAACGAATAAGAATTAAGCTCTCGAGAAGACTATTGGTCAGTTTCCCAAGGGGTCCAATGAGCATTCAGCAGCCCAATGGCTTGCCTGATTCCTATTGGCCAGAAGACAAAGGGGTCCAATGAGAGTTTACTTGCATTATTTGATTACCTAAAGCTCTTATAAAAGGGGAAAGGGGGACACATGACACAAGGCTATCACTTATGCTTCTCAATTATGATTGGTTAAGCTTTGCAAGGTCCAATAGGGTGCCAGCATGAGTAAATTGCAAGAGGGGTCGACCAAGAGAGAGAGGGGGCTGATTTTGGCAAGGCATCAACACACACACTCTCACACAATCTCATGTGTGAAGCAAGAAGACTCTCTCTCTTTCCTTCTCAAGCTTTATGGAAAGCTCATCATCTACTCCAAGCTTGTGAGAAGGGAGGCCTACACCAACAACTCTTGGCTTTGTGATGCAAATCCAACCAAGAGACAAGCTTCAATGCGTGATCATCTCCTCTACCATGCTAATTACTAAGATATGCTAAGCTTTTATGAGTGATTATGTGAGGAGATATACTTCTTTCTCGTAAGACTACTCCTTCTTCCTCTCAATCTACTCTCATACCCCGCTAGCTCTCACCATCTTCGAAGGTGTGTGAGGTCTTGGGTCTGAGAACGTGAGGGAATGGATGTTGTGTTTTAAAGTGTTTGCCTAGTGCTTGAAGCTTCCATATTCATTGCACTAGCTAGTTATTGAAGGAACACCAAGAATTGTATTGTAAAATGTCTCCCTTGATGGGGGAAACCTAAAATACAAAGCCTTTTGGAGGGGGGATCGGCTCCATGTAAATCCGGTCCTCAACTATTGTCAATAGCTTAATTTCTCTCTCTTTTGAAGTCTTATTCATGCCTATCTAACTAGGTGTTATGCTTTTTGTTGCTCTCTCCATCCAAGCACTCTTGCTATGCTCATTATGAATCTATTCTATAGAAATGCTCACTATGTCTATGCTATTTTCCGCTACACACAAGTTACTATGCCATTAAATGTTACATTGGTATCAGAGCAAGCACAAGGTTACTCTTTTCTTGCTCAAGAAGGGAGGTCCTCAAGCTAGCTATAAATGGTTGGTATTATTAATTGCAATTAAGTAGAATAGGGATTTTTCATCCTTGCAGTGCGCTTGACTTCGTGCAGATAACGAGGCATCACCGTCAAGAGATATGGTGGAGTCCTATGGAGCTTGCCTATGGCTTAACCACTATAGAGCTATTAGAAGCTTGACAGGAGCCGGTACTGTTTTGGTGTTGAAAGACCCTCCCTTCTATTCCTTGCAATTAATGATATTCGAGCCATGGTTATAGTAGCTTGAGTGCTTTTCTAAAGGGGTAAAGAGGAGCAACAACTAGGGCTTGAAGTGCCAAAGTACACCTAAAAATATTACACCTAAAAAATTGTTAGAATGGCTGACAATAGTAAAGAGAGTGAAATTAATGTTGATAACTTTGATTTTGCTAATGAGCAGGCTACTAATGATGCCCCTATGCTTGTTAACTACCTTGTTTCTAGGCTTCAACAAGCCATGGGCAATCCATCCCTCCAAAGTGAAGTGCAACGACAGCTTCGTGCGCATGGGATTCTCCAAGCCCCCCATCATGAAGAGAGAATACCTAGGAAGCCGCCTTGTGAGACTTCCAAAAGAGGCCTCTCTGTGATTCGGGAAAAGGAAGAGGATCGATACGAAGGGCTCAAAAATTTACTGCTTGATGATGCATCTTATTCCCAAAGGAGAACTCAAGAGCCCCCACCAAAAGAACGAGAAATGTTAGGAAATATGACGTAGCTAAGTAGATAATTGAGTAGATTACTTAATGGAGAGAGATAATTTTCACACACAAGAGATTATAGAGTAGAGTGTGAGAGAGAGTACACACGATATACGCGGTTCACCCAATGTGGGCTATGTCCACGGGAAAGCAACCACCCAATGGCTTTAGTACTTCAAAACAAAAAGTAGATTACAAAAGGATTATACCCTTTTGGAGCTCCCACCTTGCTTCACTCTCACCACCTCACACCCACCTTGTTGCATCAACTTCACACTATGAAATCTGTGTAGAAATGGTCTCCTTTTATCGGCCAAAAGGGTTGCCCTCTCTCATGAGAGGTAGCCATGTGTAACCGCCCTTGTGTAGATAAGTCCAAATTGGACCCTCCAATCCGCCCATGTGTGGCCGCCCTTGAGAAGACAAGTCCACTTTTGAATTCGGCCACCGGCCATCAGCCATTGACTTCCGACCACCGGCCCCCGGCCAACCGGCCAACCAATCGATCGTTTTTCGACCACTTTCTCGGCCGCCGTCTGGCCATAATATGTCGGTGAAAAGGAATATTCCAGAAAATCCAACTTGAGCTTGGGCTCGAGACGGGCCGTGAAATTTTTTATTTTCGACAAGTGATTTTATTTTTTGGGGAGTTATTTTTCTTCACGCATGACGGCTTCTCCTCATAATGGGGGCCTTACAAATGTGCGTTTTTAACACAAAAAATTACAAGGGATAAATCAGGCTCCATACTTAAAAATCTCCCACTTCGAGACTGATCTCCAAACCAAATCTGTGACTGCTTTCCATCTTGGCTTCTTATCCTTGAATGCCACTTGAAGATGAGTAAAAGTCCAACTTCTCCTTGTTGACCACTTTTGTAAACATGTCTGCAGGATTTTCACTTGTATGCACCTTTCCTAGCTTTAGTTGTCCCTCTTCCAAAAGAGTGCGTATGAAGTGATATCTCACCTCAATGTGCTTTGTCCTCGAATGAAAGGTTGAGTTCTTTGCAAGATGGATAGCGCTTTGACTATCACTGTACAAGACACAATTGTCTTGTTTGAATCCAAGCTCTTCTAAGAATCTGTGAAGCCACATAATTTCTTTGCTTGCCTCCATCATTGCTACATACTCTACTTCCGTGGTAGAAAGTGAGACCACTTTCTGCAGCTTTGAAGCCCAGCTTACTGTTGTGCCTCCAATAGTGAAGACATAGCCAGTAGTACTCCTTTGAGTATCTCTATCACCTGCCATATCTGCATCAACATACCCTCCTAGAAAAAGATCAGTTCCTCCGAAATACAAAGCATTTGTTGTTATCCCTTTTAGATACCTAAGTATCCACTTCACAGCTTGCCAGTGCTCTTTACCTGGGTTGTCCATGAACCTACTTACAACTCCCACTGCATGTGCAATGTCTGGCCTGTCCAGACCATAGCATACATAAGAGAACCTACCGCTGCAGCATATGGAACTTTAGACATATAGGCTATCTCCTCTTGTGTCTTTGGACACATATCCTTGGTTAGTTTAAAGTGACCAGTCAAAGGTGTAGAAACCGTTTTTGCATTGCAAATCTTTCTAGTACCTTCTTGATGCGATCCTCTTGAGATAGCTTTATTGTCTTCTTCGTCCTTTCCCTTGATATCTTCGTACCAAGTATCCTCTTTGTAACACCTAAATCTTTCATTGAAAAAGATTTAAACAGCTCCTCTTTTAGGTCTTTGATGTCCTGCATGTTAGCACTTGCAATCAGCATGTCATCAACATACAACATTAGAATGATGAACTTCCCATCTCCCAAATTCTTCATGTAGACGCAGTGATCCGAGTTGCATCTCGTGAATCCATGATCCATTATCCATCGATCGAAATTCAAGTACCATTGTCTTGATGCTTGCTTTAAACCATACAAGCTCTTCTTAAATTTGCAAACCATTTTCTCCTTATCTTTTACTTCATACCCCTTTGGTTAAAGCATGTAAATTTCCTCTTCTAAGTCACCATGAGGGAATGCCGTATTTACATCCATTTTCTCAAGATATAGATCATGAGCAGCCACAAGGCTTAAGACAAGCCTAATTGAGTTTATTTTTACAACATGAGAAAATATTTCATTGAAGTCAATGCCTTTCTTTTGAGAAAACCCTTTTACCACAAGCCTAGACTTGTACCTTTTCTTCCTACTTTCTTCTTCCTTTAGCTTGTACACCCATTTGTTTTGAAGTGTCCACTTACCTTTAGGCAACTCAACCACCTCCCATGTTTGGTTGCGATGTAGTGAGTCCATCTCCACTTGCATGCTCTTCATCTATTCTTCTTTGGATTCGTGATGCATAGCTTCTTCGTATGATTCTGGCTCTGCAGAATTTGAGAGATGGTTGAAGAATGGAACGAACCTTTCTGGAGGTCTAGTTGCTCTTGTAGATCTTTGGGGAATAGGGTGAGGCTCCTCATTTGGTTGACATTGTTGCACATTGTCACCGTTTGCTGTCCTTGAGTCTTCACCGTTCTCAAGCTCCATGTACTCATCACCTGTTTCTTTTGTTTGTTTTCTTTCCAAGCAATCTTTGTACATATTTTGTTCGTCAAAAATTACATCCCTACTCCTAAAGATTTTACCATCTTCAGGATTCCATAGGTGATACCCAAATTCACCTTCTCCATAGCCAATGAAGAAACACTTTTTGGACTTTGCATCTAGCTTTGATCTTCTATCTATGTGCATGAAAGCCTCACACCCAAACACTTTGAGAAATGCATAATTCACCGATTTACCTGTCCATGCCTCTTTTGGAACTCCCCCATCCAATGTTGTTGAGGGTGACCGGTTGATTAAGTACACAAACATACTAACAGCTTTCGTTGAAAGCTCAAGTGGTAGGCCTGCACGTAGCCGCATGCTTCGTGCTCACTCCATGATTGTTTTGTTCATCCTTTAGGAAATGCCATTTTGTTAAGGTGTCCTTGGGGTTATTATTTGCCTCCTAATGCCATTTCTAGCACAAAAGGTTTCAAAAGCTTTCAATTGCTTGGCTGCAATATTTGCCTCCATTGTCGGATCTGAGGTATTTAACCTTAGTACTTGTTTCATTCTCCACAAAGGCTTTCCACCTTTGAAATATGGAAAACACATCAGATTTATTCTTCATTACATAAACCCATGTTTTCCTAGTTGCATTGTGTATGAATGTTACATAGTACAATGAGCCACCAAGTGATGGTGTACTTGTAGGACCCCAGACGTCAGAATGAACCAACTTAAGTTTTTTTTTTCTTTCATTCCTAGATTTTTGAAATTTTACCCTCTTTTGTTTACCATAAACACAATCTTCACAAAACTCTAAGTCCACTTCTTTCAAACATGGTAGAAGCTTCTTTGTTTGAAGGAATTGCATTCCTTTGGCACTCATATGCCCAAGCCGGTAGTGCCACACCGCACTGTCGACTTCTGTAGTTGCTGCACAAGCTGAAGGTTGCGTGCTAACAGTACACAAGTAAAGTGTACCAACCTTTTCTCCCTTGGCAACCATCAAGGATACCTTTGAGATCTTCCACCGTTTGCTTCCGCATGCAATCTTGTGACCTTCATCGTCCAATTGTCTTGTAGAGATCAAATTTTTGCGAAGAGAAGGAACATGCCTAACATCTTTAAGCTTCCATTCATTTCCGTTAGTAGTTTTGACACAAACTGTACCTTTGCCAAGTATACATACCCAAAATTACCTTTGCAAGCTTCATCATCTCCCAAGTATACATACCCAAAATTACCTTTGGTGTAATCTTGGAAATGTTGCTTGTGTGATGCTGCATGGAATGAAGCCCCGAAATCTACTATCCAGGAATTGGACACATTGTCTAATGAGAGAATTAGAGCATCTTGCTCTACTTTACCTACCACATTGGCCTCCAATGTTGGCTTGTTGTCTTGAGGCTCCGACTCCTTCTTCTTCTTGGACCAGCAATCCTTCTTGACGTGGCCCTTCTTGACGCAGTTCCAACATTCAAGAACTGACTTTGTGCGTGACTTCCTTCTTGTTGAGTGATCGTGACCCTTTTGGTTTTTGAACCTCTTCTTAAGCCTTCCTCTTGTTTCCAATGACAGTGCAACACTTGATGATTCTCCTATGCTTCTCCTTCGCATTTCCTCGCTTAGGAGAACACCCACAACATCATCAAACTTAAGAGTATTTGTGCCAAAAATAGAAAAGAAAATATAAACAATCACAAGGAATTAGAGTTATCCAATTTCTCAAGGGGTTTCAAGATGTTTTTATTGACGACATCCCTTGTGAACTACCTCCTAAACAAGGCAATGATGACCATGCAATTGAACTTCTTCCAGGAAGTTCACCGCCTAATAAACCTCCTTATAGAGTTTCTCAAGCTCAACAAGAGGAGATTATGCGGTAAGTGCATGAGTTAGTTGAGAAGGGCACGGTTAGGCCTAGTTCATCTCCATTTTGTTCACCCGTGCTATTAGTGCAAAAGAAAGACGGCACATATCGTATGTGTATCGACTATAGAGCACTAAATAGGATAACTATCAAAACTAGGTTTCCCATTCCATGGGTAGAAGACCTATTTGATAAGCTACAAGGGTCGACCTACTTTAGTAGAATTGACCAAAAAGGGGCTACCATCAAATAAGGATAGTTGAGCAAGATATTGTAAAGACCACATTTCACACTACATTTGGTCTTTACGAATACATTGTCATGACTTTTGGCTTGACCAATGCACCAGCCACATTCAACCGCTTGATGGAGAAGCTATTCAGGCCTCACCGAACCTTTACTGGAGTGTTCTTTGATGATATTATCATCTACTCTAATGCACTAGACGAACACAAGCAACACCTTCAAATAATATTTCAAGTTCTACGAGAGAATAAACTTTATATTAATAAAGTGATTTTTTCTTACAAGAGATGCAATATTCAGGTCACATTATCTCTCAAGACGGCATCCAAATGGATCAATCAAAGCTAGAGGTAATAAAAGGTTGGCCTAATCCAATGAATCTTCATGAAGTAAGAAGCTTTATAGGTATGCATGCATACTATAGACACTTCATAGAAAAGTTATCACAAATTGCGGGACCATTACATGACCTAACAAAGAAAAACGTTAGGTATACATGGTCTGCCAAGGAGAACAATGCTTTCAAAACGCTTAAAGGAAAGATTATCTCTGTACCTGTGCTTACACTGTTGGATATCTCAAAGCCATTTGAGGTCCAATGTGACACTTGTGTTGATTGCCTTGGAGCTATTTTGCTCCAAGAAGGGCACGCCATAGCCTATGAAAGTCGAAGGCTCGACCCTGTTGAGCAAACTCTAGGCATATATGAAAAGGAACTTAGATTCGTGGAAGCACTATTTATTGTGGACTCCTTTCATTCTGTGGACGGATCACCAAAGCCTTAAGTAATGACACAGACCAAGCTCTCCGACAAACAAATGAGGTGGGCAAGTTTCCTTTTGCAATTTCATTTTCATATTGCTCACGTTGCTGGCAAGCATAATCAAGTAGCCAATGCACTCTCAAGAAGGCTGAGAGTGAATGCGATTTCCATAGAAACTCACAATGATCTATCTTCTATGATAGATGAGTATGCTATTGATCCCAATTTTAAAGATGTGATTTCAGCCCTTGCACTAGGGAAGAAAGAGGAACCATTTACTTTACAAGATGGTTATCTTCTCTATGGCAATATACTATACGTTACCAACTCACTACGTGAGAAAGTAATGTATGAATCTCATGCTCCTCCTTATGTGGGGCATAGTCTACCCTAAAAGGGATTGAAACATATTTCTATTTGGCCTACCATGAAAGCAAACATACAAGAGTATGTTTCTAAATGTGTGGTATGCCAAAAGACGAAGTTTGATAGAGGGAAGCAACTTGGATTGCTTCAACCATTGCCAATCCCTAATTCACCGTGGGAGAGCATATCCATGGATTTTATCTTTGGATTGCCTAAGTCTATCCATGGGAATATGGGAATATGGATGATAGTAGACAGGTTCAGCAAACAAGCTCATTTTATACCTGTCAAAAAGACTATCAAAGCCCATCAAATGGCAACCCTCTTCATTTCACAAATCTTCAAGTACCATGGCTTGTCTAGAATGACCAATAATTTCTGGAAGGGTCTCTTTGAAAATTTAGGGACAAGGCTAAACTTCTCTTCGGCCTATCACCCGCAAACGGATGGCCAAAGTGAAATAGCTAACCTAACAATTCTTGATCTACTAAAAGCCTACGTAACGGAAGTAGATCAAAGGTCCCAATGGGAGAAGTAATTACCCTTAGGGGAGTATGCCTACAATAACACTGTACATACTTCCATGGGAAAAACACCTTTTGAGGTAATTGAGGGAAGATCTGAAAGTCCCTTGCTACTTAAGGTACACACGAAGATCTTCGCTGCGGATGAGTATAGCCGAGACCTACAAGAATCTTTCCAAAAGATTAAGGATGCTATCTCTATCTCACAACAAAGGCAAACGGCTGCTGCTGATAAGCACAGAAGAGCCCAAGCCTTTAAAGAAAATGATTGGGTCTTGCTTAAATTTCCCAAGGCTCGATTAAGGCACACCACGGGCAAGAATCCTATGGGACACCAAAAATACTATGCTAAGTTAGCAAAAAGGTACTATGGTCCCTTCCAGCTTCTTAGACTAATCAATGGCATGGCCTATCAACTCAAGTTGCCCAATCATTGGCTCATACACAATGCTTTCCATGTGAGCCTATTAAAGCCTTACAAAGGAGAGCCACCTCAAGAACCAACCATTGAAGACCCACCGAAGATCGAGGACCAAGACGAGGTGCTGCAGCCCGAGTCCATTCTCCGACATGAAGACAAGGTATCAAGAGGCGGTAAGATTATCCGACGGTATCTTATTAAGTTTAAGAACTATCCTTTTGAAGATGCTAGATGGATGCAAGGCATACAATTAAAGGATAACCTAAACCTTGTCAATGCTTACAATGCTTCCCTAGAGTAAGCAAATGTACAAATGTTTAAAATGAACAAAGTTTTTGTCTTATAAGACTCTCTTTTTGTTATTTGTGCACAAATATTACGTAGTATGCCTGCATAGAATCAAGTTTGTGGAAACGACGTCTTGTCACTCTACTATGGAATATTGATAGGACTAATGTGCAGACATGCTTGCGGCAGCTTAGGCTCTCAAGCACCAAATGGATTAGTCATCCATTCTGGAACGATGTTGTAGGGAACGATAGGGATCCTCTACCTGTAGAAAAAGGACTAATGAATAGGCTTTAACTTCTCTACCCTATTGTCGAGGACGACTATGATTTCAAGAGAGAGGTAACGTCATAATAACTTATATCTAATTCTTCTAAATGATTTTCTCATGTTAAACTGATCATTTAACATGGGAAAGTACCAGGGGAGAAAAAGCTAGATTATTGGTAAGGCTAGCAGATTGGTCACTGTAGGTATCCAAAGGAGGGAAAATAGGGATCCAAAGGGGGAGCCATCTGCAAAAGAGCAATGTGCAACAATGGGCTCCAAAGACCTTAGGGTTCAATCCATTAAGACTTCCAAAATACTAAGGTTCCAAAATTCAAAGGTAATTCCAAATGGTCAAGCTTAGTGGAATTGGATATTTATGTGATGACCAAAAAGTCTTCAAGTGGTCCTAAATAGGGGGGGGGGGGGGGGGGGCGAGCCCTAAAGGTAGGGGAAGAGAGAGAAAAGGTGAGAGAACACACACACACACACACACACACACACACACACACACACACACACACACACACATTCCAAAGCTTCCCGCCATAGAGGTGGACCAATGAGAATTAGGCTAGAGTAAATCTAGTTTAATTCATTTAAAAACACTTAATAGAACCAATAAGAGTTAAGCTTTGTAGAAGAATATTGGCCAGTCTCCCAAGGGGTCCAATGAGCATTCAACAGCCCAATGGCTTGCCTGATTCCTATTGGCCAGAAGACAAAGGGGTCTAATGAGAGTTTAATTGCATTATTTAATTACCTAAAGCTCTCACAAAAGGGGAAAGGGGGACACATGTCACAAGGCTATCACTTATGCTTCTCCATTATGATTGGCTAAGCTTTGCAGGGTCCAATGGTCAACCAAGAGAGAGAGGGGGCTGATTTTGGCAAGGCATTAGCACACACACTCACACACAATCTCATGTGTGAAGCAAGAAGACTCTCTCTCTCCTTCTCAAGCTTTGATGGAAAGCTCATCATCTACTCCAAGCTTGTGAGAAGGGAGGCCTACACCAACAACTCTTGGCTTTGTGATGCAAATCCAACCAAGAGCCAAGCTTCAATGCATGCTCATCTCCTCTACCATGCTAATTACTAAGCTATGCTAAGCATTTATGAGTGATTATTTGAGGAGATATACTTCTTTCTCGTAAGACTACTCCTTCCTCTCAATCTACTCGCGTACCCCGCTAGCTCTCACCATCTTCGAAGGTGTGTGAGGTCTTGGGTATGAGAACGTGAGGGAATGGATGTTGTGTTTTGAAGTGTTTGCTTAGTGCTTCAAGCTTCCATCTTCATTGCACTAGCTAGTTATTCAAGGAGCACCAAGAATTGTATTATAAAATGTCTCCCTTGATGGGGGAAACCTATAATACAAAGCCTTTTGGAGGGGAAACCTGCTCCATGTAAATCCGGTCCTCGACTGTTGTCAATAGCTTAATTTCTCTCTCTTTTGAAGTATTGTTCATGCTTATCTAACTAGGTGTTATGCTTTTTGTTGCTCTCTCCATCCAAGCACTCTTGCTATGCTCATTAGGAATCTATTCTATAGAAATGCTCACTATGTCTATGCTATTTTCCACTACACACAAGTGACTATGCCATTAAATGTTACAATACCCCTCAGCAAAATGGTGTTGCTGAGAGGAAAATCAGGTCTCTTATGGAAACGGCACGATGTATGGTCAAGAGTCAAGCTTTACCACATTCGTTTTGGCTTGAGACTGTCATGTGTGCCACTTATGTACTCAATAGGTGTCCTACGAAACAGTTGAAGTCTATGACTCCATATGAAGCATGGCATGATAGAAAGCCATCTATTGAGCACATGCATGTTTTTGGTTTTTTGGCTTATGGTTTAGTGCCACAAGCGCAACGCAAAAAATTGGATGATAAGGCTGTCAAATGTATTTTTGTTGGTTATAGTGCTGAAAGAAAAGGTTACAGGTTGTACCATCCGCAAACAAAGCGTATTTTGGTCTTATGTGATGTTGTGTTTGTGGAAGATTCTGTTCAGCCTTTGCTGTCATGTACTAGAGATAGTAATGTAAGCTCACATGACATTTATGACAGTTTATTGCCTCTTTTTAGTGGTGGAAATTCGAATGTGAATTCAAATGAGGCAAATTTACAGCCTATGGGGGTTTCTGAAAATGTCACATATCAGCCTATTACTGATGCAGATGTACATGATGTACTTGATGAGGAAAGGGCTGAAAATGAGCAGGCTAGAGGTATGCCAAAATGGCTAGTGCACACTTTGCATGATAGTAAATTGGATGCACCATTGTCTAGACGTACTCGTTTAGGTTCTCACCATGCCTCTTATGCATTAGATTGTTATGCTTTGGTTGTGTCTAGCTTATGTGATATAGAGGAACCTCTATCTTTTGATGAAGCACATATTTTAGAAAATTGGATGGCTTCCATGCAATCAGAATATGATGCACTTATAGAAAATGACATATGGACTTTATGTGATTTGCCTCCTGGCAAAAAGGCCATTGGTACCAAGTGGGTTTACAAGTTGAAATGCAAGACAGATGGTGAGGTTGATTGCCATAAGGCTCGACTTGTTGCAAAAGGCTACGTGTAGCAAAAAGGCATAGATTATGAAGGAACTTTTGATCCCACTTATCGTATGACTACTGTTTGTTTTCTATGTGCATTGGTAGCTCATCTTGGTTGGGATGTACATTAATCCGATATTGTTACTGCTTTCTTGAATGGTGACATTTTTGAGGAAGTTTATGTAACGCGGCCTCGTGATTTTGTCAAGAAAGGACAAGAGGACAAAGTGTGCAGATGTAAGAAGGATTTGTATGGGTTGAAGCAGTCTCCTCGTGCTTGGTATGAGAAAGCTCACACTCATTTGATCAAATGAGGCTTTTGTAATAGTCCAACAAAAAGCACATTGTATGTCAAGCCTGAGGGCGATGTACTTCTCATTGTTGTTCTTTATATGGATTATTTGCTGATCACTGGTCCCAATGAGGCACATCTTGCTGAATTTAAGGCTGATTTGAATGCTACTTTCAAGATGAAAGATTTGGGGTTGTTGCATCATTACTTGGGCATACAGTTTAGCAGTGTGATGGTGGTATTGCCTTGTGTCAGAAAAGTTACATAGAGACATTGCTATGTAAGTTTGGACTTGAGGATTGCAAACCTATTGCCACTCCCAAGGAAACAGGTTTGAAGTTGAGTCTACATGATGTTGGTGATCCTGCTAATGTCACTCTTTACCAAAATTCTGTTGGCTACCTCATTTATGTATGCAACACGAGGCCAGATATTTAGTTTGCAGTCTTATAGGTTAGCAACTTTATGCATAGCCTAGGGTCTAAGCATTGGTAGACAGTTAAGAGGATTTTTTGCTACTTGAGTGGAACTTTGCATCTTGGCTTGTTTTATCCCAAGGGGGATCATTGTCGCCAGATTGACATACTTTTTCGGACTTAGATTGGGTTGGTATTATGAGATGCGAGTGTCCACAAGTGGTTTTTGTTTCATGCTTGGCAGTTCATGTTTCATGGTTGAGCAAGAAGTAACCTACTGTGGCCACTTCGAGTTGTGAAGCTGAGTACATGGCAGTCTTTACAGCTACGACTGAGTGTGTATGGCTTAGACGCCTTATGGATGATTAGGGTGTTGGACAAGACACTGCCAACATCATTTACACTGATAGTCAGAGCGCATTGGTAGTTCTATGAACCCAATTTTGCATGCTTGCACAAAGCACATTGAGGTGCATTATCACTATGTCAGGGAGAGGCTCCCAGCAGGATAGATCAGCTTGGCTTATGTGCCAACACAGGACAACCTTGCAGATCTTTTCACAAAGGCATTGTCTCGTGAGAACTTCAAAGCTTTCCAAAAAGCTTTGGGCTTGCTCCCCTTTGTGGATTGATCATGTCCTCAAGGCATGGCACTTCCCTTTACTCTTCCTGCTAGTTCTTGTTCATTGCATCACTCCCAGGGGGGATTTGTTACCATATACATGTGGTAGTGATGTGTGTGAACACACTAGGACCGCCGGGGCATTTTTTTCCTCTTTAGGAGGTTTTTAACCCCGTGGATTGTATATACGCCCATCACTCTAGGGCTTTCCATTGCACACTAAGTAATATACTCTCTGTTGTGCGTCTTGAGCTTCCTTCGTCTTCTCCAAGCTATGTGCATTTTTGTGCAACCCTAATTCCAACAACATACTGTCATAAAATATAGTATCTAACTTTACCAAATGATTTTCTCATATTAAACTGATCATTTAATATGGGAAGATAAAAGGGAAATAAGAGTTAGGATATCGATATGTGTTTCTAGAATTATCTCAAGAGGGGAACAAAAGGAGAAATGGTTGTATCTCAATAGGGGTCCTAAAGGAGACGGTCTACCAAAGAAATGTGCAATAAGTGCTTCTAGATTTACCTCAGCAAGGGACCAAGAGAAAAGATGGTTACATCTCAATAGGGGTCCAAAAGGAGGTAGTCTATCAAAGAGCAACGTGCATCTAATGGAGCTTAAAAGACCTTACGGTTAGCTTTACTAAAGACCTCCAAAAGTTAGTGTTAAAAAGTCCTTTGACCTTAGGCAAGCTAGGGCCGACCTTGAGGTGGGAATCCTACCCAAGCATGAGGTGCTTGTCGGCTTGCTAACTAAAGTGCTTAAAGTGTTTATGGGAACCTTGCCCAAAGCTTGAGGTGATTTTTATGCTTAAATGACTAAGGTTCTTGGAGTGTTTAATTCAAAGATAAACTCTCAAGAGGCATAAACAATTTTCATGCTTAATTGACTAAGTGCTTGAAGTGTTCAATTCAAACCAAATGACTTAAGAAGCATAAAAAACACATGTCAAAATCCTCCACATATGGCCCTCATGATGTGTTTGAATCCTATTGGATAGGCTTTAAAAGGGGTCCAATGAGAAGTTAGATGCATAAAAATAAATTATTAATTTCTTTCTCTCAAAGAGGAAAAAAAGGACACATGTCCAAATGATATAGTTAAATAATGAGAGAGAGAGAGAGAGAGAGAGAGAGAGAGAGAGAGAGAGAGAGAGGTGGACCAAGCATGGGGGGGGGGGGGGGGGGGGGGGGGGGGGGGGGGGGGTGGGTGGGTAATACTCTCCCACACAAACACACACATACTCTCATTGTGTGGAGTGCAAAGTACAAGAGCTCCATCTCCTTCTCCAAGCTTGTTGACAAGAGAGTCTACACCAACAATATTGGCTATGGAATGCAAATCCAACCAAGAGTCATGCTTCAATGCTTAAGCTTTCCATCTTCTTTATCTTCATTATTGTGCTATTATGCTATGCTAAGCAAGAAGAGTGATGATAAGTGAGGAACTATTTCTTTCTCCTATAGATGATTCTTGTTCCTCTTCCCTACCCTCATTCTCCGCTAGCTCTCTCCACCTTCGAAGGTGTTTGAGGCCTTGGGACTAAGGCTTGAATTAGTTAATGCTTTTTGCAAAGTTTATGGTATGGTCGTGATACATGAAGCTTTCCATCTTCATAGCATCCCCAAGGTCACAAGGAACACAAAGATTGTATTCTACGATGGAAGAATCTATAATACAAACGCCTTTTGGACAGGAGGAGGCTCCAAGTAAATCCGGTCCTCAACTATTGTCATGTTCTCTAATGCTCTCTCTCTTGCAAAAGTATTTTTCATGCCAAGTTAATTAAGTACTATGTTTATGTTTCTACCATCAATTAAGTTCACCCTCTATGTTCTCAAAGTGACCTCACAAAAATGCTCACTTTAATTCTCTTAATTATGCTATTCTTAAAGTTCATAGGCCATTTCCATTACACATACAATATTTTCTCCAGATTTTCAAACACTTACATGCACATCTACTTTTAAGCAATTTTGATAGTCATTTTGACAGCAGTTTCTTTGTGGATAGATACGTTGACAGATGCATATTTTTTTCAGTACGCAAAGTGCTATTGAGCTCTTTTGAGAGTAGATATCCCCACAAGGATACTTTTTACTGCACACAACAGTTCTTGGTGCCTGCTCGTGCATGATTACTCATGTACGTTGAGTTGCATTTACTGCCTATTGTGTGGAGCCAAAATTTGGATGTTTTGACAAATTTCCAGGCTGTTTTTGAGACTCAGATCAGAAGAGCCCTTTCTGATACTGTGGCTAGTAGTTTTGAGTCTGCTTTAGCCTTTGTAGGGTTGTTGCGTGAGTTTTTCTTTGAAGTGGAGTATTCTCAAATATTGAGATACCTTTGGTGATACATGTAGCTGGAATTCCCCTCTTATAGTACCCTCGCCATAGGATATGTATCTGGTCGGACTTTTTTGATTTTGACGCCAAGTTGGCGATCACACGATAGTGGTTGTTTTGAGCAGTTTATGCCCAGCGGTTGCTTTGAGCAGTTTATGAGCTTACTTTTGTCTTGTCGGGTTTGAGATTCTGCTCCTTCTACAAAGGAGACTCTACTGGATTTTTCCCGTGAGTCCATTTTATGCATTTCTGGCACATTCGATTGTTGATTTTGCTACATTTGGTTTGAGAATTATCCCAAAAAATTTGCCATAAATATTTTGGCCACATTCTCTTGATTTATGGTTGCGAGTAGTGCTTTTGAAAGAGAAGAGTAATACATCAAAAATTTTGATGGCAAAAAATTTGCTATTTGAGGATAGCGCATGCAAGATGTTTTGATCAACAAAGGCTTGATAGCACCCTCGCGTGAAAGAAGAGAGAATGCGTACACTGATGATCAGTGGGAAGACTTGAATGAGCGTGCCATGGCGACCATTCGCCTACACCTTGGTGACTCCATTTACTTTACCATACTGGATAAAACCAATGTCAAAGATTTATGGGATACCTATGTGCATCATGCGATAGCAACAATGCCTCGAACAAGGTTTTCTTGATGAAGAAGCTTATGCACATGAATATGAAAGAGGGAACTAATGTTAATTATCACTTGAACGAGTTCAACAACATATTTTCACAAATTACTTCAAAAGGCTCAATTTCGGTGATGAAATGAAGGCCATTTTCTTGCTATGCTCGCTACCATTGTCATGGGATACCTTCAACACAGCCATAAGAAATTCTACACCTAATGGCATCTAGTCTTAGCGATGTTGCTAATGCATTGCTCACTGAGGAGATTTGACATCAATCTCTTGATGCGAGTGGGCATGGTGATGCGTATGTGGCTAATGGAAATCGTGACAAGCAAAGGCAGCGTAATTGTAGCCGCGGTCGTTCTCAAGATTGCAGGCAAGTCGTAACAAGAGCCACGGCAAAGACATGAGAAATGTTGAGTGTTATTATTGTCATAAAAAGGGACATGCACTTGAAGAAACATTGTCACACATTGCAAGGCGATAAGGGCAAGGAGAAAACGAAGTCTAACAAACCTAAAAGCAACATGAATATTGAAGAGATTAATGTGGTTGAGTCTCCAGCCATTGAGACAATTTTTGACGTGCCAAATGATGTGTTGATTCTCACATCAAATTTGAGTCCTGATGCATTGTTAGCTCTTGACAAGTGTTATGTGCAGAATTGGATTGCGGACTCAGGTGCTAGCTTTCACGTGACTGCTCACAAGGAGTGGTGTTCTACATATACTGTCACACATGGCACATTGAAGCTAGGAAATTCTTATGATCTTGATATATGCAGTGCAGACAACATCCTGTTTTCTATGCGTAATGGCAGTAAGTTTATGATGCACAAGGTCAGACATGTACCCAAATTTACAAAGAGTTTGATGTCTGTTGTGGACAGAGAGATGATTTGGGTTACAATACCATATTTGCTCATGGTTCTTGGATGATTAAGAAGGGAAATCTTGTGTTGAGCCAGCAGAGGATCACACCCGCATTTTTGTTCACACCCATCATTTTGTAACCATTGATTGTAATAAATGTCTTTTCGACATTAATTTTGATTTGAGCCATTCATTAAGTAACGGGACTCAATTGAGTTTCCAGCTTGTAATCCCGAGGTAATTTCACCTGCTGATGTAAATAATTAGAGATGTTTTCACCTCCAAGGTTGAGGTATATAAGCCAAAGTTTTGTAACCTAAGGGAGGATTCAATTATTAATCAAAGTGAGTTTTTGAGCACCGTGACGGTGTCTGAGAGAGAGAGAGAGAGAGAGTCTTATCTCCTTGCTACGCGAGCTACGGGGCTGCCATTGGAGAAGCGACACCGCCATTGTGTTAGCAACGGTGAGAGCTACGCACAGATACAAAGAGTGCGCGCTATCGGCTTCTACGTGTGGTAAGTTCCTACGAGCTTCGGTGTGAGTTTTCTTCCAACTCGTGTGTCGGAATAGAGTGTGCAGCATATCTATAGAACCACAACGAGTAGAGCTACACATTAGTACCATCGGGGTCAAGTTTCGGTCACCTGTATTTTTTGGCCTGTCTTCATACGCGTTTACCGCACGGAGTGGTTATAGGTTGATTTTGCAGTTCAAGTCTTTAGGGTGTTGTTCTTACCTAGTGCATAGACTTCCCCTTGAGTTTGAGATCGATTCGATGATTCTAGATCCTGTTTCGTATAGCATTCGTTCGTAGTACGGATTTCAGTCACTTGCGTATTTTAGAACTTAGATTTGATTTCCTTAGTAGTGATTGTCATTAGAAGGTCGAGTAGGTGATTTGACACCCACCTAGTTGTTTCCATGCGCCTGCGGGTCAAGCTCCGTCCTCGTCTGACAAATTCTGTTGTTGGTTGAGTTCTCGCTATTTAGCTTCCGCTAGCGGCGTAACCGCCCTAACATTTGGCGCCGCTGCCGGGGAGTCAAAGTTGGTATGGAGACCAAAAAAGGCTGTACCAGAGAACAAAAAGGTGGAAAACAGAGTCTTCAATACCAGACAACAGAGTGATCCCAGACAATCAAGGACAGTGAAACAGATCTGGATTCCAAAGAAGTTCATGACGGCACAAAGCTACAGCCAGCAAATTTGGATCCCAAAGATTTGTAAAAAGGAACTCCCTTCAATACAATCAACGAAAACTCCTAGGTATTTCAAGGAGAGGGAATCAACAAACAGAACAAAGCAGGTTTGGGTCGCAAAGAGTTTGTGGCAAGCACAAGCAAAGCGGAGGCAGATTTGGATTGTAAAAAAAGACAACAAGGTAACGAAGAATCCATCTACTGATTCTACTACCGAAGTGCCAAAACCAACCCAAAACCCGACCACCAATCCTTCAATCAAACAAAGAGCAGCTTTATTGGAAAGACTGTTGTATCATCGCTCTACAATTGCATTGGGAACTGATGACCAAAACAACTACAATGCTTCACCCACAGACACTTCATAGTCGTCCGGGAGGACTCAGACTCGGAGGGGGGGAGGTATACAGGAGCTACAAAGCAGCTACAAGCGGAAAAAACAAAGAAAAACAAAAATTATATTACAAGGGCAGTGTCTTACATGATTTTGCAATTTTTTATGTTTGATTGCGGATATTGATAATATTTATGCCCTTATATACCTTGTTTTGCAACAAGAAGAGATCAAATGATGAATTTGGGTCTCTAGATGTGTAAATATCACTAAATAAGAGTGTTTTTGGAGCTAAAAAGTGGAAAAAAGTGTTAATCCAAGTCCAAAAATCACAAAGAAGTGTATATTCATATACACAGGGTTACCAGATATTTATCGTGTATGTTTGGAATTTTTTGGCTTCAATTTGCTATTTTTCTTTATTTTTATGATTTTCTTAATAAAAATAAAAGAAAAATAAAAAAGCAGGTGAAATGAGATCGGAAAAAAGAAAAGAATAGACGGTGATGATCCTAATGACAAGGGCAACCCATGGTAAAAATGGGGTACAATTCTGAAAAAGTTGCGGAAAGCCTGAAATGACAGAATTTTGGCAAAGTGGACAGATTTCTCAGAAACAGGTCAAACGGAGTCCAAATTGAGGAATTTCAAATCTTAAAGTGCATTTCACGACGAGATAGGAGCACATGTCAAATTTGGTAACAAGTGATCCGGGAAGCCCGAAGTTAAGTATTTTTCACTTCACTATCAAGCTCATTTCCACTATTACCTTCTTGGAGAGAGCAAAGAGCACACAGGAGCATCCGACCTTCTACCGCCCTCTACGACTGCTACGAGAGCTCAGAGGACACCAGACATGAGAGGTAGACTCGTTGCCATAAGCTTTTGATGCTTATCGTTAACTTTTGTCGCGAAAACTCACCAAAACCAAGAAACAAGAGCAGACGGGGAATGGGGAAGAACACTAGGTAGGGGCACAACCGCCTAACCAAACCTTGCAAGAATTTAGAGGTGGGTTACCCTAACATAGGAGATGAGTTTTTAGCACTCAAAGCTCGAGAAAGAACGACTGGAAAAACCCTAGGTCAACAGAGCCTGCAAGAGGCAAACAGAAAAAAGTTGTCGGAACGACACAAAACTTCTCAGGAAGCTTAACAACATCGAGGGCAATGCAACCATGGAGTATCTCCGGGTTTGGATCACCAAAAGTAGGTCGGAACAACCGATTCGGCTGTGGACACACAAAGCGTCATTTTGGCATAACGGCTAAAATTGACGACCAAATGACATGAAACTTCACAAGCAGTTTCAACTATACATGGATGACTTATGTTTGCAAGCAAAACCCAAAAGAAAGCTGATTCACTTACCGATGGTGAAAAAGACGCTTTCGGGCAACCAAATGGAGAAAGATTGAGAACGGGGAGCCAAAGTCAAGTTCAACCGAATAGGTGGCTTCACAACATATCCAATGAGCTGGAAATGCAACTCTCAAGAAGAAAAGTTGAAGAAATTCAACTCCAAGGCAAAAAGACGATTTCGGCGACTGAAATGCCTATAAGGGGGCTTTTTAGCTAAACTGATGACTTTTTAAGTTGAAAACTAGTTAGCAAGGCTTAGGGCACTAGCACAAAGCATTCTTTGCACAAAAAGACCAACATTTCAAGAAAAGACATCATACGCGTATGATGTCTCACAGCATGATTTTCACATCCATTTCAACATTTGAGTGCATAGCCTCATTCCACATGTTAATCACATCCTATGAACCAAGTATCATGAGAATTGGAGTTAGAAAACTCAAGGAAAACCAAAAAGACGCAAAGTAGGCCATAAAATTGATTTTTGGTCCTAATTTTGTCAAAATAACTCCAAACTCATTGAAACTTTGTAGGATTGTTGATTAACACATCTACAAGCTATCTGGAACCAAAAAGCACCATTTTGACACAAAAGACATCATACGCGTATAATGTCTATTTGCACTTACAGAGGCAAAAATGCTCATTTGTCATCATACATCCATTATATATATCTAATACATGCTACATATGAAGTTTGGAACCATTTGGTCAAGTGGATCACCCCATTAGCCCAATTAAGAGAGAATCCTTCATGCAAAGCCTATTTTTGTCCCAAATCCAACATATTCAAGTCCAAACCAAGATTTGAGTATAAACAGTCCTTCACTAGCACATGGAGAGTCCACAGAACCAATCCCATGAAAAATTGATGAAAAAGACATCATATGCGTATGATGTCTCCAGGGCCATTTTTAGTCCAAATTCTATCCAAACTTGATAAATCCACTGAATAAGCCTATCTAAAGCCAAAACCAAGCTTATAGAGAAAATTGGTCCAAAAATGCACTAAAAGACATCATACGCGTATGATGTCTCACTATGTGATTTTGGCATCTAAGGGCTTCAACCACCAAACAGAAGTGTTCTACATGCCATTTGAAGGTGATCCACCAAGTTTTACCCAATTTGGATCATAAAATCCATTTCCCTTTCAAAATTTTGCCAAGAGCCTGAACTGGACTAAACTGGCCAAAACTTGACCAAATGGGATCCAAACTCAAATCCAAGCATATGACACTCATGTATACACTATCACCTACAAGCACAACCAATATGAAGTCATTCTGATACAAAAGACATCATACGCGTATGATGTCTCAAGCATGTTTTTGAGCCCAGTTTGCATATTTTTTCACCTACATTGCATCCTTAGGCCCTGAATAGCTCATGTTTCAATTTTCAAGTCATTTGAATAGTTAAAAGCTTCATTTCGGCTTTCAGTACTAAAAAGACGCTAACTTCTGAAATTGGAGTTACAGGATCCATGGATTCCGCTAAGTCATCGGCAACTAAGAGAAAAAGACCAACCATCAAGGATGCTCTTGCAGAAGCAGAACCTTTTGATATTCCAACAGAAACCCTCAAGCCAACCAAGACTTGGGTGGAGGAAGCAGTACTAGAAAAAGAGGGAATAAAGATCTACCAGGGGACTTTCAGAGATCCTCAAGGGCAATCGATCGATGTACCTATGATCCCACGAGAATTAGTGGATTATAGCAGATTAGAGAACATAAGTAGATACCTGGAAAAGGCTGACTTACACAGGTTCTTCACCTCGAGACCATCAGGTGTAGACACAAGAAGAGTGTATGAGTTGGCAACATCCATTCAGAAGGATGGGAAAGCCACGTTGACAGCCATGGATGGAGAAACAGTTGAAGTACAGATCACTCCACAACTCATTGCAGATGCATTGAAGCTTCACAACAAAGGGAGTTCTGTCAGAGAAAGAAGGGAAGCCATAGAGGTCTATGGATCAAAGAAACAAAATACAACCTACGGAGATATGGCAGATCAACGAGCGGCAACCCTTTGCCGATTATACAACCAGTTTTTCCATGTGTGCAGCAAAAGACCGCAGAAGTATACTACACCACCCCATGCCATTGCCACAACCATCACATGGGCACTGAAGAGCAACGTGCCAAAAGAGGTGAATTATGCTCAATACATCCACGAGCAAGTAATCGCCATGCACAACCAGAAACCAAAGTACATAGGAGGAGGAGAAATCCTAACAAGAATAGCTTATGAAGCTATTGGAGCTAGGGATCAAGGGCCACACGTTCCCTCCCAAAATGAGTGGCTTAGAGAAGCCGATGAGGAGGAAGAACAGCAAGAAGTATCCAAGAGGGCGTCCACAAGAGCACGCCGAAAACTAGAAATAGTTTCAGAACCTGAGGAGGCCGTGGACGAGCCGCTCAAGAAGAAAGTGAAGAAGAAGGCCGATCCCAAGCAAACCAAAAGTCAAAAAGCCGCAAGAATGGAAAGGCTGGTGGAGCAGTTTAGAGCGGAAAGAGCTCTAAAGGGGGACTTCGAAGAAATGTGGGTGCCAGACCCCAGTAAAGTCGGAACCAGCTCAGCCAGGCCACATGTTGATCAATATGATCAATATATTAGAGCTTATGAGGAGTCGGAGGCCATACTGGAGCAACAACCTGTCGAACCTTATACCGAAGAGGAAGTACAGCTTTTAAAAGCTGAGCTGCAAAAGGACGACAAGGGGAAGAAAAAAATAGATGAGTCTACTGAACCTAAAGAGAAAGACGGGCAAGCAAACAAAGGGAAAGCCAAGATGACTGAAGACAATCAGCCCTCTTTTACTGTTGTACCAAGCTCGAAGAAGATGGAAATTATTGTGGAGGAAACCACAATAGAAATGGAAACAGAAATTATGGAAAAACCGGAGGCCGGGACCAAGGAAAAGAGGATAGATCCAGTTCAGCAAAAGAAAGATGATTATGAGGATCTGGTCGCGATCGGATACAGTGAAGAAGAGGCCCTGGAGACAGTTTATGGGATATCCCTACGGAAACAAGATGATTGGAAAGGGACGAAGGAAAAGACGAAGGGTACAATGGAGAGTAAAGAGAAAATGGACGAGCCGAAGCCATTGGAGGTGGTGGCAGAAAGAGCTGTCAAGTTGACAGATGAAGATGAAAAAGACATGCACATGGTGCATGAACTGCTCAGCAAGATTAAAGAAAGATCCAGAGCAAAGGAAGTAGCACTTGAGACAGCAAAACAAAAGGAAGCAGAGTTGCAGAAGAAGTTAGAGAATGCTATGACTGAATCTGAAAGTCATAAAGCATCACTCTACGACGCAGAAAACGAGAGGGACGGCTTGATACTCCAACTAGCCGAAGCTTCAAGAGAGGTAACAAGCTCACAGGAAGCAAAGGAGCGAATAGAAGATGAGCTGGAGGCAGCCAAGGATGAGCTCATTGAGCTAAGGGAAAGAGTCGAACTTCAAGAAAGGACAATCATGAGACTCAGGACCACCCCTAGAGCTAGCAGAGCAGGAACAGAACAAGAGGGAGCCCTCGTACCAGCTCTGGAAGAGCAGGTCAGAAGTTTGCAAAGAGAGCTGAGGTTAGAGCAAGTACAAAGATTGCACATGGCGGAGGGATCATTGGCTGCAGAGGAGAGGCTCACATCAGAAAACCAAACACTAAGGACAGAAAATGAGGCCCTCCGTAAACAGCTCCAAGACCTCCAAGAGCAACAAAGAAGAGAAACAGAGCCACCACAAGAAGAAGCAGGGGGAGCAGCCATAGAGCTACCAGAAACTGGAGAGGCAACCACAATTGAAGATCCAGCCCCAGTTCAAGAAGTGGCCTCAACTTCAGGAATCTCTGAAGAAGAAGAACGAAGGCTCCAGGACCAAATAGAAAAGTCAACAGAGGAAAGTGCCAAGGCGGAAATGGAATGGGAAAGGAGACTCCTCATTTCCATTAGACTTCAAGGTTTAGACACAAAAGTGCTCCATGAAGAGTGGATGCAACCTAGCCTGCCTTTCCCTCTGATGAAATTTGAAGTGATAAAGACGAAAAAGAGAATAGAGGAGGAGCAGTATGTCGCTCTTTATGAAGGCAACATCACAAAGGATGAACAATCAAAGAAGATTGTAGATTCTCAACCTAGATGGAGGAAAGGTTGGCTGAACAAATACCCAGCCTACCTCATCTACTTGGTAGAGGCTCCAAAAGAGATTCGGGAGGATGCAACCTTCTGCCCGGTGCCAAGAGTCAGAAGCTGGAAAGAGCATGGCAGGATTGCAGAAAAGAAGCCAAATTGGCTTAATTACCCAAGGATGCCAGGACCAAAGGCAGGAGAGAGAATAGGTAAAGCCTACATGGTGAAAACCCTAACGGGCACCATCAAACTCTTTACTGGCTCTCCTGACCTTTCGTGTCAGATGCTAAAGAAAATCTGCAGGACTCTCTTAGCATGCATTGAACTGTTCGCGCCAGATAAAGCCACGACCTCGAGTCTACTATCGACAGCCGACACAGTGACAGATATGATGTATGATCTTTCTTTGCAGCCATCACCAAAGGTGTTACATCTCTTATACCAAAGAATTATGTTTTTGCCTAGCTTCCACATGCAAACATTCGAAGAAGCTTTCTACACCGGCTTTTTCACTCATGAAAGCAAAATATTCGGCCCAACCTTGACCATCGGCAACCTACGCTACGAATCACATTTGCAGATGCTCAAGACGACAGGACTCTATTGATCAAGCCTAAAAGTCATGTCAGGGACGACATGAACGCGGAGGGGGGGAGTGTTGAGCCAGCATAGGATCACACCCGCATTTTTGTTCACACCCATCATTTTGTAACCATTGATTGTAATAAATGTCTTTCCGACATTAATTTTGATTTGAGCCATTCATTAAGTAACGGGACTCAATTGAGTTTCCAGCTTGTAATCCCGACGTAATTTCACCTGCTGATGTAAATAATTAGAGATGTTTTCACCTCCAAGGCTGAGGTATATAAGCCAAAGTTTTGTAACCTAAGGGAGGATTCAATTATTAATCAAAGTGAGTTTTTGAGCGCCGTGACTGTGTCTGAGAGAGAGAGAGAGAGAGAGAGTCTTATCTCCTTGCTACGCGAGCTACGGGGCTGCCATTGGAGAAGCGACACCGCCATTGTGTTAGCAACGGTGAGAGCTACGCACAGATACCAAGAGTGCGCGCTATCGGCTTCTACGTGTGGTAAGTTCCTACGAGCTTCGGTGTGAGTTTTCTTCCAACTCGTGTGTCGGAATAGAGTGTGCAGCATATCTATAGAACCACAACGAGTAGAGCTACACATTAGTACCATCGGGGTCAAGTTTCGGTCACCTGTATTTTTCGGCCTGTCTTCATACGCGTTTACCGCACGGAGTGGTTATAGGTTGATTTTGCAGTTCAAGTCTTTAGGGTGTTGTTCTTACCTAGTGCATAGACTTCCCCTTGAGTTTGAGATCGATTCGATGATTCTAGATCCTGTTTCGTATAGCATTCGTTCGTAGTACGGATTTCAGTCACTTGCGTATTTTAGAACTTAGATTTGATTTCCTTAGTAGTGATTGTCATTAGAAGGTCGAGTAGGTGATTTGACACCCACCTAGTTGTTTCCATGCGCCTGCGGGTCAAGCTCCGTCCTCGTCTGACAAATTCTGTTGTTGGTTGAGTTCTCGCTATTTAGCTTCCGCTAGCGGCGTAACCGCCCTAACATCTTGTCATGCTTAAAGTCCAAAAGTCTGGCTCATTGTACTCACTTTATGTCTCTTTTGTGAAAGAGAATTCTATTTGTGTAGCCAAGCTGTCATCTACAAAGTTGTGGCATAGCAGGCTAGGTTAACGCCCTCCTGAAAAGCTATGTTAAACTACTGTTTGAAAGACAAAGCCTTCGAAAGCATCTCTATAACCAAAAAACGTGTCAAATTTAATTGACTGTCCACTTTCCTTAAACTCTCGGACTTTCTTGCTTTTATCTTCCAAAAAGTCATATTGGTTGGCTTTATAAAAATTCTTCTTCTTTGAATAAAAGTTGGTGTTGTCAGAGTCCGAACTATCTGAAGACGAGTCCTCTTGTAGAACAATCAACCACGGGGCGAGATTTAGGATTCTTTGCCTTTTTCTTGCCCTTTTTGAAGCTTTTCTTTTTTCTTTTTTTTTTTGCCTTTTCTGTCTTCTTCGCTCGAGTCAGAGGAGCTAGACCTCTTTATGTGAGCACTGCATCTATGGAAAACAAACTAGGTTGACATCAATGCCTTTAGACAAGGAGTTAGGAAGTCCTCTAGATCTCATTCATAGTAGGCTAGGTTATATGAGTTAGAAGGGAATGAAAGTCTTGCAGTGTTCTAGTTATATCCCTGTGTTAGATTACTCTAACTTCTCTTTATGTGAGCATTGCATCTATGGAAAACAAACTAGGTTGACATCAACACCTTTAGACAAGGAGTTAGGAAGTCCTCTAGATCCAATAACCATATTTGATCATGGTTCTTGGACTATAAAGAAGGGAAATCTGGTCATGCTTAAAGTTCAGAAGTCTGGCTCATTGTACTCACTTTATGTCTCTTTCATGAAAGAGAATTATATTTGTGTAGGCAAGCTGCCGTCTACAGAGTTGTGGCATAGCAGGCTAGGTTAAATGAGTTAGAAGGGAATGAAAGCCTTGCAATGTTCTGGTTATATCCGTGTGTTAGATTACTCTAACTTCTCTTTATGTGAGCATTGCATCTATGGAAAACAAACTAAGTTGACATCAACACCTTTAGAAAAGGAGTGAGGAAGTTCTCTAGATCTCATTCATAGCGACTTGTGTAGACCTATGTTAGTCAAGTCTCTCGTGGGAGCATTATACTTCCTAACATTCATAGATGACTCTACTAGAAAGGTGTGGGTTTATCTCTTGAAGCAGAAGAGTG
Organism: Adiantum capillus-veneris; assembly: GCF_014529385.1. Lineage (NCBI taxonomy): Eukaryota > Viridiplantae > Streptophyta > Polypodiopsida > Polypodiales > Pteridaceae > Adiantum > Adiantum capillus-veneris. The sequence goes on from NC_140943.1 coordinate 85,221,992, forward strand.
ACGTCTTTAGTGTCTTTCAAAAGTTCTTAGCCTTGGTAGAGAACCAATCGGGTAAAAAGCTTAAAGCTTGAAGTGACAATGGAGGCGTGTACATCTTCTCTAAGTGTAAGGATTTTTGTAGTAAACAAAGGCATTAGAAGGCAATTTACTACGCCTTACACACCCGCCCAAAACGATGTGGCTGAGAGGATGAATAAAACCATTCAAGAATGGGTCACTTCTATGTTGTCTACGTCTAACTTACCTCAAGATTTTTGGGGAGAAACTGTTGTGATGCTTGCTTATTCAATCAATCAATCACCTAGTACACCATTGAAATACAAGGTTTCGTAGGAGATGTGGACAAGAAAAGAACCCGATCATGATAGATTAATACGTGTATTTGGGTGTGAGGCATTTTCAAATGTGCCAAAAGCACTTAGACAAAAGCTGGACCCCAAATCACACAAGTGCATCTTCATTGGATATGGTGTGGATGGAGAGATGGAATATTGTCTCTAGCACCCATAATCTAAGAAGGTTATACGTAGCTCATAGGTGATATTCAACGAGTCTAAGATGCATAAAAATCCAGTGAAAGACATTGAGTATCGCAGAGTACGGTTTGAGGATGTTGCCTCACTACCAGTTACAAAGAATGTTGAATGTGCTGGTGATGCACCTTCCACTAGTACACACACACACACATGTTGCTCCAGAGAGAGAAAAATCTAGTAGTCAGGTACTTCAAAGATCCACTCGTACATCTCGTGCACCTGAGCATTTTGAGACTGGATTGGACTATTTACTAGTCACTAACTGTGGTGAGCCCATTTTCTACAAAGAGGCCATTCAAATGGACGATAGCGTGAAGTTGGAAGAGGCTATGCAATCTGAGTATAACTTGATCTTAGCAAATGAAACTTGGTAATTGACAGAGTTACCAACGGGTAAACAGGCATTGCCATGCAAATGGGTGTACAAGAAGAAGTATACCACAGATGATCCCGAGCCTAAGTATAAGGCTAGATTGGTTGCTAAAGGGTTCAAGCAGATGAATGGCATGGATTTTGATGAAATATTTTCTCCTTCATCAAGATGACTAGACTGCATCTTGTGCTTGGTCTAGTAGCCATCAGGGACATGGAATTGGTCCAACTGGATGTGAAGATAGCGTTTCTCCATGGGGATCTTGAAGAGGATGTCTACATGAAACAAACAGAAGGTTTTGTGATAAATCTTGAGAAGAAAACACGTACAAAACTGGTGTGTAGACTCAAGAAGGCTTTGTATGGGTTAAAGCAAGGCTCAAGGCAATGGTACATCAAGTTTGATAAGTACATTCAGTCCCAAGGTTATGTACGGAGCCAAGAGGATCACTGCTTGTACACAAGGAGGTTGAATGATGAATCTCTCATCATTCTGATTTTGTATGTGGATGATATGCTCATAGCTGGGAAGTCCAAAGATGAGACTGCACTTCTCAAGGATGCCTTAAGCAAGCAATTTGCTATAAAAGGTTTGGGCGATGCACATCACTTTCTTCGTACTACAATGGTCCAAATCATGTCATTTTGTGCATGTGAGTCCCGGGGCGGTCACTTTTGAGAATGTGTATGCTATCACATGAGTTAACCGGAGAGGATTATTAAAAGATCAAAATGTATCAAAATGTATACATACAGAGGGGGGTGGGGTTTTTTTAAATAGGCACGTAGTGTAAATATAGTATGTATATTGAGGTATTATTAATAACCTCTTGAATGCACGTGATATAGGAAGCTTTTGATAAGTGACTGCCCTGGGATGTGAGTGGCAATCTAGTAATAATATCAATAGAAACATGTTGCCAAGGAGAATGAAGAATAGGCATGAACAAACCATATTGCTTACCATGATGACGCTTGATTTGTTGACGAACAAAACATTATGCAGGATATGTAACATCATCTCTTCGAAGGGAAGACCAATAAATTGACATTCTACTATGTGAATAGTTGTGAAAATCCCAAAGTGGCCTATACAATGTGGTTTATGGCACTCTTTAAGGACAAGTTGACGAAATGCAAGGGTTACACACAATCTCTTTTCAAAGAATAAATACCCATCATGAAATGAGGATTGTGCATGAACAAAAGATGTATGGTTATAAAAGTAAGCATAAATGTCAGCAAAGTCCGAGTCACGAGTGTAAGTATCAACCATTTTGAAAAAGATTTAGCAGACACAATAGAAATCTTATTAATCAATGTCATGCAACTTAGTGCATCTGCAACCTTATTTTCATGTCCTAGTTGATTTTGAACGAGTGGATGAAAACTTTGAATGAATATGATGTTCACTTTATATGATGATCAGAGATAGTTGTTTGCGAAAGCAAATGACAAATGCTTTATTGATGAGTTTTAGTCAAATCTCATCAAGTAATGTCTTCGAAATTTCAAAGCATGCAGAATAGCTAGCATTTTTTTGTCATAAGTGCTACAATTGAGCTCATTGGGTTTTTCAACTTTCTACTTTTATATACAATTGGATGGTTATCTTGCATTAATACAACAAAAATACCACGCCCACTAGCATCATTTGTAACAAAAAGAAGGGTCTTTTAAAAACCAGAATCTGTAAAACAGGGGTATGTGTGTGCATATTTGAGTGTCTCAAATGATTTTTGATGTTGGCCATTCTAAGTGAAAGGTGTGCTCTTTTTCAAAAGGTTTGTGAGTGGTAAGCTAAGTATAAAAAAATTTGAACAAATTCTCTATAATAAATTTGTAAATAAAAGAAAAGGATAAATATCATGAATACATTGAGGTCTAGGCCATTCTTTGATGCATTGAATCTTCTTAGTATCCACACACGTTCCTTCATAAGAGATAATGTGACCTAGATATTCAATCTCAGTTTTGAAGAATAAGATTTTCTCAAGATTCAAATAAAATTGGTTTTAATGCAACAATTTTAAAACCAAATCCAAATGTACATAATGGCCTTTTTCATTCTTATTAAAAATGAAAACGTCATCAAATAAGATCGCAACACAATCTTGATGCTTCAAAAGATGTGATTTATCATGAGTGAGAATGTAGCAGGTGTATTTGCTAAACCAAAAGGCATTACAAGGAACTCACAACACAATCTTGATGCTTCAATGTTAGCAGCAAGCTAACACGAATACCATTTTTTTGAGTTCTCATTGTTAAACACTTATTATTTTGATACATCAGGAATATTGTAACTCCTATCTTCTCGGATGAACTCTGTAATTAATGAGCCGGGGCTACAAGATTCTAGATTGTATCAGCGTGTCATCACCCATATTTGGTAGAACTCCTTAGTTTTGACCACCAAAAACCTTGGCTAAGGTATAAAAGCCAAGTTTTGTAAGTTACTTTTCAAGTTTTGGATAATGAAATACACTGCGTGAGCTAACGACGCTCACTCCTCTCCTTCTCGCGCTTCCTACTCCCTCCCCGGTTGTCACATTGTAGTCGTGTTTGTTGCATTACAACCACAGGTAAGAGCTCTATGCATTGACGTAAGCAGTTCATAGTAATTCGTAGCTTTTGATGTCATTGAACCGCGGCCTAATTTCATCACAACTAGGAATTTACACTTTTAAATAAAAAACTAAGCATAGGTGGGGTATTTGAGCATCATTGCTAAGCATTTAGATGCATTCTGGGTCGAAAACGACTAGGTCAAAAATCCACTGCTGTTAATAATTACGATTTTGGAACTTGACCTAAAGTGGGGTTTGACACCATAAGCATGTGTGCTTAGGTCTTATAAACATGTCCTAGAAGTTTTGTTACGTTTGGATGTCATTTAATGCTGTGACAGATGTGATTTGTTTGCCGTTGAGCGATTGGCTTTTGGTGATTTCAGTCACTTGAGTGTAGCTTGAGTTAGATGCGAGTTGTTAGTTGTTTTCCAAGTGATTGATAACCTCTTGTAGCCTCTATGCACTAGTCGAGTCAGCTTCATCCTATGGATGGACAATTTAATCGTGGTTCTCACTAATATTGCAATAAGATAGGATGGTGAGGTTAGACATGCGTCCCACATTTGGCACCGTTGCCAGGGATCGAAGAGACCTAAACTAGAAAAAAATACGAGCGTCTTTTATTCTTTAACTTCCTCTAGGATCACATAGAGTTCAAAAATTCTTTTAGAAACCGCATAGCTTAAGATTGTCGTCTTTTGCTGTGCAGAGGTAGCTTGGAAGTAACCATACTTGCCGAGTGCCTTTAGGATTGTAGTATTATAGAAATAGATTAGGATTTTGAGGATGATTGGTAGACAAAACAAGTCTTAAGATCAATGCTCAGAAAACCATAAAAGACAAGAAAACTAGTGTTTGTGGACACTTTCCACAACCCCATTGCATGAGAATCTAGGAGTAGGGTAAGTAGGATCCAAGGTGGATTTCAGAACATTGCTCTCTCTCAAAGAATCAAGTGTGAGTTGTTATTGGAAGTTGCAGAATTTCAGGTCTACGGCTAGAAATAGCACGAAAAGACTCGAAACCACTCAATCCGACTGAAGAGTAAGCTTATAAGTTGTCTGAATTAATTGGTAAGATCAAGGACACTTCGAGGTAAAAATTTCAAGAGTTGACCAAAACTCAGATTATTTACTTTTTCTTGACATTTTAGGCCAAATTAAGTTTTGACTTGATTCATAGGCTTAAAATAGCTCATTGTAAAGACTGTCTTTGAAAAAATTGCAAAAAAGTGTTCATTTCAAGCCTGAAGTTAATAATCATGATTATTAAATTTTAACTCAGATTTGACCAAGGTTTATATCATTGACTCATTGCATGTGTACAAACAACTTTTGTAAAGGCCCAAAGATTTGGATCACCAAACTAACCAAAAACTGGGATAAAAACTAAAGTTTGTACTGACTTTTTGAAACTTGAGTGTAAATTGGAAAAAAATTTGTCCAAACTTGTTGAATTTGATTCATAGGCTTATATTGATGTGATAAATATGTGTACATGCTCAGTTGACCAAAAAGATGCAAAAAGTTATCAATTGTAAATAATAATCGCGATTATTTACATCTGCCCCATTTTTCAACTTTTTTGACCAAGTCAACATACCACTAGTTTGACCATGTTGTAATAAGCCCATAAACCAAATTTGGTAAGACTTGGATCACTAGATTGAAAATTGCAACCAAATTTGCAAAGTTAGTCTGCGGACAGAAAATTGATGACTATTTGACCACTTGGCTAGTGACCTTAACTTGAGGTGCTTAACAGATCTGTGTCAAAGTTGGGACAAAAGTTTGCAAAAAACGAGTTTCATTCAAAACAGCTTTAAATGCTACACCCTTTAACCTTATTTATGGTCTTGATGCTATACTGCCAATAGAATTTTTATTGCTGACATTAAAGGTAGCACGGAATCTTGAGTGTCAAAAAGACTTGAAGATTTGGGAAAGCTAGATGAGCAAAGGCTAACTGTTGTAGCTCACATCAATGCACAAAAGCGAAAACAAAAATAGTGTTTTGTCCCACTTAATCACAAAAATCTTCAAGAAAGGGGACTTAGTTTTAGTCTATTCCCTTAAGCAACACATTCCCAAGTTTAAGAAAAAGGAAAACGGACCGTTTATCATTGAAGATGTATCTCCAAGTGGAGCCGTAAAAGTGTCCAACCTAGATGGTGAACCAATGGCTAGTTGGATTAGTGGATGTCGTTTAAAGAAATATAATTTTCCGCTAACCAATGAATTGCTAGAAAGAATGCATGCAGCCACACAAAGGAGGATTGGATGAAGCTCAAGAGGAAGCTCAACTTCGGGTACTCAAACGAGAAGTTGCTCTCAGGAATCAACAGATACCGATTCCCATAAACACTCTGGAAATAGATGACCGACAATGGGAATTACCTAAAGATGCAGTTTGAACAGATGATGACTGGTTAGATGGAATGGACTTGCATATCAAAGTAAAGTTCAACAATCATAGCACCAATGCTTTGGTCGACACAGGAGCTAGAGTCAATGCAGTTAGTTATTCCATGTACAAGAAAGCAATAAGTCAAGCATTGACAGCAGGAATAACGTCAATCAAAGGATGCAAGAAGAACCCAACCCCAACATTGGGAGTAGTCAACTTGAACGGGATAGTACATGGATGTTCATGTCCTCATCAGTTTGTATGATTACCAGATGAGCACATGAATAAAACGATGATTCTTGGAATCCCTTGGATGCGGACATACAAAGCAGTACCAGATTGGGATACAAATCAGCTAAAGCTATCACCTACAGGCGGGAAACTCATTGTTCCAATTTCACCGAGCAAGGAGGAATACAAAGGAAGCAATGAATAGACCAAACCACAAAGTAATCAATCTTCTCTATCTCCTCGACAAGCAAATGCTACAAGTAGCATGCAAGGAGTCAGGCAAATTTGGGTACCAAAAGCATAGCTTAAGGATAAACCGATTCAAATCTGGGTGCCCAAAACTTCACCAACAAAACAAAAGAAGGTTCCAAGGGTAAAAACACAGAGACTAGCATCTCCGAGCAAGGAACCTAACTTGAAATGGAATTGGAAGAAAAAGGAGCACTTATCTTCTCCACAAACCGTAAAACCAATCAAGCAATGGCAAGTTAAGTCTCAAAAGACTCCACCACACCATATAGCACCAAGCAGACCAAGCTACCAATGGCGAAAAAAAGCTTGACAACAGTCAAAAGTGCTACCAACAGCTCAAGCAATCAGCATGCTGAAGTATCCTGATGGTACAATCTAACATACAACACACATGCTACAAGATTTGCTCTTTGGAAGGCATCAGCAACAAACCTGGACATCAAAAACCCTTGAGTTAATTACTCAAGACCCACCTCTTGCACAACATACTGGTTTGAATTGCATTGATCTTCAAAGCATGGTAGAGCCTCGAGGGGTTCACTATGTGTAAAACTACCATATCACGTGCGTTCAAGACATGTTTGTAAAACCCCTTATCTGTGAATTTTGTTAAGAATATGATGTACCCTTTTCTTTTAAAATCTGTAAAGTTTTTTCAAATTTGAAAAGATGATGCCCTTCTGTACGTATATTTCTGTAAGTTTCAAGAACTTTAAATACCCTTCTGTTGAACTCACGTGATAGGATACATTTTTATTAGGTGACCTCCCCGGGGGTAGAGCCAACCACGGCTATGCATAGACACGATTGTTCAACCCATGCACACTGTCGTCCCGGAGTACGCCATCTGAGAGGGGTGGAAGGGCACAAGGTACTAAGTAATTAAGGGCAATGTTTGAAGAGGGAGGAAAAAGTTCGATGTTAACGTGTGATTTTTTACAAAATTACCTAATAATGTCCTTATAATTCATCATCAAGGAAAAATTCATTGATAATATCTTCCCGATGAGTGTAAATACTATATATACTATCAGAAAATCATCAAAAATAGTCATTTTTGGGTATTTTTAATTATTTTTATTGATAATGAGACTTAAAAATAGAAAAATCCAACAAAAAACAATAAATCTGTCTTTTTCAATGGATTTTCTTAATTATTGGATTTTCACTTTACTTTTTTAGAGCATTTTGTTATTTTCCTTGATTTTTTCAATAAAACGATAAAAAATTAATAATAAATAGCAAGGAAGCTCAGATGAAAAAACGAAAGACAAGAAGGTGATCAGAAAGACAAGGTGAACAAGCACAAAAATTTTCAATGAAACCAGATAGTGGAAGCGGGAAGCCTAAATTAGGCGGCAAAGCCTACTTTTGCAAAATTCTTGCGGAATGAGCTACAGGAATCCGATCAAGGAAATTTTTGAGTCTAACATAGATTTCACGGCCTAATAGGACTCACGCGGAATCTGGGGAAAATTGGTTCAAGAAGTCCGGGTATAGATATCCAAGGTAGGCTAAAACCACCTCATTTCTATTTGTGGCCTTTGCAGAGAGAGCTTTTCGACCTTTTTCGTGCATCTTTTCCGGAGTCTACAGTTGTCCGTTTTCAGCACCGTTTCACACGAGACACGGGGGGTAAGTTCTTTAGTCGTCAATGATCTGTTTTCTATGGCCGGTAGCTAGTCTAAACTCCTAGAAAAAACCCTAGAAATTGAGCAGTGCACGAAGATCTACGACCAAAAACTGACCATAGCGGCTTATCATCTCGACCAAATCAGATGGGATTTGAACTGTAGCATGCCCTAACAAAGTAGAATCTTTCTATATCATCAGTTGACCATTTGGCAAGGGTCAAGGGGGTCCCCATTAGAAAAGCTAGGTTTTTAGCAAATGCTAGAATTTCGATCTGACTCCACAGACAGCTTGCCTACGAGGTTCATATACAATGTATATGATTGGTTTGATGAAATCAATCAGGCAAAGCCCTCGAAAAGCAGAAAATGGCTCGAAAGCTACAAAGTGTCAAATTCGACATACGGGGTCAAACTGACTCCAAATGAGCCAGAATTGGATGAGCGGCTTCACGACTATGTTGCGGACAAGTTCAAAGCCTCAAAATTGACTGACCAAATCAACAGGCGGTGTAGTCACAGAAATCGGTGATTTTAGAGTCAACAAAGCACAAAGTGATGCCGGCAAGACCAAACTTGACTAAATTCAATTTAGGACTTGTTTTACGTGTATAGAATGTGTTTAGGTCAAAATTTATAAGTTTTGCAAAAAATTTGTGACTGCTATAAATAATCACGCTTATTTACTTTTGCAGATTTTTTACTTGGAAATTGTATCATCACCTCATCTATCATGTGTACACACGTATTACATGCCAAAAATCAAGTATGAGCCAAAATGAGTACCTATAACTTGGAAAATTGCCAGAAAACACAACGAAGTCGTTGCAAGCCAATTTTTGATTATAGACAACATTTCTTGATCCAAATCACCTCATATCTTATACACAGAGTCTATACAATGTGTAGAACCAATTTGTACCAAAAAATGTTGATTTTTGCTGAAATCTTAATAATCGCGATTATTTACTTTCTAGCCAAAATGGGAAAATTTTGATATTTTGCCATCATACATCAAAGTACATGATGTGTTAAGCCCACTAGCCAAGTTTGAACCAATCTGTACTCAAAATATCAAATTCCCATTATGTCTACTGTTTTAGAGACCTAAAGCCAAAATTTGGTACCATTTTCATCCTATGCATCCAAATGAGCCCATATTTCACTCAAAGTATGTATTTGGTATATACTTCAAGCCTGTGATGCCAAGTTTGCAAAATGTTGAAAAAAAATACTCAGCTGTAAATAATCGCGATTATTTACTTTGGTTGCAAAATTTTGTTTAGACTTCACAATTTTGTTCCTTGCATGTTTTTATGCATCTATGCTTGTTCAAAATATGATTTGAAGAAAATTGGACCAAAATTGTCATCATTTCAGACTCAAGGATATTTCAAAGAAAAATCTGACAAATCTGCTAACTTTGACACTCTATTCACTGAACAGGAGCCATGCAAGTAGCAGAGAGGGCCAAGAAGAAGCTCAACTAGAAAGAAAAGTTGCAGGAGCTGCCCGCATACCAATTGGATCCAGATTCAGTCAAAGCCGCCAAGGCAGCCTATCTTTCAAAAGAACAGCTAGAAGAGCATCACACCACAATGTTCACCGACAGATTCAAGAGTGAGGAGGGACATCAGGTAGAGTTGCAACTCCTATCGAAAGAAGTGTATGATGTGGCCGCGAAGTCTGAGATTAAAGAAGCCAATCGCCCCGTAGGTTAGGACTCAGAGATTTCTATGAACAGGAGCCGTGCGGTGTGGATTTCCAAAAAGCTTACGAGCTTTTATTCACAGATGAAACTACCCAGATTTCTGACCCGCAGGGCAATAAAGTCGAAGTTGTAATAACCAAGGAAATAGTGACAGAAGCACTCAGACTGCCCATAGAAGGAATGACGATGAGGGCAAGGGACAGGAAAACGGCAGGTACTTTCACCAAAGAAACCGCCACAGCCACCTTTGTAGACCTAATTCACAAGCAGGTGGAAGAGCCAACCAGGTTATACCACCAGCATTTCCACTTCCTGGCTAAAAGGCCACCAAGGTATACCACGCCAAATCATGCGGTTGCCACCACTTTCATACAAGTCCTCAAGTCAAGAACCAGGCAAGCGATGGACCACGCACAATATGTCTTGACCACTCTAAAAGGCACAAAGAAAGAAGGAAAGATTACTTACCTGGGTGCCCTAGAGGTATTGACAAGGATTGCGTACCATGCCATCGGCATGGCCGACGACCTACCACCTGCCCCAGACCAAAACACTTGGATACTGTCAGCACAACCATCTCCTCGAGCTACAAGATCAGCCAAGAGATCTTACAAATCTAATGAAGAGTTGGCTGAAAGCTCGTCAAAAAGACACAGCAGTGAAAGCTCAGATAATGAGGAAAAGAGAGCACGAAGATAGGAGATGAAGAGAAAAGCCGTGGCCGCACACCAAGAAGAGCCCGTGCAAAAGCAAGCTCGGTTTGAAAGAGAAAAACATGCATACCACAGCCGACAAGCACAAGGAAAGGACCCGAAAAAATGGGTGCCTAGTGGGCTTAAGCTGAAAGAAGCCCAAGAAGAGGCAAGGAAAGAAAAAGAGGTGGAGGACCAGAGACAAGCCGAGGAAATGACAAGGGAGGAGGCACAACACGACCAAGGTCATGAGTCTCATCCACCCACTTCACCTCCTACAAAACAGCAGGATAACCCTATTTCAAGCCCACCACTATCACCAACAACAAAAGCCACCGAAGCTGAGCCCACCAAAGAGACAGAACCTGAATCAAAAGAAGCAGAAGAATCTGCACAAGAGGCTACTGGTACACAAGAGTAGCAAAAAGAGAAAGAACCTGAGCCAAAAAAGGAAGCGAGTCCTGCACTAGAGGAGACCAAAGTTTGGGCAAACATAGGAACATGGAATAGAGGAAACGCCTTCCACCTCCACACAGCATGAAACAACCAAGGCATCCACAAAGCCTCAGGATGACAAAGCAGAAGAAGGCCAGCCACCACAGCCTCAAGGGCAAGAAGAACCAGCCGCCACAACGCAGCCGAGACACACACAAGAGGCTGTAGAAACAGTAACCCAGTTGGCACGACATGAAGACTGGCAATCAAATGATGAGGTAATCCTACAAGTCAACAATATGCAAGGCAAATGCAGGATATGAAGAAAAGACTCCGATTAGCAGCACTTAGCCGCACCACAAAGGCTAAAGAACTAGAGATGGTGATTGACACTCTCCAAGGAGAGTTAAAAGACATATTAAATGTCATCATGTTTTAGGGCATAACTACTCCCCTGTTCATGCTCACAAGCACGACACAGACAACATACTTATCATCCGATGAGATGACTAACCTGTAGGTGCACGTAGGCAATCTCGTTAGCTTGTCAGGCTGAGACCAATCTACACATACGCACTTTTATAAAGCATCAATCATTAACCCTGGTAGAATGCAACCCACTCTATCCCTAAACGCTCACAACACCGTTTACATCTCAAATGAACTTGGAATCGCATCAAACTTACTAGGCACCATCCTCTCAATAGGATTTGCTTACCTATAAGTCTAATCTCACCAGATTTGAACTAGTTATCTCGATTACAGTCGCGATAGACTCATAGGTCATAATCCAAAAGTGGGCGAAACCTAAGTTTATGCATATCTATGTGTAGCTAATCTCTTTCTCATTCCATAGAGCACTTGATTGTTGAAAACAGACACGGTTTGTGTTACTTACAAGCAAAACAAGCTCGAGGAAGGATCAATCGCGAACAGCTCGAAAATATGAATGCGTGGCGTGGGCGCGTAGCTCTCGGAGTGGCTACCGCGATGGTGTGGTCACGTCATGAATCCGGTGAGGGAGAAGCGCGTAGCGAAGAGGATAAGACACACACACTCTCTCTCTCTCTCTCTCTCTCAGACTCGTACGACACAGGATTAATATTCAAATGTTCTCCAAAAAATGGTTCTAAGGTGACTTTTATACTTGATGTCACGGAGCGGAGCGTGGATCGACTCAAACACACAGATGCACAGAGTGCTTACACAGTACACAGTACGCGGAGAACTCTGTTTGAAGGGTTATCTCCCAAAAACCTTATTATCCACAAAAGTATAAGTGAGTATATACAAAGAGTTAGAGGTAAGTGAGTTACGTGGGCGGGCGGCCATATCCGTATAAGAGGCCACTTGGGCTTTAATCCCAACAACCTCCCACTTAAAGTCCAATGTGGCACTTTAAGTAACTGTAAATCTATGAACATAAATGTACAAAGATTTACATGGCTGCCATCTATCCAATGCCCAATAACTTGCGACAATGCACAAAGCCCTCTCCTGGAAGTCCCTTTGTGAGTAGATCAGCAAGATTGTCCTTGGTGTGGATCTTCAGCAATTGTATCTGATTGTCTTCAAGTACTTCCCTAATGAAGTGATATTTCACATCAATATGCTTAGTCTTCGAATGGAACACTGGATTCTTTGCCAATTGTATAGCACTTTGACTATCACAATATAGCTCTGGCATATCTACTTTGATTCCCAAGTCTGCTACCAATCTCCCAAGCCAAATAGCTTCTTTGCATGCCTCATTTACTGCAACATACTCAGCTTGTGTAGTAGACTGCGTAACGCAATCTTGTAATCGAGATCGCCATGATATGGCACCTCCAGCCAATGTAAAGACATAGCCTGATGTAGATCTCCTCTTATCCAAGTCTCCTGCATAATCTGAATCAGTGTATCCTCTGACACTGAAATCCTGACTACCATAGCATATGCGCATACTCTTTGTATGTTTTAAGTATCTCATGATACCTTTCACTCCCTCCCAATGTTTCTTGCTGGGATTTGACATATATCTGCTAACCACTCCCACTGCAAATGCAATATCCGGACGTGTAGAAATCATTGCATACATCCAACTACCCACTGCAGATGCATATGGAATCTTATCCATTTCAGCCTTTTCTTCCTCAGACACAGGACAATCTTGTTTGCTAAGTTTCACATATGGTGGCAATGGAACACTCAATGCCTTTCCCTTCTCCATATTGAAACGTTGCAAAACCTTGTCAATATACTCTGTTTGAGATAACCAAATCAGCTTCTTTGATCTGTCTCTCTCAATGCGCATACCAAGTATATGTCTTGCCTCACCCATGTCTTTCATGTCAAACGATTTTGCCATCTTTGACTTCAAAGCTGAAATTTCTTCCAAGTGTTTGCCAGCAAAATCAACATGTCATCCACATACAGAATAAGGATCAGCCAACTGCCATCCTTAGCCTTCTTTGTATATAGACAGTGATCGAACTGACTATGTTTGTAGCCTTGAGAAAGCAGAAACTGGTGGAACTTATGGTACCATGCCCTCGATGATTGTTTTAAGCCATAAAGACTTTTTAACAACTGGTATACCAAATCTTCCTTGCCTTTCTCAACAAACCCTTCTGGCTGCTGCATGTAAATTTCCACATCTAAATCACCATGCAAGAACGCCGTCTTGACATCCATTTGGTGCAACACCAAATCCAATATAGCAACCAATTCAAGAAAGCATCTCAATGTAGTGATCTTAACCACCACTGGAGAGAAGACTTCATCAAAGTCAATGCCTTGTTCTTGCTTAAAGCCCTTGGCAACAAGCCTTGCTTTGTACTTTGGCTGACTATCATGAGCGGTGATCTTATACCTGTAAACCCATTTACAAGGTAGAGACTTTTTTCCCTGTGGTAATTTAACTAGCTTCCATGTCTGGTTTTTATGCAGAGCTGTCATCTCTGACTGCATGGCCAACTGCCATTTCTTCGAGTCAACCACTTGTAATGCTTCCTTGTAACAAGATGGTTCTCCGCAATCTGTGAGCATGACATAATTTAGAGATGGCACATAATGATCAGGTGGTTTGGAAACACGCTCAGAACGTCTCACCACAACTGACTTTGCCTCTCTAGCCACTATAGGCTGTTCTTGAGCGTGACCATGCTGTCTTGATGTGCTAGCACTAGGTCCATCTTCCCTGAAGACAACTCTTCTGATCTCCTCTGTCTTCTCTGGCTTAGTGTGAAACTTGGCTTCATTGAAATGCACATCATTGCTACGAATAAGTTTTTTGGACTCAGAATCCCAAAGCCGGTAACCCATCTCGCCCGATTCTCCGTAGCCAAGAAATATACACTTCTTGCTCTTTGGTTCTAACTTATTCCTGAACTCCTTAGGAATATGGCTATAAGCTTCACAACCAAAGACTCTGAGATGCTTATACGAAGGTGCCTTGCCTGTCCATAGCATCTCGGCCACTGCACTCTTATCCAGAACCCTACTAGGAGACCTGTTGATCAAATGGACTACTGTAGCCACTGCTTCCGCCCAAAATCAATTAGGCAACTCAACATTTGACAACATGCTTCTGACCTTCTCTTGTATGGTCCTATTCATACGTTCTGCAACTCCATTTTGTGAAGGATTATATGGTGCAGTAAGTTTCCGCTTTATCCCTTTTGCTTCACAAAAGTCTTGAAAAGCTTTGGAATCGTACTCTCCACCATTGTCAGTTCTCAAGCATTTCAGCTTCTGACCACTTTGATTCTCCACAAGCTACAAGAATGTCTTAAAGACCTTGAGCACCTCATCCTTGTGCTTCAAGAAGTAAACCCATACTTTGCGAGAATAGTCATCTATGAATGTAAAAAAGTACGCTGCTCCCCCTAGTGACAACCTAGGCATTGGTCCGCATAGATCACTGTGCACAAGAGCTAACCGTTCGTCCCTACGATTCCTCTTTGATCTGTGTGGTTCCTGTGTTTTCTTACCATAAACACAATGCTCACAAAACTCAAAATCTTGAAATGAAAAACCAGGCAAATAACCATAATGAGAAAGTATTTCCATTCCTCTTTTTGACATATGTCCCAGCCTACGATGCCACAATGACACACTTGGTGATGAGTGCGTGTGTGTGTGTACGGAGTGTGTACAACAGAGGAAGAAGAGAAATGGGGAAGGGGAAGATGCATAGGCAGCCACTGTGTGGGTTAGTGGAGAAGAAAGAGAAGAGTCAACTCTTCCTCTTTTTTTCCCTATATTGAGTAGGTGAAATCAAGTGTACAAGGGTGGTTTCCCACGCCACCTGGCCTACACCCCAACAACCTCCCACTTGAAGGTCATGGTGGCCAATAGTGGCATTAGTATAGTTAGTCTATACAGAATTGATGAAGCATTGCCGAGGCTTCATCCTACACCCATAAGTTCTATACAATGTGTAAATCGCTCCGAGGCTAGGCTCTTTGCGAGAGCATCTGCGGGGTTGTCGTCAGTGTGAACCTTGACAAGCTCGATACGCTTGCCAGCGAATGCATCTCGTATGACATGGTATCTGACCTCTATGTGTTTCGACTTTGAGTGAAACACTGGATTCTTTGCCAAAGCAATGGCACTCTGAGTATCACAATGTAGTACTGGAACCTCGTAAATGCCCAAATCTCCCACTAGGCGAGCCAACCATATGGCTTCCTTGCTGGCGTCAGACGCAGCAACATATTCTGCCTCAGTGGTAGATGAAGACATGCAATCTTGGAGACACGATCTCCAAGAGATAGCTACTCCAGCAAACATGAACACATAGCCATATGTGGATCTTCTACGATCCACGCAACCCGCATAATCCGCATCCGTGTAACCTACAATAGATGCATCACTGTTTTCGAAGCGTGAACACTTGCTAGCTGTACCTTTCAAATATCTGAGGATTTTCTTCACTGCTTCCCAATGCTTCTTGCCAGGGTTTGCCATGTACCTACTAACCACTAACACTGCATATGCAATGTCTGGTCTTGTGGCTGCCATAGCGTACATCAAACTGCCAACTGCGGAAGAATATGGTACTTTCACCATTTCCTCTTTCTCAGCCATTGCCTTGGGAGAGTCTTCCTTGCTAAGTTTAGAGTATGCTTGCATTGGGGTACTCAATGACTTCCCCCCTGCATACTAAAACGTTGCAAGACTTTGTGAATGTACTTTTCTTGAGATAATTCAAGAATTCCACGTTGCCTGTCTCTCTTGATGTGCATACCAAGAAAGTGATTGGCATCTCCCAAATCTTTCATGGAAAACTGAGTGCTTAGCATGTTTTTCAAGTGATTGATTTCATCAATTGATTTGCCTGCGATAAGCATATCATCTACATACAAGATCAAGATGATTAAAGAATCATCGTTCAATCTTTTTGTGTATAAGCAGTGATCCTCTTGACTTCTTATGTAACCCTGAGACTGCATGAATTTGTTGAATTTTTGATACCATTGCCTTGAAACTTTCTTGAGGCCATAGAGTGCCTTTTTAAGTCTACAAACCAATTTTGTCCTCGTTCGTTTTTGGGTTTCACATACGAATCCCTCTGGTTGTTTCATGTAGACATCTTTATCTAGATCCCCGTGAAGAAATGCTGTATTCACATCCATTTGGACAAGTTCCATGTCCTGGATAGCAACCAAGCCAAGCACGGTGCGAAGTGTAGTCATCTTGACTACTGGAGAGAAAATCTCATCAAAATCCACACCTTTTTGCTGCTTGAAACCCTTGGCAACTAGACGAGCCTTGTATCTAGGCTCTGGATCTTCCGCTGTATACTTCTTCTTGTATACCCACTTGCAAGGTAAAGCATTTTTGCCTTTTGGTAATTCGACCAAATCCCATGTCTCAATAGCCACAATCGAATTGTATTCTGATTGCATAGCCTGCTCCCACTTAACGCTATCCTCCATTTGTATAGCTTCTTTGTAGCAGGTTGGTTCTCCACTATCAGTGACCAAAATGTGGTGCATACCCGGCTCAAACCGCTCTGGTGCACGAGATACTCTCTCAGAGCGTCTCAGTGCCTGACTGCTGGACTCCGCTCTCTCCGGAGCAATAGTAGTATCTTGCACTTGAGGAGTGGGTGCAACACTACTCAACTGAGTTGGTTCGGAGGCTACATCCTCAAAACAAACACGTCTGTAATCAACATCTTTGATGGGCTTCTTGTGCATTTTTGATTCATTGAAAATCACATGTGAGCTACGAATGACTTTGTTTGATTCTGGGTGCCAGAGACAATATCCCATCTCTCCGTCTGCACCATAGCCAATAAAGATGCATTTGTGTGATCTGGGATCTAACTTCCGACGAAGTTCTTTGGGCACATGTGTTAAGTATGGAGCCTGATTTACCCTTGTAATTTTTCTGTGGTAAAAGCGCACATTTGTAAGGCCCCCATTATGAGGAGAAGCCATTGTGCGTGAAGGAAAATCACTCACCGAAAACCAAAATTTTCACGGACAAGAATCAGGGGCAACTTTTTGCCAGTGGCCGGTAGTCAATGGCCGATGGCCGGTGGTCGGAAGTCAATGGCCGGTGGCCGGTGGCCGAATTCAAAAGCGGACTTGTCTTCTCAAGGGCGGCCACACATGGGCGGATTGGAGGGTCCAATTTGGACTTATTCGCACAAGGGCGGCTACACATGGCTGTCTCTCATAAGAGAGGGCAACCCTTTTGGCCTATAAAAGGAGGCCATTTCTACACACATTTCATAGTGTGAAGTTGATGCAACAAGGTGAGTGTGAGGTGGTGAGAGTGAAGCAAGGCGGGAGCTCTATCAAGGGTTTAATCCCTTTGTAAACTACTTCTTCTTTTGAAGTGCTAAAGCCATTGAGTGGCTGCTTTTCCAGGATGTAGCCCACATTGGGTGAACCACGTATATCGTGTGTACTCTCTGTCTCTCTCTACTCTATAATCTCTTGTGTGTGAAATCTATTTCTCTCCATTAAGTAATCTACTCAAAAATCTATTTAGCTACGTCTTATTTCCTAAGAACTGGTATCAGAGCAAGGTTTGCTCGTAGCTAAATTATCTCAAGGAAAGGATTCCTTGAATTGAGTGGGAGTTCTGGCAGAGGAAGGGAAGCTCAAGATTGAGAAGTTCAACGGCAAAAACTACCAACATTGGAAGATGCAGATTGAAGACTATCAGTACCAGAAGGACCTCTATTTGCCACTAGGCGGTCTTGCGAAGAAGCCTGCAACAATGGCAGATGAAGCATGGATTGTCCTTGATCGAAAGGCACGGGGAACAATCCGGTTAAGCTTGGCGTCAACAGTGGCCTTCAATGTTTCGGAGATGAAGACCATGGAGGACTTGATGAAGTCACTTGACGACTTCTACGAGAAACCATCGGCATCCAATAAGGTATTTCTTATGAAGCGCTTGTTCAATCTAAAGATGACAGAGAATGGTTCAGTTGTAGAACACCTAAATGACTTTAACACAAACTTAAGTCAACTTCGATCAGTGAAAATCAATTTCGATGATGAAGTGCGAGCTCTCCTTATACTATCATCTCTACCGGATAGTTGGGACAGCCTTGTGATGGCTATAAGTAATTCTATCTCTGGCACAAATACTCTTAAGTTTGATGATGTTGTGGGTGTTCTCCTAAGCGAGGAAATGCGAAGGAGAAGCACAGGAGAATCATCAAGTGTTGCACTATCAGTGGAAACAAGAGGAAGGCCTAAGGAGAGGTTCAAAAACCAAAAGGGTCGTGATCGCTCAAGGCGGAGCAAGTCACGCACAAAGTCAGTTCTTGAATGTTGGAATTGCGGCAAGAAGGGCCACGTCAAGAAGGATTGCTGGTCCAAGAAGAAGAAGGACACAGAGTCTCATGACAACAAGCCAACATCGGAGGCCAATGTGGCAGGTAAAGTAGAGCAAGATGCTCTAATTCTCTCATTAGACAATGTGTCTAATTCCTGGATAGTAGATTCCGGGGCTTCATTCCATGCGACACCACACAAGCAACAGTTCCAAGACTACACCAAAGGTAATTTTGGGTATGTATACTTGGGAGATGATGAAGCTTGTGAGATTGTCGGCAAAGGTACAGTTTCTGTCAAAACTGCTAACGGAAATGAATGGAAGCTTAAAGATGTTAGGCATGTTCCTTCTCTTCACAAAAATTTGATCTCTACAGGACAATTGGACGATGAAGGTCACAACATTGCATTCGGAAACAAACGGTGGAAGATCTCAAAGGAATCTTTGGTGGTTGCCAAGGGAGAAAAAGTCGGTATACTTTACTTGTTTACTGTTAGCACGCAACCTTCAGCTTGTGCAACAACTACAGAAGTTGATAGTGCGGTGTGGCACTACCGACTTGGGCATATGAGTGCTAAAGGAATGCAAATCCTTCAAACAAAGAAGCTTCTACCAGGTTTGAAAGAAGTGGACTTAGAGTTCTGTGAAGATTGTGTTTATGGTAAACAAAAGAGGGTAAAATTTCAAAAATCAGGAAATGAAAGAAAAAATAAAAAACTTGAGTTGGTTCATTCTGATGTTTGGGGTCCTGCAAGTACACCATCACTTGGTGGCTCATTGTACTATGTAACATTCATAGACGATGCGACTAGAAAAACATGGGTTTATGTCATGAAGAATAAATCCGATGTATTTTCCATATTTCAAAGGTGGAAAGCCTTTGTGGAGAATGAAACAGGTACCAAGGTTAAATGCCTCAGATCCGACAATGGAGGCGAATATTGCAGCCAAGCTTTTGAAAGCTTTTGTGCTAGCAATGGCATTCGGAGGCAAAGGACAACCCCAAGGACACCTCAATAAAATGGGATTTCGGAAAGGATGAACAGGACAATCATGGAACGAGCACGAAGCATGCGGCTAGATGCAGGCCTACCGCTTGAGCTTTGGACGGAAGCTGTAAGTACGTCTGTGTACTTAATCAATCGGTCACCCTCAACGGCATTGGATGGGGGAGTTCTAGAAGAGGCATGGATAGGTAAACCGGTGAATTATGCATTCCTCAAAGTGTTTGGGTGTGAGGCTTTCGTGCACATAGATAGAAGCCTAAGATCAAAGCTAGATGCAAAGTCCAAAAAGTGTTTCTTCATTGGCTATGGAGAAGGAGACTTTGGGTATCACCTATGGAATCCTGAAGATGGTAAAATCTTAAGGAGTAGGGATGTAATTTTTAACGAACAAAATATGTACAAAGATTACTTGGAAAGAAAACAAACAAAAGAAACAGGTGATGAGTACATGGAGCTTGAGGACGGTGAAGACTCAAGGACTGCAAACGGTGACAATGTGCAACAATGTCAACCAAATGAGGAGCCTCAACCTATTCCCTGAAGATCTACAAGAGCAAGTAGACCTAGAGAAAGGTTTGTTCCTTCCTTCAACCATCTCTTGATCTCAGATTCTGGAGAGCCGGAATCATAGGAAGAAGCTATGCAACATGAATCCAAAGAAGAATGGACGAAGAGCATGCAAGTGGAGATGGACTCACTACGTCGGAACCAAACATGGGAGTTGGTTGAGTTGCCTAAAGGTAAGCGGGCACTTCAAAACAAATGGGTGTACAAGCTGAAGGAAGAAGAAGGTGTGAAGAAAAGGTACAAGTCTAGGCTTGTGGTAAAAGGGTTTTCTCAAAAGAAAGGTATTGACTTCAATGAAATATTTTCTCCTGTTGTAAAAATGAACTCAATTAGGCTTGTCTTAAGCCTTGTGGTTGCTCATGATCTAAATCTCGAACAAATGGATGTAAATACGGCATTCCCTCACGGTGACTTAGAGGAGGAAATCTACATGCTTCAACCAAAGGGGTATGAAGTAAAAGGTAAGGAGAAAATGGTTTGCAGATTAAAGAAGAGCTTGTATGGTTTAAAGCAAGCATCAAGACAATGGTACTTGAAGTTTGATCGATGGATGTTGGATCATGGATTCACAAGATGCAACTCGGATCACTGCGTCTACACGAAGAATTTGGGAGATGGGAAATTCATCATCCTAATGTTGTATGTTGATGACATGTTGATTGCAAGTGCTAACATGCAGGACATCAAAGACCTAAAAGAGGAGCTGTCCAAATCTTTTTCAATGAAAGATTGAGGTGCTGCAAAGAGGATACTTGGTATGAAAATATCAAGGGACAGGACGAAGAAGACAATAAAGCTATCTCAAGAAGATTACATCAAGAAGGTACTAGAAAGGTTTGCAATGCAAAATGCAAAACCAGTTTCTACACCTTTGGCTGGTCATTTTAAACTAACGAAGGATATGTGTCCAAAGACACAAGAGGAGATAGCCTATATGTCTAAAGTTCCATATGTTGCAGCGGTAGGTTCTCTAATGTATGCTATGGTCTGGACAAGACCAGACATTGCACATGTAGTGGGAGTTGTGAGTAGGTTCATGGACAACCCAAGTAAAGAGCATTGGCAAGCTGTGAAGTGGATACTTAGGTATCTAAAAGGGACAACAACAAATGCTTTGTATTTTGGAGGAGCTGATATTTTTCTAGAAGGGTATGCTGATGCAGATATGGCAGGTGACAAAGATACTCGAAGGAGAACTACTGGCTATGTGTTCACGGTTGGAGGCATAGCAATAAGCTGGGCTTCAAAGCTGCAGAAAGTGGTTTCACTTTCTACCACGGAAGCAGAGTATGTAGCAATGACGGAGGTAAGCAAAGAAATTCTGTGGCTTCATAGATTCTTAGAAGAGCTTAGATTCAAACAAGACAATTGTGTCTTGTACAGTGATAGCCAAAGCGCTATCCATCTTGCGAAGAACTCAGCCTTTCATTCAAGGACAAAGCACATTGAGGTGAGATATCACTTCATACGCACACTTTTGGAAGAGGGACAGCTAAAGCTAGGAAAGGTGTATACAAGTGAAAATCGTGCAGACATGTTTACAAAGGTGGTCAACAAGGAGAAGTTGAGCTTTTGCTCATCTTCAATTGACATTCAAGGATAAGAAGCCAGAATGGAAAGCAGTCACAGGTTTCGTTTGGAGATTAGTCTCCAAGTGGGAGATTGTTAAGTATGGAGCCTGATTTACCCTTGAAATTTTCTGTGGTAAAAGCGCACATTTGTAAGGCCCCCATTATGAGGAGAAGCCATCGTGCATGAAGGAAAATCACTCACCGGAAACCAAAATTTTCACGGACAAGAATGAGGGCCAAATTTTTGCTGGAATATTCCTTTTTGCCAGAATATTATGGCTGGACGGCGGTCGGAAAGTGGTCGGAAAACAACCGGTCAGTTGGCCGGTGGCCGGTAGTCAATGGCCGATGGCCGGTGGTCGGAGGTCAATGGGCGATGGCTGGTGGTCGAAAGTCAATGGCCGATGGTCGGTGGCCGAATTCAATGGCCGGTGGCCGAATTCAAAAGCGGACTTGTCTTCTCAAGGACGGCCACACATGGGCGGATTGGAGGGTCCGATTTGGACTTATTTGCACACGGGCGGCTACACATGGCTGCCTCTCATAAGAGAGGGCAGCCCTTTTGGCCTATAAAAGGAGGCCATTTCTACACACATTTCATAGTGTGAAGTTGATGCATCAAGGTGAGTGTGAGGTGGTGAGAGTGAAGCAAGGGTTTAATCCCTTTGTAAACTACTTCTTCTTTTGAAGTGCTAAAGACATTGAGTGGCTGCTTTTCCGTGGACGTAGCCCACATTGGGTGAACCACGTATATCGTGTGTACTCTCTCTCTCTCTCTACTCTATAATCTCTTGTGTGTGAAATCTATTTCTCTCCATTAAGTAATCTACTCAAAAATCTATTTAGCTACGTCTTATTTCCTAACAACATGTGCATATGCCTCACATCCAAATACACGTAAATGCTCATAGTTGGCCTTTTGCCAGTCCATAATTCCTCTGGAATTTTGAAATTCAAAGGAGAACTAGGTGACCTGTTGATGATGTGCACTGCTGTCAGAACAGCTTCCCCCCAAAACTCTGGAGTAAGCTTCGCCATAGACATCATAGAGACAACTCGTTCTTGAATCGTACGATTCATTCTTTCAGCTATCCCATTTTGTGCAGGTGTGTATGGAGCAGTAAACTGCCGCCGAATGCCTCTGCTATTGCAAAAATCCTTGAACTCTGTGGAGACGTATTCTCCACCATTGTCCTTGCGAAAAGCTTTGAGCTTTGTTCTTGATTGGTTCTCAACCATGGAGAGGAATTTTTGGAATGTCGAAAAAACTTCTTCCTTACGCTTAAGGAGATACACCCACACCTTTCTGGTAGAATCATCTATGAACGTGAGAAAGTAGTTTGCCCCCCCTAGAGTTTTATGTGGCATTGGACCACACAAATCACTGTGCACCAAGTCTAGAGGTTCGTCTAGTTTCTTATTCAATGGCGAAGATGTCAATCTAGTCTGTTTTCCATATAGACAATGCTCACACAATGGAAAGTCCGTGTAATCTAACACAGGGAAGTAGCCAAAACGCTGAAGTGTTTTCATTCCCTTTTGGCTAATATGCCCTAGCTGGCTATGCCACAACTCAGGAGACGGCAACTCGACAACATAGATAGAGTGTTTGTTGACACTCGAAACAAACAAAGAGTACAGGGATCCGTTTTTATTGCCTTTCATCATGATAAGGTTGTTCTTGCGGATCATCCAAGAACGATTACCAAAAACTGTAGTGTAGCCAAGATCATCCAATTGCCCTATAGAAAGCAAGATTTTCGTAAGCTTGGGTACATGTCTGACATTCTGCAGCACAAAAGTAGTGCCATTATGCATCTGAAGTTTCACATCACCAATGCCAATAATATCAAGCTCATAGGAATCACCAAGCTTGACTATTTGATGCATGGATGCATAAGAGGAAAACCACTCTCTACGCGGTGTGACATGAAAACTTGCACCAGAATCAAGGATCCAATTCTGTGCATAACCCTCATCCTGTGCAACCAAAGCATCTGGAGTGAGATCTAAAGTAAAAATGAGAACATCTGAGGCATCTGTTGTCACCTCGGCATGAATATCTGTCATCACTAGAGGAGGAGCATCCTCTACTGCAGTGGTAGGCATGGGAGACTCAACAATATTGAGCTCCTCAATATTTACTGTACTTTTGCCTTTGCCAGAATTATCCTTTTGCATGTTTTTCTGATCTCTTAGGAAACTGCGACAATCCTTTTTGTAATGACCCTTCTTGTGGCAATAGTAACACTCGACATTTTTGACATTGCGGTCTCTACTTTGGTTTCTGTGTCTGCTAGGACTACGAGGATTTCGCTCTCTACTTTTGCTTTTGTATTTGTTCCTGTCACGGCCTCTTGCCTTTGTTGAACTGCCAGCCATATATGCATCTCCATGACTAGCATTATCGAGAGATTTACGACGAATCTCTTCAGTGAGCAACGCGTCTGTGACAGCATTGAACTCTAACTTGCCATTCGGAGCTGAATTGCTAATGGCTGTGCAAAAGATATCCCATGAACTGGGTAGAGAGCATAACAAGAAGATAGACTTGAGTTCATCGTCAAACTCCTTAAAGCCCTGAGATGTCAGCTGACTAAACAAGGAATTGAACTCATTTAAGTGACTAGAAACTGTGCTACCTTCTTTCATGTTGAGCTTCATAAGCTTTTTCATGAGAAAAACCTTGTTGGATGCACTTTTGCTCTCCCATGCTGAACATAAGCTATCCCAAAGTTCCTTGGTTGTTTTCTTCCCTATGATAGTGAAGAAGACTGATTCGGCTAGATGTAGACGTATCGTAGCCATGGCTTTTGCATCCAAAAGCTCCCATTGAGCTTGTGTATAATCATCATCCTCTGCGCGCTCTTTCAACGGTTCTGAGAGGCCTTTGTTTATCAAAACATCTTTCATGCGCTCTTTCCACATGGTGAAGTTGCTGCCATCGAAATTCCGAATGAAATACTCCTCCTTTTTTGAAGAAGAAGCCATCGCTGATAAGAGGGTTTGAGAGGTGCCAAACTATGGCGAGAAGCTGTAGAAATTTGGGCAGAGTAACCTTTGTAGCGGGAGTAAAATCTCAACCGAAATAGACTCAAAAGTGCCAACAATGGAAGTCACGACTCGCGAGAAGTAAATCCGACGGAGTCTCCTTTGTATGAGGAGTCAAAACTCAACTCAAAATGCATATAAATGTGCCAACTGCACTAACTGGGCATCTGCTGCACAAAACAACTGCTATGTGAGTGCCAACTCGGCGTCAAAAGCATAAATAACCGTCCAGATACATATCCTATGGCGAGGGTAACGGAAAGGGGAACTCCAGCTACCTGTATCACCGAAAGTGTCTCAACATTCGAGCACACCCCAGCTCAAAGAAAACCTCACGCTATCGACCCTCCAAAGGCTAATGCAGACACAAATGGACTAGCCACAGTCTCAGAAAGGGCTCTTCCGGTCCGAGTCTCAGAAACGGCCGAGAAAAACTACCAAAATAGCCAAAAAATGGCTCCACACGTAGTACAGTGGGCAGTGTCCGCAACTCAACGTACATGAGTAAAACCGTGCTCAAACAGGCGCCAAGAACTGCTGCATGCAGTGGAAGTGATTCCTGCGGGGATATCTGCTCTCAAAAGAGCTCAGTAGCACTAGGTGTGCTCACAACAAAATGCATCTATCAATGCATGTGTCCGCAAAGAATCTGCTGTCGAAATGACTGCCAAATCGCATGTGAAAGCACTGTGTCTGGTAACGTGGAGAATCTGTGAGTGAATGGGTTGAAAAACCCCCCTGTAGCCTGTAACCTGCGTGTTGGTGTCGCTATGTGCCAATTTCTGCCGCCGGGCAGAAATATGCTAGTCGAATAGCCGCCAAAGGTGTCGTATCTGTAAACTATGTAGTACAGGGCGATCAGTGTGCTCGGTGCCGATGCCGGGTGTCACTCCTCTATGATAGAGGTACCTCACCCGTGCATGTCGCAAGCACGGTCGTCGATCGCGGGAATGCGCTCGTGTGGGGAAGCGCCCGGTGTCTGGGTCGGATGTCGGAGATCCGCCATAATGAGCAGTGTCGAACCGGTGCGCATGAGCGGTGTCGATGTCGATGTCGGCTTCCGCCGCCGGGCGGAAGTGGCTAGCCGAGTAGCTGTAAAACACCAATGCTCGAGCGGTCAATACCGAGTCAGATCGGTATCGATCGCAGATTTTGCTCGATCTGTGAAGATTGCTCTCAAAATTTTTCGGACTCGGTTGCTTTAGCTCGCTCGCAAGCACGGTGTCAAGCTCTCTCTCACACTTTTGATTCTTCCCGAGCCTCGTAGCTCTGTTGAATCTTAGGTCCAAGCCGGGTCAAGGCTGTAGTCGGAAAATGATCGGGGTGTCGAAGGCCTTGGGCGGGAATAGCCCCTTGCACACTGTTGAGCCAGCAGAGGATCACACCCACATTTTTGCTCACACTCATCATTTTTGTAACCATTGATTGTAATAAATGTCTTTTCGACATTGATTTTGAATTGAGCCATTCATTAAGTAACGGGACTCCATTGAGTTTCCAGCTTGTAATCCCGAAGTAATTTCA
The DNA here is from genome assembly GCF_014529385.1 of Adiantum capillus-veneris. Lineage (NCBI taxonomy): Eukaryota > Viridiplantae > Streptophyta > Polypodiopsida > Polypodiales > Pteridaceae > Adiantum > Adiantum capillus-veneris. The sequence continues at coordinate 85,248,339 of NC_140943.1, forward strand.
CTTGCTGATGTAATTAGTTAGAGATGTTCTCACCTCCAAGGCTGAGGTATATAAGCCAAAGTTTTGTAACCTAAGGGAGATTCAGATTATTAATCAAAGTGAGTTTTTGGAGCGCGGTGACTGTGTCTGAGAGAGAGAGAGAGAGAGAGAGAGAGAGAGAGAGAGAGAGAGAGAGAGAGAGAGAGAGAGAGAGAGAGAGAGAGAGAGTCTTATCTACTTGCTACGCGAGCTACGGAGGCGCCATTGGAGAAGCGACACCGCCATTGTGTTAGCAACGGCGAGAGCTACGCACTGATACCAAGAGTGCGCTCTATCGGCTTCTATGTGTGGTAAGTTCCTACGAGCTTCGGTGTGAGTTTTCTTCCAACTCGTGTGTCGGAATAGAGCGTGCAGCATATCTATAGAACCACAACGAGTAGAGCTACACATTAGTACCATCGGGGTCAAGTTTTGATCACCTGTATTTTTCGGCCTGTCTTCATACGCGTTTACTGCACGGGGTGATTATAGGTTGATTTTGCAGTTCAAGTCTTTAGGGTGTTGTTCTTACCTAGTGTATAGACTTCCCCTTGAGTTTGAGATCGATTCAATGATTCTAGATCCTGTTTCGTATAGCATTCGTTCGTAGTAAGGATTTCAGTCACTTGCGTATTTTAGAACTTAGATTTGATTTCCTTGGTAGTGATTGTCATTAGAAGGTCGAGTAGGTGATTTGACACCCACCTAGTTGTTTCCATGCGCCTGCGGGTCAAGCTCCGTCCTCGTCTGACAAATTCTGTTGTTGGTTGAGTTCTCGCTATTTAGCTTCCGCTAGCGGCGTAACCGCCTTAACATTTGGCGCCGTTGCCGGGGAGGAGAGCCCTAAGGAGGTGACCTTAGACTAATCCTACGAGGTGAGTCGTATAAATTACTTTGTATACTTTAGTTAGAAAAGATCTAGGAGTGGTGGACTCCGAAGATCTCAAGAGATACTAGGAAGTGGGGTATTCCTGGGTCTTCCGTGTTGACAGTATTTTTAGATTAGCTTAGATTTGTTTGTTGTTTTGTTGGTGTTGAGTAGTTGTTGATAGAAGAAGAATTTGCTAGTCCGTGAGTGGCAGTGGATCTCTTTAGAATCACAATTACCAAACCCATTTTATGATTAGGAATAGCTTAGGTAGGACTTCATTTGATCCTGATCTGGAGCTAGTAATCATTGGAGTATTTGCTTGATATGGTTGATTGCATGTTAGATCACTAAACCGTCGAGTTAGTAGTGAAACTTGCAATAAACAAAAGTCAGAGAAATTTTCTGTGTATCTGGGAGTTGCTGAGCACTTGAGAAAGCTTTAGGAAGGATTCTGTGCCAAAAAACTGGAAATCTGCAATTTTAGACGTCATACGCGTATGATGTCTAAATGACCAAACAGAGACCAAAACAAAAATTTTGACTTTACCAGAGTGTTCAAAAGGGGAGTTATACCCTAATTTCAACTTAAAACAAGAGCATTAACACTCAAAGAAACCCAAAAAGACAAGTCGGAGTCCAAGAAACGCAAAGAAGAGGAAATGTTGGATTCAGATCTTGTTTTTACATTCAAACCTGACAAAAACACTTGAAACTCAATTGTAAACATTGGAGAAGGTTTAAAACCAAGAATAGTCAAAATCTGGGACAAAAGACATCATACGCGTATAATGTCTTTTGGCACATCCACTGCTTATTTTTGATATCTGACCTGACAAGATTGTTGCAAACACTGTAGAAAGCATAAATATCAAGTCTTGACCCAAATTGATGAAAAAAACATCATACGCGTATGATGTCTTCTACCTAATTTTGGACATATTTTGATACTTTGCCAACACAGATCCATTGTAATAGCTATCTAGAGGTTATATTTCAAGTTTCATCCCATTTGGATCACAATTGACCCAAAAAACAAGTCAAATGCAGAAAATTGCCAAGAAAAGCCTAAATTAGCCATAACTTGCTCAAACAGAGTTCAAACTGAATTTTGTGAGTGGACAGAGCATAAGGGGGCTACTGAGAGTGAGCATAACCAAAATAGTCCAAATCTGTGAAAAAAAGACATCATACGCGTATAATGTCTTTTTCAGCATAATTGCAACAAAATTCTCACTTGATGAAAGAGAAGTTGTCCAACTGACAAGATTAAACAATTGACCAAGTATCAATTAGTTTGGATCAATTCTGACCACAAAAACTTGGGAAAACAAATTGCCGAGACAGAGAAGTTAAAGTCCTTTAGGGGAATTGATGAATTTGAGATCGGGCAGGAATCTCCAGAATAACCAACCAAAACAAGGGGAACAAGCAAGTGTCATATCAACCGAGGGAAGTGTAAACCAAAGTTGAGTGCAACCATTAGAGCCGATCTTTGAAGGAAGTGTTTCTGATACTTCTTCGGAGAGATCTTACGAGATTTTCACCGAACACTTGGAACACTTGAACCTGAACAACAGAGAAAATATGGCAGCAGGATCATCAAACCCTTCCGCCACAATGAAGCTATTGTTCATAAAATACCAGTACGACGATGAGCAAGGTGCCAAGATCTACAAAGATGGAATGGACCGCTATTGTGTAAAGATAGAGGAGAGACCTAGTGAGTTCAAGGACTTAGTGCCTGTGAGCTATAGCGGAGATAGATATCTAGATGACGAGGGTACCATGTACTTGGTAGTCCTAAACCCTAACATTGTGGACAAGTGGGGATTGATGGGCACCAAAGCCAAAGTAGATGAAGAACTCGAGGAGAAAGCACCAATAATGAACTTCCCTGATGCGAGGTTAAGAAGAGAGAATGAAACTACAAGGATCAACACTGATAACATCTATGTGGGGCTATACAAATATAATAATGGGGAGCAAGATCTCTATTATAGATGTGAAGAACCCTACACCGGAGAGTTGACAGACCAAAAAAGACTTTATGTCTTTACCTACACAGAGGGATCGGAAGTGAAAATTGCCGCTTACGACAAGTATGGGAGGCAATACTCAACAATGGGCAAGAAAGAATTAGAAGGATATACATACTTTGGGGGACCACTACATCAGTATTATGTTACTTCTAGCTCACAAAGACCAGCAACAACAAATGGAGTGCAAAACCCAATGACGACAGGAGGACAAAGAACTCAAGCTGCTGACTCTTTCAGTCAACCTCAGTACTCGAAGCCCGGACCAATGGGATCATTACATTCCAGAGAGTCAATTGATACGAATCGAGGTAGTGCAGTTCCAATCCCGAAATATACCACTCCAGGTCCAAGGTTCGAAGCGGAACCATCACATTTACCTCCTAGTAGTAGATTCAGGGCAGGGGAACCGACAAGGATAACCCATGAAGTCCATGATGCTAGAGAAAGCTTTAGCCGGGACACAAGAGCAATGAGATTGGTAGCAGACCATAGACATATGAGACCATCTCAAGTAGCAAAGTGTATGCCAAAGAAGTATGGTGGTTCAGGAGATCCGTATGCCCATGTGTCACTCTTTAAGCAAGTCTTAAGAGCTGAGCAGATAACAGATTTCCATACACAATACGAGGGATTTGGTCTTACTCTAGAAGGTACGGCATTGACATGGTTTCAACCACTGAACATAGGGGGATTCCAAGACATTGACCATTTGCTAAGAGAGTTTGTTGAGGAATTCTCAAAACGAGGGATTAAGCACAATACGGTCTCACAAATATATGCTTTTAAACAGAGAGAACACGAAAAAGTGAAGGAAGCTTCACTTCGCTTCAAACAATACATTGAGAGATGTCCAGTACGTGAACGACCACAAGATGACAGACTATCTGTTCTTTTTATTGAGGGACTGAGAAACGACACTCTCAAGAAGGACTTGCACTTGAAAGCTTGTACAAGCTTCGAGCAAGTAACAAGAGAGGCATTGTACTTAGTGGATAACTGTACGGTTTATGGAGAGGTGTCAGCAGATACAGATTTTGCATCCAGTAGCTCCTCCTCCGTAGCGAGCGAGACTACCACTAAAAAGAATGTTCAAAGAACAACCATGCCAAATGTAGAGCAAATGATAGAAGATGCCCTAAAAAGGATGGCACCATACCAAAAACCATTGCCAAAAACACTGAAATGGTGTGCTATTGAACAAAAATGGACAAATCATCCAACAGAGGAGTGCTATTACAACAAAGGGTATGTAAGGGAGCGTCAGTATGCACCTCTTGCTCAATTAGCACCACCTCAAGGACATCCAGTACCTCGATACCCAACGGGAAATGTACCAGGACCTATGGGGATAGAAAGACCGCAACCGGTATTGGGACAACAACCACCTTTACCAGGAGCAAGACCAGTGGGCATTAGATATGCACCAACCTTAGAGAATCAGGAAGAAAAAGCCTTAGTGCCTGTTCAAGCCTATTATGAAGAATCTGGTGCACACATGTCTCCAACTGTGTATTACCCACCAGAAGAACCCAAACAACCAGAACCATGGGACGAGATTAGGAATGTTGGAATACCAACAGTTACAAGTGCTTCTGATGACGAGAGATACAATTTGGACGCAAGAACATTGATGTTCATAGCTCATGGAGGGTTAATAGGACAAAGACCATCCTATCCACAAAGGACGAATCAAATGGGACCAAGACCAGCACTAGGACCCTGTTACAAGTGTGGAGGTGACCATGCGATGAATGTTTGTCCACATACGGAAATCATTAGAATTAACAATTATTGCACTGAGTGTGGGGTTACTCACTTCATTGAGGATTGTTCAAAGAATCCAAACAAAGTGCAAAAGACGACATTGAATATGCTAGAAACTATTCCTACCAGCAGTGGGTCTGAAAATGAAACTCTGATACCAACGCAAGTTGTTACTAGAGCTCAAGCTAAGAAAACCACTAGAGAACCTGAGAATGGAAAGTTAGCAACTGAAGTGGTTAGTCAAGGACCGCGGAGTCAGAGAAACACATGGAAAGCTAGAAAAGCACGCATAAAGTTGAGAAAAGAACGTGAAGACGCTATTCTAGCTGAGGAACTAAAGCAAACAAAAGAAAGATTAGAAAAACTTGAGAGAAAACGGGAAACGAGAGATGAGCCCGGAAAGAACGAAACAAAAGAGTATCAAAGAAACAACGAGCTTAAGCTTAGGGGGATCAGTGCTAGTCGACAAAGTACACGAACCATTGGACGCACTGATGAGAGCTTACGAAGCTAGGTTAAAGAACAACCAAACACAAGAACAGAGGTGGATGACATACCCAAACGCGGAATTGGAAAAGCAGAGACTTGAAATGTGCCAGAGAATGATCGAGACTGCGCAAGCCTTATTAGAACCACCAAGAGAAACAATGAATTGTGCAACGGAAAACCCAATTCAGCAAGAGACTGTCGTTTCACGGGTAGCTGAAAAGACTCCCAGTGCACAAAAGCCTGAACATACACACAAGGATGACCGCATAGTGCTGAACACAACCGATCAGGAGATAGAGAGTTTTCATCCAGTCATACAGAGGTCTTACGGAAGAGATGAGGATTACAATGAATTTTGGAAGCAAGTGAGAGAGGCAAACTTTGCAAACGAGCTAAGTTGCCAAGCTAATCAGACAAATTGGGAAAAGGACATCAGGAATCCTCCCATCGTGGAATTTGAGGCAGGATCTCAAGTGGACTTGGATCTGCAATCTTACTGGGAAGATGGGGGCTCTGTTAGAACAATGGAGAGCAAACCTCACTCACTGAATACCTTACCTTCATACTTAGGAGAGTATGAAGCAAAATCCGAGACTAGAGCACTTCCCTCACGAAGAATCTCATCAGAAAAAGTCATGGACTCGCAAGGATTGATAGAGATCTTGTCAACACCAGTAACATGCCTTATCACTCTAGCTGAGCTTTTGAGGCTAAGACCACATATGTGGACCACTGTAGGAAAATGCTTGGAGAAATTTGGGATAAAAGACCCAACATCGAAACTGCAAGAGGGTATACAAGAGCTGAGTAAACCACAAAAGAACGCTAAGCCTGTACCCTTAAACAAGGCGGAGAGTATTGCGAAGGTGAAGAGGGGAATACAACCTTACCAGTTGAATTCCAAGGAGTAAACACGATGGCAATACTAGACAGCGGAGCTGGGGTAGCCATTGCTACAAAAGAAATCTGGAAAAAATGGGGGAAACTAGCAATAAGGAAGACTAGGTTGAAACTCCAATTAGCAGATGGACACATGGAGAAACCTATGGGGTTATTAGAGAAAGTTGTAGTGACTTCTTGCGGCATTGAATACGAACATACTTTTTCTATTATCGATTTTGGCAAGGAGAATAACTATGATATCATATTGGGAAGACCATTCATGAGACAATTGAAAATGGTCCAGGATTGGGGCTACGATCACATATACCTGAGAAATATGGAAACCACTACACGTGTGAACCTGAAAGACCATAGCTACAAAGATGTGAACCGAACACCAGTAGAGGAGTTTGATTCAGCTACTTTGGCGGGATCCGAATTTCCAGCCTGGTTAGGTAAGCCCAAGGAGTTATGGATGTGTGGAGCCTCGAAGTGTGGAAGTCTGAGGCGACAAGAATATGTTTTAGAAAGGGCTATCGAAGACGAAGCTTATATAGGAGAACCCTTTCCAGAGGACACGCTTGAAGCATTAGAATGGACACACATTCTAGCAACCCTAGATGTTTGTGCAATTCCGGATGGTCCCACAACGAAATTTTGCGACAAGGACGGGTACGACGTGGTTCCGTACTTCATGTTGAGAACTATACTCGAAACTGAAAAGAACGATACACTGGAAAAGGAAGATGAAGAAGCGGTGTTTCACGACATTCCCGATCATCCAGAGTGGGAAAATAAAGCAGACAACGAGTCAACGAACAATTCAAGCGGAAACGAAGAAACTATAACGAATGTCCGATTTTACGATTTTCCGAACCAAACTAAACAGCGCCAGAAATGCTATAGAGCAAAGAAAAAAACAAAGGGGGTTAGAACCAATCCGATGCCTAGAATAAGAGGAAAAAATCAATTCCTAATGCTAGTAAAGGCGGAAGATTGTGTTAAGGACAAGATTTTTGGAAGAATGAGAGGCAATGATCAAAAGACCTTACAAAAAGACAAAAGAGGCTCAAGAAATCAAGTTCAAAGGAATGGAACGAAAACAGAAACTGAAAAATCAGAAAAGAACAAGCGCAACAGAGAACACACGGAGTCCAAGCTAGATCGTAGAAACAAGTACAGAGAGCTCAAGAAAACTCTGAAAGAAGTTTGGACGACCGAAATTAAGAGTGGAGAGGACGAAAACGCCAAAATCAAGGAAAACATGGATGTTCCCTCTCACTATAGGAAATTCACAATAGAGGATAGGAAGGTGGTATTAACCCCACCTATTCGAGAGAGAAAGGAGAACGAATCTTATAACGGACCGGAGGATGCAAAAAAAGTTGATTTAGCAGCTCAAGGTGAGCCACCTAGACCGGTGTACATAGCCACAGATTTGTCTCCAGGCGAGGAAGAGAGACTTTTGAGTCTTCTCAGAGAGTATAGGGATGTGTTTGCATGGTCTTATAAGGACTTAAAGGGAGTTGACCCATCGATATGCCAACACACAATCCCACTGAAACAAGACGCAAAGCCTAGCAGACAGAGACCATACACATATAATGATACATTTGCTAAGCGAATCAAAGAAGAGATAGATAAGCTAATGGAAGCTGAATTCATATACTAGATGAACACACCGATTGGGTATCTCCGATTGTGGTAGTACCCAAGAAGAACGGAAAACTCCGAGTGTGTGTCAACTTAAAGAAAGTGAATGCTGCAACAATCAGGGACAATTATCCCTTGCCGATAACTGATCATGTTCTAGAGCGTGTATCAGGGAAAACAGCATACTCCTTTCTTGATGGCTTTTCAGGATATAACCAGCTAGCCATGGCACTGGAAGATGAACATAAAACAGCTTTTCAACGGAGTGGGGAATTTATGCTTATCGGGTTATGCCTTTTGGTCTGACCAATGCTCCCGCAACCTTCCAGAGGTTGATGACGCATGCTTTCAAAGAATACTTAAGGTAGTTTCTAGAAATATACATGGATGACTTATGTGTACATTCTCTTCTGAGATATGAGCATCTAGAACACCTAAGAAAAGTATTTGAGAAATGTAGGACATATCGCATTTATCTCAATCCTGAGAAATGTGTGTTTATGGTGCGACAGGGCAAAATTCTGGGACATATTGTCTCACAAAACGGAATATCCACGGATTTAGAGAAGATAAAAGTTCTAGTGGATATGCCTAGACTAACCAATACAAAACAAGTACAGAGCTTTATGGGACATTGCGGATATTATAGACGATTCATTTACATGTACGCTATAATAGGCCAACCACTTTACAGGCTAATAGTGAACTTTGAATGGACAGAGGAGTGTGAGGAATCGTTCAAGAAATTGAAAGAGACACTCATTACTGCTCCAGTCTTGAAATCACCAGATTGGGAGAAGGTTTTTCTATCTGTTACGCCAGTCGACAGCTCAACAATGCAGAGAAGAATTACACCACAACAGAGCGAGAAGGATTAGGAATGATATATGCTGTGAAGAAATTTCGGCATTATCTTCTAGCCAACAAGTTTGTGTTTTTTACGGATCACCAAGCCTTGCTCTACCTAGTGAATAAACCATGCAATACCGGGAGAATAGTGAGATGGTTCATTATCTTACTGGAATTCGACTTCACGGTAGTAGTAAAGAAAGGAAAAACACATCTTAGAGCTGATCATCTTTCGCGATTGACGAATGGGGAAGACCCTATAGGAGTAGATGACAACATGCCAGACGCGTACTTGTTCAACATAGAAATGATACCGAAGTGGTCTCAAAATGTCGTTAACCTATTAACCTATGGAGGAGAGTTCGATAGAAGAGAATACAACCAGAAACATATTGCTATTCAGCAATCCAAGAATCTTCAATTGGTTGCAGGAAGGTTGTATCAATTGGGAAATGATCATGTTTTACGACTATGCATCAATCCTGAGGAATATAATATATATCTGTGCGAAGCACATGTTCAGGAATGTGCATTTCATTGTTCAAGAAGGAACACATATAGGAATTTGTTACAATTGGGAGTCTATTGGCCAGGAATGAAAAAAAGCGTACATGAATATGTCACTGTATGTATTATATGTTCATTGAAACCGCCAGCAGAGTATTCGACATTATATCAGATAATGATCGCTCCAAATTGGAGTCAGTATATTGTTGAATATCTCACAAATAGAACTTTCCCAGAAGGAACGTCAAAAGCTCGTCAGAAATCTGTAGAGACAGAAGCTAGAGATTACGCTTTAATAAGAGATCAACTCTATAAGAGAGGTAAAGACAACCAGCTTAGGATTTGCGCATCAGAGACTGAGTATGTGATAATACTAGAGCAAGCTCATGGAGGATTAGGTGGAGGCCATTTCTCAGGTGATAAGACAACAAAACTTGTCTTAGCCGCAGGAATATGGTGGCCAACATTACATATGGACGCTGAGGAATACGTTAAACGGTGCGATGACTGTCAGCGGACCAAAGTACCACTTAAAAGAGATGATATGCCGCTTAGACCAATGATGGGGGCAAGAGCTTTTGCAAAATGGGGGATTGATTATGTCGGACCCATTTCACCTCCTGCATATAAGACTCATGCACAATACATCATTGTGGCTACAGACTATCTAACAAAGTGGGTCGAAGCAAATGCAACTCAAAAAGCGGATGCCAGGACCACGGCACAATTTCTATATGAATACGTCTTTGTACGATATGGATTGCCAATAGAAATTGTGAGTGATCGAGGCACACATTTTATAAATGAAGTGATAGAGATCCTTCTAGATGAATTCAGCCATAAGAAATCAGCCCCGTATCATCCACAAGCAAACGGACAAGCTGAAGCAACAAACAAAACCATATGCACAGTCCTCACGAAGATTGTATCTGAGTTGAGAACTGACTGGGACCAGAAGTTGCATTCAACATTATGGGCATATAGGGTAGCATATAAAACATCAATAGGAATGACCCCATATAACATGGTTTTTGGGCTAAATGCTATCTTACCAATAGAATTATTGATTTCAACCTTAAGGGTGGCTAACGACCTAGAGTGGACAGGACACGAGCTTTCTGATAGAATAGATGACCTGGAAAAGCTAGACGAGCTTCGCCTAAAAGCAGTAGCTTCTATCTACGCTCAAAAAAGGCGACAAAAAGAATTTTTTGATAAGCATGTGCGGACTAAAGAGTTTAAGGTTGGGGACCATGTCCTAGTTTACACTCTGAAACAGCATGCTAAGAAGCTTAAAAAGCGAGGGATGGGACCTCTGGTGATTAAAGATCTATCAGAAAGTGGAGCCGTCAAGCTTGCTACATTAGACGGAGAAGAAATGCCCAATTGGATTAGTGGATGTAGAGTGAAAAAGTATCTTTTGCCGCTAACCCAAGACACGCTTCTCAAAATACATCAAGAAAAGCTGCGTGTCCAGAAAAAGAAAATGATTTTGGAGGAAGCGCAAGCCGAGGCGAAGGAAAGAATGGAGAAAAGAAAACTACTGCGTCAGAAACAGCACAATGAAGGAGCACTACGAATGAACGCAGTCAGTATAACAGAAATGGACAATGACAAAGAAGAACCCATCATTGAATGCAAAGTAGGAACCAACCAAATCAAAGCCAGAGCACTATTGGATTCAGGAGCTCAAGCTAACCTACTTTCACTCAGTTTGTATAGACAATTGACAAATGACACTAAACTACAAACTGCCAAGCAAGAATTAAAGAGTTACTCTGAGCATGCAATCAAAAGTGTCGGATGCACAGTTTTACATATACAGATTAACCGTTATGTGTATCCTCATATGTTTTACGTGGTTGAAGACCAAGCTACACAACATCCATTATTGCTAGGACAACCATGGCAAAAGCAATACAATGCAATGATTGACTGGAGTTCTAAATCAGTGCTTATCAAATACGAAGGTGAAAGTCAATCAGTTAAGTTCACCAAAGGATTAGAGACAACTCCAAAGGAAGAATCCAAGAACAAAGGTAAACAACAACCAGAGAAAAAGAAGAAGCAATGGCAACCAAAAGTTTCTATACAACCGGATTGCTCTTCGACGAGGAATTCTCAACAGTGGATAAGGAAGACAAGCAATAATATAACAGCTCAACTTTTGGAAAAAACGGAGTCAAAGTTGGTATGGAGACCAAAGAAGGTTGTGCCAGAGAACACAAAGGTGGGAAACAGAGTCTTCAATACCAAACAACAGAGTGATTCCAGACAATCAAGGACAGTGAAACAGATCTGGATTCCAAAGAAGTTCATGACAGCACAAAGCTATAGCAAGCAAATTTGGATCCCAAAGATTTATAAACAGGAACTCCCTTCAGTACAATCAACGGAAACTCCTAGGTATTTCAAGTCGAGGAAATCAACACAAAGAACAAAGCAGGTTTGGGTCGCAAAGAGTTTGTGGCAAGCACAAGCGAAGCGGAAGCAGATTTGGATTCTGAAAAAGAACAACAAGGTAAAGAAGAATCCATATACTGATTCTACTACCGCAGTGCCAAAACCAACCCAAAACCTGACCACCAATCCTTCAATCAAACAAAGAGTAGCTTTATTGGAAAGACTGTTGTATCATCGCTCTACAATTGCATTGGGAACTTATGACCAAAACAACTACAATGCTTCGCCCACAGACACTTCATAGTAGTCCGGGAGGACTCAGATTAGGAGGGGGGGAGGTATACAGGTATACAGGAGCTACAAAGCAGCTACAAACGACAAAAACAAAGAAAAACAAAAATTATATTACAAGGGCAGTGTCTTACATGATTTTGCAATTTTTATGTTTGATTGCGGATATTGATAATATTTATGCCCTTATATACCTTGTTTTGCAACAAGAAGAGATCAAATGATGAATTTGGGTCTCTAGACGTGTAAATATCACTAAATAATAGTGTTTTTGGAGCTAAAAAGTGGTAATCCAAGTCCAGAAATCACAAATAAGTGTATATTCATATACACAGGGTTACCAACTATTTATTGTGTATGTTTGGAATTCTTTGGCTTCAATTTGCTATTTTCTTTTATTTTTTATGATTTTCTTGATAAAAGTAAAAGAAAAATAAAAAAGCAGGTGAAATGAGATCGGAAAAAAGAAAAGAATAGACGGTGATGGTCCTAATGACAAGGGAAACCCATGGTAAAAATTGGGTACAATTCTGAAAAAGTTGCGGAAAGCCCGAAATGACAGAATTTTGGCAAAGTGGACAGATTTCTCAGAAACAGGTCAAACGGAGTCCAAATTGAGAAATTTCAAATCCTAAAGTGCATTTCACGATGAGATAGGAGCACATGTCAAATTTGGTAACAAGTGATCCGGGAAGTCCGAAGTTAAGTATTTTTCACTTCACTTTCAAGCTCATTTCCACTATTACCTTCTTGGAGAGAGCAAAGAGCACACAGGAGCATCCGACCTTCTACCGCCTTCTACGACTGCTACGAGAGCTCAGAGGACACTAGACATGAGAGGTAGACTCGTTGCCATAAGCTTTTGATGCTTATCGTTAACTTTTGTCGGGAAAACTGACCAAAACCAAGAAACAAGAGCATACGGGGAATGGGAAAGAACGCTAGGTAGGGGCACAACCGCCTAACCAAACCTTGCAAGAACTTAGAGGTGGGTTACCCTAGCATAGAAGATGGGTTTCTAACACTCAAAGCTTGAGAAAGAACGACTTGAAAAACCCTAGGTCAACAGAGCCTGCAAGAGGCAAACAGGAAAAAGTTGTCGAAACGACACAAAACTTCTCAGGAAGCTTAACAACATCGAGGGCAATGCAACCATGGAGTATCTCCGGGTTTGGATCACCAAAAGTAGGTCGGAACAACCGATTCGGCTGCGGACACACAAAGCGTCATTTTGGCATAACGGCTAAAATTGACGACCAAATGACATGAAACTTCACAAGCAGCTTCAAATATACATGGATGACTTATGTTTGCAAGCAAAACCCAAAAGAAAGCTGATTCACTTACCGATGGTGAAAAAGACGCTTTCGGGCAACCAAATGGAGAAAGATGGAGAACGGGGAGCCAAAGTCAAGTTCAACCAAATAGGTGGCTTCACAACATATCCAATGAGCTGGAAATGCAACTCTCGAGAAGAAAAGTTGAAGAAATTCAACTCCAAGGCAAAAAGACGATTTCGGAGACTGAAATGCCTATAAGGGGGCTTTTTAGCTAAACTGATGACTTTTTAAGTTGAAAACTAGTTAGCAGGGCTTAGGGCACTAGCACAAAGCATTCTTTGCACAAAAAGACCAACATTTCAAGAAAAGACATCATACGCGTATGATGTCTCACAGCATGATTTTCACATCCATTTCAACATTTGAGTGAATAGCCTCATTCCACATGTTAATCACATCCTATGAACCAAGTATCATGAGAATTGGAGTAATAAAACCGAGGGAAAACCAAAAAGACGCAAAGTAGGCCATAAAATTGATTTTTGGTCCTAATTTTGTCAAAATAACTCCAAACTCAATGAAACTTTGTAGGATTGTTGATTAACACATCTACAAGCTATCTGGAACCAAAAAGCACCATTTTGACACAAAAGACATCATACGCGTATGATGTCTATTTGCACTTACAGAGCCAAAACTGCTCATTTGACATCATACATCCATTATATATATCTAATACATGCTACATATGAAGTTTGGAACCATTTGGTCAAGTGGATCACCCCATTAGCCCAATTGAGGGAAAATCCTTCACCTAAAGCCTATTTTTGGCCCAAATCCAAAGATTTGAGTAGATATAGTCCTTCACTAGTACATGGGGAGTCCACAGAACCAATCCCATGCAAAATTGACACAAAAGACATCATACGCGTATAATGTCTCTAGAGCCATTTTTAGCCCAAAATCTATCCACACTTCATAAATCCACTGAATAAGCCTATCTAAAGCCATATCCAAGCTTATAGAGAAATTTGGTCCAAAAATACACTAAAAGACATCATACGCGTATGATGTCTCACTATGTGATTTTGGCACCTCAGGGCTTCAACCACCAAACAGAAGTGATCTACATGCCATTTGAAAGTGAACCACCAAGTTTTATCCAATTTGGATCATAAAATCCAATTCCCTTTCAAAAATTTGCCAAGAGCCTGAACTGGACTAAACTGGCCAAAACCTGACCAAATGGGATCCAAACTCAAATCCAAGCATATGATACTCATGTATACACTATCAGCTACAAGCACAACCAATATGAAGTCATTTTGACACAAAAGACATCATACGCGTATGATGTCTCCAGCATGATTTTGAGCCTAGTTTGCATATTTTTTCACCTACCCTGCATCCTTAGGCCCTGAATAGATCATGTTTCAATTTTCAAGTCATTTGAATAGTTAAAAGCTTCATTTCGGCTTTCAGTACTAAAAAGACGCTAACTTCTGAAATGGGAGTTACAGGATCCATGGATTCCGCCAAGTCATCAGCAACAAAGAGAAAAAGGCCAACAGTCAAAGATGCTCTTGCAGAAGCACAACCCTTTGACATTCCAGCAGAAATCCTCAAGCCAACCAAAACTTGGGTGGAGGAAGCAGTACTGGAACAACAGGGAATAAAGATCTACCAGGGGACTTTCAGAGATCCTCAAGGGCAAGCAGTGGATATACCGATGATCCCACAAGAATTGGTGGATTATAGCAGGTTAGAGAACATCAGCAGGTACCTGGAAAGGGCAGACTTGCACAGATTCTTCACCTCGAGACCATCAGGTGTAGATACAAGAAGAGTGTATGAGTTGGCAACCTCCATTCAGAAGGATGGGAAAGCCACATTGACAGCAATAGATGGAGAGAAAGTAGAGGTACAGATCACTCCACAGCTCATGGCAGATGCATTGAAGCTGCACAACAAAGGGAGCTCTGTCAGGGAAAGAAG
Organism: Adiantum capillus-veneris; assembly: GCF_014529385.1. Lineage (NCBI taxonomy): Eukaryota > Viridiplantae > Streptophyta > Polypodiopsida > Polypodiales > Pteridaceae > Adiantum > Adiantum capillus-veneris. The sequence goes on from NC_140943.1 coordinate 85,263,380, forward strand.
GGAGGCTATAGAGGTTTATGGGTCCAAGAAACAGAATGCAACCTATGGAGATATGGCAGACCAAAGAGCGGCAACCCTTTGCCGACTGTACAACCAGTTTCTCCATATTTGCAGTAAAAGACCGCAAAAGTATACGACACCACCCCATGCCATTGCAACTACCATCACATGGGCATTGAAGACCAATATGCCAAAAGAGGTGAATTACGCTCAACACATCCACGAGCAAGTAATTGCCATGCACAACGAGAAGCCAAAGTATATAGGAGGAGCTGAAGTTCTGACAAGAATAGCTTATGAAGCTATTGGAGCCAGAGATCAATGGCCAAAGGTTCCCTCCCAGAATGAGTGGCTTAGAGAAGCCGATGAGAAGGAAGAACAACCTGAAGTATCCAAGAGGGCGTCCACAAGAGCACGCAAGAAACTAGAAATAGTTTCAGACCCTGAAGAGGATGTGGATGAGCCGCTTATGAAGAAAGCAAAGAAGAAGGTTGCTCCCAAGCAAACCAAAAGTTAGAAAGCGGCAAGAATGGAAAGACTGGTGGAGCAGTTTAGAGCAGAAAGAGCTCTAAAGGGGGACTTTGAAGAAAAGTGGGTGCCAGACCCCACTAAAGTTGGAACTAGCTCAGCCAGGCCACATGTTGATCAATATGATCAATATATTAGAGCTTATGAGGAGTCAGAGGCTATACTGGAGCAGCAACCTGTCGAGCCATACACTGAAGAGGAAGTACAACTTTTAAAAGCTGAGCTGAAAAAGGACAACAAGGGGAAGAAGAAAGTAGATGAGTCTACTGAACCTCAAGAGAAAGACGGGCAAGCAAACAAAGGGAAAGCCAAGATGACTGAGGACAATCAGCCCTCCTTTACTGATGTACCAAGCCCGAAGAAGACGGAAATCATTGTGGAAGAGACCACAGTAGAGATGGACACGGCTGGTATGGAAAAGCCGGAGGCCGGGACCAAGGAAAAGGAGATAGATCCAATTCAGCAAAAGAAAAACGATTATGAGGATCTGGTAGGATAGGGTACACTGAAGAAGAGGCCCTTGAGGCAGTCTATGGGATCCACCTACAAAAACAAGATGATCGGAGAGGGACAGAGGAAAAAATAAAGAGTACAAAAGAGAGTGAAGAGAAACTGGACGAGCAGAACATACTAGAAGAGCCGAAGCGAGTGGAGGTGGTGGCAGAAAAAGCTTTAGAGTTGACAGATGAAGATGAAAAAGACATGCACATGGTGCATGAACTGCTCAGCAAGATCAAAGAAAGATCCAAGGCAAAGGAAGTGGAGATTGAGACAGCCAAACAAAGGGAAGCCGAGTTGCAGAGGAAATTAGAGGATGCTATGACTGAATCTGAAAGTCATAAAGCATCACTCTACAACGCGGAAAACGAGAGAGACGGCTTGATACTCCAGCTAGCCGAGGCTTCAAGAGAAGTAATAAGTGCACAGGAAGCAAGGGAGCGGATGGAAGACGACTTGGAGGCGGCTAAAGATGAGCTCATTGAGCTAAGGGAAAGAGTCGAGCTCCAAGAAAGAACAATCACTAGACTCAGGACTACCCCTAGAGCTAGCAGAGCAGGAACCGAGCAAGAGGGAGCTCTTGTACCAGCTCTGGAAGACCAGGTCCGAAGCTTACAAAGAGAGCTAAGATTAGAGCAAGTGCAAAGGTTGCACATTGCGGAGGGATCATTGGCAGCAGAGGAGAGGCTCACTTTAGAAAATCAAACACTAAGAACAGAGAATGAGACCCTCCGCAAACAGCTCCAAGATCTACAAGAGCAACAAAGAAGAGAGACAGAGACACCACAAGAAGAATCAGGTGGAGTAGCCATAGAACTACCAGAAACTGGAGAGGCAACCACAATTGAAGATCCAGCCCCAGTTCACGAGGTGGCCTCGACTTCAGGAATCTCGGAAGAAGAAGAACAAAGGCTCCATGACCAAATAGAAAAGTCAGCAGAGGAGAGTGCCAAGGCGGAAATGGAATGGGAGAGGAGACTCCTCATCTCCATTAGACTTCAGGGACTTGACACAAAAGTGCTCCATGAACAGTGGATGCAACCCAGCCTGCCTTTCCCTTTGATGAAATTTGAAGTGCTAAAGACGAAAAAGAGAATAGAGGAGGAGCAGTATGTCGCTCTTTACGAAGGCGACATCACAAAGGAGGAACAGTCAAAGAAGATAGTAGATTCACAACCTAGATGGAGGAAAGGTTGGCTGAACAAATACCCAGCCTACCTCATCTACTTGGTGGAGGCACCAAAGGAGATTCGGGAGAATGCAACCTTCTGCCCGGTGCCAAGAGTCAGAAGCTAGAAAGAGCATGGCAGGATTGCAGAAAAGACGCCAAATTGGCTTAATTACCCCAGGATGCCAGGACCAAAGGCAGGAGAGAGAATAGGTAAATCCTACATGGTGAAAACCCTAACGGGCACCATCAAGCTCTTTACTGGCTCTCCTGACCTTTCGTGTCAGATGCTCAAGAAAATTTGCAGGACTCTCTTAGCTTGCATTGAAGTGTTCGCGCCAGATAAAGCCACGACCTCGAGTCTACTATCGACGGCCGACACAGTGACTGATATGATATATGATCTTTCATTGCAGCCTTCTCCAAAAGTGTTGCACCTCCTATACCAAAGGATTATGTTTTTGCCTAGCTTCCACATGCAAACATTCGAAGAAGCTTTCTACACCGGCTTTTTCACCCACGAAAGCAAAATATTCGGCCCAACCTTGACCATCGGCAACCTACGATACGAATCACATTTGCAGATGCTCAAGACGACAGGACTTTATTGACCAAGCATAAAAGTCATGTCAGGGACGACATGAACGCAGAGGGGGGGAGTGTTGAGCCAGCAGAGGATCACACCCACATTTTTGCTCACACTCATCATTTTTGTAACCATTGATTGTAATAAATGTCTTTCCGACATTGATTTTGAATTGAGCCATTCATTAAGTAACGGGACTCCATTGAGTTTCCAGCTTGTAATCCTGAAGTAATTTCACTTGCTGATGTAATTAGTTAGAGATGTTCTCACCTCCAAGGCTGAGGTATATAAGCCAAAGTTTTGTAACCTAAGGGAGATTCAGATTATTAATCAAAGTGAGTTTTTGGAGTGCGGTGACTGTGTCTGAGAGAGAGAGAGAGAGAGAGAGAGAGAGAGAGAGAGAGAGAGAGAGAGAGAGAGAGAGAGAGAGAGAGAGAGAGAGAGAGAGAGAGAGAGAGAGAGAGAGAGAGAGAGAGTCTTATCTACTTGCTACGCGAGCTACGAAGCCGCCATTGGAGAAGCGACACCGCCATTGTGTTAGCAACGGCGAGAGCTACGCACTGATACCAAGAGTGCGCTCTATCGGCTTCTATGTGTGGTAAGTTCCTACGAGCTTCGGTGTGAGTTTTCTTCCAACTCGTGTGTCGGAATAGAGCGTGCAACATATCTATAGAACCACAACGAGTAGAGATACACATAAGTACCATCGGGGTCAAGTTTCGATCACTTGTATTTTTCGGCCTGTCTTCATACGTGTTTACCGCACGGAGTGGTTATAGGTTGATTTTGCAGTTCAAGTCTTTAGGGTGTTGTTCTTACCTAGTGTATAGACTTCCCCTTGAGTTTGAGATCGATTCAATGATTCTAGATCCTGTTTCGTATAGCATTCGTTCGTAGTAAGGATTTCAGTCACTTGCGTATTTTAGAACTTAGATTTGATTTCCTTGGTAGTGATTGCCATTAGAAGGTCGAGTAGGTGATTTGACACCCACCTAGTTGTTTCCATGCGCCTGCGGGTCAAGCTCCGTCCTCGTCTGACAAATTCTGTTGTTGGTTGAGTTCTCGCTATTTAGCTTCCGCTAGTGGCGTAACCGCCTTAACACACACAAAGAAGTTTTATGGCTTTAAAAAAAAATAATTCGATTTCTCAGTCAAATCTGACGAGCTACAGGGGGTTATCTGTGTGTGTGTGTGTTTGTACCACCACCATCACAAGCTCATTGCCCGGTATTACCCGAATTCTCCCCTCTGCTCGCTGCACTCTACCAGCGCTGCCTGAATGCACTGAGTGTGTGTGTGTATCTGAGTTTGCTCACGGCCATGCTTGGCTCGATTCCACCTACTGCTGCCCGGTTCTGCCCAGTGCTGAGATTGCCCGCTGCCTAATTGGCTCAATGTCAAGCTTGTCAATGCTTTGGCCTCTCGGTGCTACCCTGCTCAGCGCTGCCTTTGGGCACTGAGTGTGTGTGTGTGTGTGTATTCGGATTCGAACTGCCCGCCGGCTACAAATCCACCCCAATTGCTCGTTTATTTTGCTGCTCAGTTGTCCTTGATCCACGAGTTATTTTGCTGCTCAGTTCTCCTCTATGCTGTATTTAATTCGATTCTTGTAGATATCTATACTGTTGAAGTTCATGCCCGACTCTTCCTCGCAAGGCTCTGCCGGCATTTCATTTCACTTTGCTCGCTATACACAGAGTGTGTGTGTGTGTGTGTGGTTCTTGCAAAGCTCATGAGCAGCCCATTTGTCCTCAATTGAGTAGGACAGCCCGATCATCTCCCATATCTACAAGCTTCAGTTCAATGCTGCCCTTTGGTGCTCACGGGCCTGGCTGTCTTAAACTGCCAGTTGCACCCCTCGATTTTCGATCAACTGCAGCTCTCTCAAACCTTGCTTGTCTACCCGAAATGCTCTCACTCTGCTTCTACTGCAATGTGTGTGTGTGTCTCGATCTCTGCTCGGATCTGCAGCCTAATTCTATCCTCACTGGCTGCTCCTTTTCTCAAGTTTGCAAGCCTTTCAATGGCTTACTTCTTTGCCTGACTGCACCCAACACCCAATGCTCTCGTTGATTTCCAAGCATTGCTTCAATCAAGCTCTCTTGTACACACACAAGGTGCCGATCTTGCTTTGTTGCCCCCAAGCTATGAAGCTCTATGAGTGTGTGCAAGCGGCCGTCTCCATGCCGAAGGCTCCGAGCTCCGCGACTTCTCCTAATCCATTCGATCAAGCTTCCATGGCTGATCTGCAAGCTTCGATCTCAAGCTTTCTTTCGACTCCCTCTCTCGAGCTCCGAGCTCCAGGCCCGATTATGGCTGAGCTCTCTCTTGTTCTTCAAGCTCCTGCTATGGATACCTCTCGCCATGCAAGCTCCGCGGTCTGCAGCCGCCACCGTTGCTGTTCCCACCTGAGCTCTGATACCAATTGATGAGTGCGCGTGTGCGTGTACGGAGTGTGTACAAGAGAGGAAGAAGAGAAATGGGGAAGGGGAAGATGCACAGGCAGCCACTGTGTGGGTTAGTGGAGAAGAAAGAGAAGAGTCAACTCTTCCTCTTTTTCTCCCTATATTGAGTAGGTGAAATCAAGTGTACAAGGGTGGTTTCCCACGCCACCTGGACTACACCCCAACACTTGGCTGCTCAATCACATTAATTACATGGTTTTTAACCTCTGAAACGTGTAAAGTGTACAGAGTTCCTGACTTGCTGCCATGTGCTACAGTCATCGAACCTTTGGAGATCTTCTAAGCGTTGTTTCCAAAGACTGTCACATAACCCGCATCATCCAACTTCCCTGTACTGATCAAGCTCTTTCGAATTGCTGGAACATGTCTGACATTCTTGAACCATAAAGAAGAGCCATTCTGAAACTTCAACTGCCACTTCGTGCAGTCTCTCTTCATGTGACCCTTCTTGCCACAATGGTAGCATTCTATGTCATCCTTTGACTTTGAGTCACGAAACTTACTTTGGTTTTGTGTCTTCTTACCCTTCTTCTCTTTAGACTGTTGTCTCCCTCGAACGACCAAAGCACTATTGCCTTTGCCTTTGTCAATGTTCTTCCTGTTTACTTCCTCTGTGGGCAAGCTGCCTTCTACATTGGCACTTGTAAGACCTTCTGGCGCGACAGAATTACTTAACGCTGTACAAAAAGTATCCCAATTGTCTGGCAAAGTGATTAAGAGAAACATAGCCTCACTGAATCTGGAAAGACTATCTCCTGTGCTGTTAACTGGCTGAAAATTGTGTGAAATTCATTGAGATGATTTGACATAGCTGTCCCTTCCTTCATCTTCAAATCCACCAATTTTTTGAGCTAGTAAATCTGAGAAGCAGCACTTTGTTTCTCGTACATACCACATAGCTTTTTCCATACGCCATACGCTGTAGTCTCTTCTGCTACGTTGAAGTAAACATTTTCTTCCATGATTGTGGAACAAGCTAACTCGTCAAGCTCTTCCCACTCATCTTCAGCCATACCTTCTGGTCTCTCCCCTTTGAGCTTCAGTGGCTTCACTTATTTTTTCTGCACCAAAACCTCCCAAATCTGCTTCTTCCAGAATGGAAAGTTTGTGCCATTCCAGCTTCTTTATGTTGTAAAGAGTCTCACTTTGAGAAGATGCCATATCTGCCAAACTGTTTACTTTTGGGAAAAATCCGGTAGAGTTTCCCCTATAAACTGGCCTCTGTACACAGTAAACAAGCTGTAAACAACAAACTGAACACCTTTCCTCAGGAACTGTCAGTATTTTGAAAAATTTTGACAGAGTCTCCCTTGTAAACTGAGCTCTGGAAACCAAAAGATAGCTCAAACAACAACCATAAATAGCTGACGAGTGACAAATCTGAAAATCTTTGTAATATGCTATCCTGTAAGCATGCATTGTCTCCTGTCTGAGCGATGACAGAACCTGTATCTATCTCAAGATTGAACCTTGAACAATGCCTCAACGGCCTGACGCATAAGATGCAATCCAGTGTCTACACAAAGTCACACAAAGTCATACATCCTATGGGATAAAAGTCGCCGAAGAGGATGCGTGTAGAGGGGAACTCCAACAACCTAATCCACCTCACACTGGGTAACCCAGCCCCCAGTGCTTGGCTTCAAAAAACCTCACACACGACCCTCACAGATGGCTCAGCAAACTGCCCAGAACTAGCATACATCCTACAATAGACCAATCACTGTCCTATGACCACTGCGACGGTTTGTCTGCTAGCGTGACTCACAACTAGAAGACCCACAATCATAGTACATCAATCTGCAATACATGCCAGCGGTGTCAAGCCGTTGTGTGGCCACACCTCCCCTGGAACCTGGCAAGCACAAGAAGTAGCAATGGAGACTGCACTATATATATCTGATGATATATATGTGTACCTGGTCTATAGATGATGCTTTGAAGACGAATGAGTGATGTATGTCGATGCCGATATCGATGCCGACCACCTCCTGCTTGCCAATCTACACAAGAAGGATTTCTTTGCGGCGGCTGAAATCTATCTTCTGTTGTAGTGCTCAGAACGAAATTCTGAGGGCATAAACGGCTTCAAAAGGGGGGTAAAACGCAGGACAACTGCTGGAAACGCTCCTGGAACGCCGAATGTGAAATTTCAAGCTTCGGATCCAGAATCTGCTTGAAAAGTGCGCGTGCACGATTATGCAAATACGCACTGAACTTGGCTCTGATACCAATTGAAGTCGCGGAGCGGAGCGTGGATCGACTCACTCACACACACACACACACACACACACACACACACACACACACACACACACACACACACACACACACACACACACACACACACACACACACACACACAGATGCACAGAGAGCTTACACAGTACACAATACGCGGAGAACTCTGTTTGAAGGGTTATCTCCCAAAAACCTTATTATCCACAAAAGTATAAGTGAGTATATACAAAGAGTTAGAGGTAAGTGAGTTAGGCGGGCGGGCGGCCATATCGGTATAAGAGGCCACTTGGGCTTTAATCCCAACAATACTTTAGTCACCTTAGCTCAAAAATGTACATGGGTTTCTCTTCCTCATAATTACAAAGTGGGAACAATTCTGGGTCCTGACTGACTGATTAATCTTTACATAACCCAGACAAGTGGATCAAAATGATAAGACGTTTTCGACATAAAAATGGAAATTTGATAGGATTTACAAGGTGGGCTCATTACAACAGTTGGACAAGTTGGGATCCAACACTCCCCCCCTCCTAATTCATGTTTACCACGACATGATCGTCTTTGTCTTCAGTGTCGATGTCTTCCTTCTTGGTTGATTTGATGTAGAAACGCATCATATTGCATAGACTCGCTTGCCATTAATGGGCCAAAATTTTTGGATTTGTACATGAAGAAGCCCGTGTAAAATGCTTCTTCAAAAGTTTGGAGATGGTAGCTTGGCAGAAACATTAGCCGACTGAAGTAGGCATACAACACTGGCTCTGTAGGCAGCCCACTTAGATCATATGACAGCTCTGAGATGCTTCCTTCTGTATTCATGTGCTCTGAAAGTTCAGATTTCTAAGAACACTGTGAGACAGGCCAAAAAGGTTCGAGCTATTTTACATAGCATCTTGCAGGATAGGTCGGGAGAGCCTCCGAATTCTGCGATGGCGCCCTGAAGGGTTTTCACCATGTAAGAACCGGATATTCTCTCTCTCTCTGCAGGCCCTGGCAATACTGGATAATTCAGCCATGTAGGATTTCTGCTTTGTAGTGCTTTATGTTGGCTGTAAGTGTATGTTCGGGGCGTTGGGCAAAAAGTCCTATCATTCCTCAGCTCAGGCGGTGCGTTGACTAAATGGATCAGGTTATTAGGGTGATCCAAAAGCCATTGACGCCTCCACTTTGGCTGGCTGTCTACTATCCTGTTTTGCTGTTCCCAATCCTGTAATTCTCCTTCAAACACTGGCACTTGTTCTTCTTTTGCGAGCTGCCGTTGATGTGTCAGAGTTTTGTATTTCAGCAGAGCATAGGGTAACATAGGGGCATTCCATTCTTCCTGTAGCTCTGCTGCTGTCTTGCATGATCTGGAGAGCCCTTGTAGCATCTCCTTCTCTAGTTGCATGGCCTTGTACCACATCATCTCGGATTGCCTTTCCATTTGTTCGGCCAGCTTCTACTCTTCAAATTTCATGAACTGAATCTTCGTCTATTTCTTGGTCTTTGGAGCCAGGTTGATCAGTCTGCGTATCTGGGGCCTCATGATCGTCTGATTCTTCCTCATAGTCATCTTCACCCTCATATATCCGTGGTTGCTTGTTCCAGATGCACTCAGACCTGTCCTTGGTGTTGCCTTGCAGTTTGAAGACTTGCAATTTGCGCAGCCATTGTTCTATTATTGATTTGGAGAGCTTGAAATTCCATCTCTTTTTGAGCTGCTGACTCCTCTAACTCTTTCACCCTGATGTGAAAATTTTCATTTTCCTCCCTGAGGGACTTGGAAACAATGCTTTCTATTTCGCTGTCATGAGCTGGTCCTTGTTGCTGTTCACTTTGTAAGTCCGAAATTTGCCTTTGTAATTGATCCTCTGCTCTAAGCGCACTTTCGGCTATCATTAAGCCAGCTCTCTCTTCAGTGCAGCCACTTCTTCTTGCGGATGGACCACCGGTGTTTTGTTGTTAGCGACGTTTTTTGTTTCTTTGCCTGTTCTATTTCCCTTGCTTGTATATCTGTTACTGCTCTCAAATTTTTGACTTCAATTTGTAAGTCATCGATTACGACTTGCAAACTTTTGACTGTCTCCTGGGCATCTTGCTTTTCTTTTTCCAACCTTTGGATGTGTTCATCTCTGTCACACTGACATCTTCAAGAAATATATTGATTGTATCTTCACAAATGGCATTGAAATTTTCAGACTCCTGTAAATTTTCCTTGAGGAGATTTACTCTGCTTTTGAGGCCCAAGATCTCAGCATCTCTGATGCTGATCAGTTTTAGAGTGTCCTCTCTTTGCTCATGCAATTTCAGAACTTCTTGATGGGTTTTTTCTAACTTCGTTTTGTTGGACCTGTTTTGATCGGCTAACCACTGACTGTGCAGTCTTGTTCGGTTTAGTAGGGTCTCCATTGACTGTAAATCCACATCTATAGTAGCTTCCAACTCAATTTCTTGAGAGGAGGAAGCTTTTTCTTTTGTCTGATCCACCTCTTTTTGCTTGCCTTTATCAATTTGTGATATGGTTCCAGTGTTTGGGTGACCATCTGTTCTTTCTTCTTCTTCTTCACTGGGTGGTGTATGAACTCTCTCATCACGATGTGAGCTCTCTGAATGCAAAGGAGAGTCAGCAGGTGGGGTTGATTGCCTCTCACTTGTCTTTGGCCTTGGAGATGGAGGTGGTGTTTCTTGATCTCGTGAAGTTGGCCTTAACTGATCTCTCAAGGTTTGGAGATCCTCCTCTTCTAGTAGCAATTCTGGTTCGCCCATAGCATTTCTTTCTTGGATGTACCTCCCGAACTAGTCCAACTCAATAGTTGGGTTGTGTTTATTCTTCGTTCTCAATGTGTTAAGTGTTACTAGAAGGTTTCCAAGTGGCGCCTACATCACCTCGTAGAGATCTCTTGAGAACAAATCCTTCTAGAATTCTTTCCATTTTTGCTACCTTTTGCAATCTGGTGTTGTTTTCCATTTCTGCTTTCCGCTTCTTTAGTCAGACATATTCTTCTTTAGTTTTTCTTTCTTCTTCCATCTTTTCTTGTGTACTTCTGGTTTCTCTTTCCAGCCTGCGTCCTCCAATGGTGTTAATAGAGGCCGGTGCTTGCCTTTGTGATCTGTCTTCGATATTCTCTCTTAGCACCAACCAATCGTTTTGATGAGGAGCAGGTGGCAGCTGATCTGCCGCGCCTATGGCCTGGTATATCATTCTGGTGAGGACTTCTCCTCCTGTAATGTAATTTGGTTTGTCCTGCAGTAGCTTTGTCACTTCTTTAGAAAGATATGATGCGTGATCTATATAGAACACATGTGTCATTCCCATAGCCCAGGCCAGTGTTGTTGAGATGCTCCCGTGCGGTGTAGTGTATCTAGGCGGTCTCTTGCTGTAGCTCAACAAACACTGACTGTATATTTGTGTCAGTTCTCTTACTTCCGGGTTTGCTATGAGTTCGAAAGAAGGCAGTTTGGACCTTTGCAAGCAGACTGTGAGGTTCTTCCTTCTTTCTCTCATGTTGGCTCCCTGATCAGACAATTTCAATGCCTCTTTGATGATCTCCTTGGTGATCTGAACCTCCATCACTTCATTATCCATGCCTGCCACTCTGCAAGTTCCATCTTCTTGGATAGTCTCAATTAGGTGTTGTACCCTCTTGAAATCTATCCCCACTGGTGGTAGTGAGACAAAGTTCCACAAGCCAATTTTTTTCAGCCATGACCTTTGCAGTGATCTTTTCAGGTAATTTTCTGCCTCCTTGGGGATCATCACTGTATCCACTAAATTTCCTTTGTCATCCACATATGAACCTAGATAGACTTGAAAGGTTGCTGCCTGTTGCACGTTTGTAGGTATCCAGGTGGCCGCTGGCTTTAGTGAATTGGGTAGAAGTGTATAGGGTATTGCACCTTCCGTTGCCAAGTTCTTGCCTTTTATTTTTCTCGGAGAAGCATCCATGGATCCTGTATTCACAAATAACAGTTAATGTACAAATATAGTACTTCTCTTCTAAATTTATTATCACTTAATCATGCATCTAGTGGAGCCTTCTTAATCCCAAGATGAGTTAATGTAAAATTGTTAGCAGATAGACAAGCTCTTCCATTGTCCGACTCTGACGGCTTCAAATTAATGTTGTTGGTGAAGGAGAACAAGTCCAAATGCCTTGAAATTTTGTGTGGTGTATGTGCACAGGGCATGTAAGGTCACCCTATAGTCACAAACTGAAAATCAGTTCGTTTGCAATTTTTGCTCAGTCTATCGCGATAGACTGGCCATCTTTTGACAAGGGTCCTATTTGGCACTTGTGACTCCACCAGTTGGTTTCTCATGTCTTGCACATGATCTGATCCCATTTCCACCTCAAATGAATGTCAAGTGACCCCTTTTTGGATCAACTTCCATTTTTCCAGATTCCTTCCAAGGAGATGTTGGTCTATCTCCTTCATTTTGTGTTGTTTTAGGCTCAAACTTAGTGGGTAGTCCTCTTGCATCATGATGAAGCCAACTGTTGATTCCAATTTTTGATAAGATGGCCTAGTATCACTCTGCTTAGTCTATCGCGATAGACTGGGACTTAGTGTCATTTTGTCATATTTTGGCTCTGTGATCATCTGTCTGCCTTCTCCTAGTTGATGTAAGGTTGCTTGACCTTTCACATGTGAATTTTAACTGTCTGCCCTTGAGATGCCCTGTTTTGACTCTGAGTTGCTATCATGTCTATCTCGGCTTGCCATATGAGTCCATCTTGTCACCAAATTTGGTGTACTGCCTCCATATGTTTCCCCAAGTCTATCTTGTGAAAATTTTGAAAAGCCTTCCCCCCAAAGATAAAAATAGTAAGTCTATCGCGATAGACCGAGTTACTTGGCTAAGAGAGATCAATTTTGCACTTTGATTTGATATTTGTGGTCATTATTCCTTGTTAGCACCCCTCATGAAGTCAAAATAAAAATTTTACTTGTCTAATTGTAATAGAAAGTCTATCGCGATAAACTGAGTATCTAGTCATTTTTACAAGTTTTTTTTTGATGTTAGTTGACCACAATGGTGTTAGTAGGCTATCTTAGACACACACATCAAGTTTTAATCAATTTAGAAGAGTGTACTCCCTGTTTGCAGCACTTAGCTGGTTTTGGAGTCGAAGTAGACCACTTAGGTGGTGGTCGCCATTCCTTTTGGTCATTGTATGACTCCGACTGTCTTTCATTTCCTTTTGAGCTTCCGTCAAAGCAGTCGGTTGTTGTTTTGGTGTTTAGATCACCAAGAACGACCATTTGGAAATCTTTCTGGCCTGTTGCTGGCATTTGCCCTAGTGGAAGAGCTTTTTCTTGAGTGGACACATTCCAACTCGTAGTTGGCCTCTTTTGGATGTACCCTGTCAAATTTGGTGTCATTTGGTCACTTGGTTGGCCCGTTAGAGTATCGTGACGCTTTGCGTAGTTCCCATCAGATAGGGACTTTAGGCTTTGTTTTGACGAACTTTTTCATGGTCTAACCATTCAGTTGGTTTGTCGAGGTTATTGGCTTACTGCCTATGAGTTTTGGCTCATTTCCGATCACTTTGGTTCAGCTGCCCTTTTGCAGGTCCTGTGAAATTAGGGTTTTTTGGGTGGCTTCCTTCCCGCTTTCCGAGGTCATAGGCTTGATCCCTAAGCTATAGGCATTGTACCTTTCAATTTTGGTTCCATTTGGTGGCCTCTAGGTCTTCCTAACAACCAGTCTATAGTATGTGTGCACAGGTTGTGATGGTGGTGCTGGCGAGGTTTTGCGACTAACTGAAGTAAACAACACTTAGAGTCAGTGTTGACGAGCATACCTCTCATATCTGATGTCGATCTGGTGACCGTGCGCGATGGATGAGCTCTTGGAAGTCTCAACTGCTGTAGGGAGCTCTCTCACAATGGAAAATGACTCAAATGAGAGATTTCTAGCCTAGCCTCTCTATATGTAATCGAGACTCCGACATGAAATTTTCCCATATTTTGGCTGTGGCCATAACTTTTTGCGAGACGCGGTTTAGACTCGCAAATTTCCTGATTTGGACCTCAGTTGCTCCAGTTCTACAATTTTTGCAGATTTCTCCTTTTGGAGGTCCCGTCATGACGGTGGTCATTTTTGCCCTGTCACCTTTACAGTCCCTATTTCTTCTGTGTCTTCTTTACCTTGCTCTAATCAGGCGTCTCTTCTGTTGTGTTTCCATATGGATTATGGATTTATTTCAATATTTTTTGCTAGAAAATGGCTAAAATAAAGCAAATAAATCCCAAAATTAACCCGAAAATAGCAATTCTAACCTATAAAAATACCAATGAAAAGCAAAACACTTTGTAGCTCACTTTTCTCTCGTCTATGTACATTCTCACTCTCAATTGTCAACCTTGGCCTATTTTTTGCTGTTTTTCGACGTTTTTTGGCCAGATTTGACTCTCTTTATAGTATATACACATCCCTAGGGGCTCATATATGATCATTTGGTCCCCAATTCTGATTAATTACGAGGGCATATTCTTTTTCCCAAAATCACACAAAAAAACACAAAAATGGTTGAAAAATTAATCACAAACATTGCCCTCTAATATATGACGTGAGTCCGCATGTGGAATGCCTCCCCCCCTCCTAGTTGGAGTCCTCCCGGACGATAGGGTATCGTCAAGGGTATGTGCTGTGCATGGGCATGAACTCGTGCTAATGCAGGCCTTGTAATGTAGCCCTATATGCATGTACAGTCAATGCATGTAGAAAGAATTTATGCGGTGTAAGAGGAAGGTATAAGCGATTCACTTATTGGCATTTGTCGTTGAGGTTTCCTGTGGTAGCCTGAGTTGGCTGGCAGATCTTCTTTGTAAGAAGAAGTTGTAAATCTGCCGCTCTTTGTTTGATTGTTTTCCACGGTTTTTGAATTGGCGTATGTGGCTCCTTTGAAATTGATACCATTGTAGATTTTGTTGCATATTCTAGTGGAACATTCTTTCTATTCCATTGGAGGACTTTGCTCGTACCGATCCTTGTAGTTATTGTTGTGGATTCTGCTTGTTTCCTCGTGCGGGTTGTATGATTTGGCTTGGCATTGATATTTGTAGATAACTGTTCGGTGGTCATCTTTGGCATCCATACTTGTGTTGTTGGCATGTTCTGAATTGGTAATTTTGGCCGCCATACCAATATAGTCTATTGCGTATTCGACTGGTTGACTATTGTTCTTTGAAGCTTTGCTGGCTTTTGGTGTTTTGTCTTTTCTTTTGTCCACTTTTTTACAGGAATTAGGCTGTCTTGCCTTATCCAAACTTTATATTTCCGCCTTTGATGTAATTGTGCGTCAGCTAGATCTGTACGCCGTACCCAAACTTGCCTGGTTCCCTACATGATTGTTGATTTTTGATAACACATTTTTTGACATGTAAACTTTGTTTGTTTTTGGTCAATTCCTTGCGGATGTATTGACTCCTGTCTCCTCCTTGACATGTATTGGTCATATGATAAGAAGGATTCTGAAAAGTTTTCATTTCTGAACAGTGCTTCATTCGTATCCAAATTAATGAATACCCTGTTAGCTTTCTGAAGGGGATCGGGGAGCACCACAGACGGAGAGTGAGAGAGAGAGAGAAGGAGACACACACACAATGTGGGTGGGGAGACTCAAAAGAGTGAGCAGCCCCCTATACACTTATGCTATGTATAAGGTATACAAGTCAGTGGGCACCCAGACTCTGGGCGGCCGGGCAAGGCACAGGCGCCTATACCCCAACAACCTCCCACTTAAAGGCGACTGTGCTTTTAAGCAAGGGAACCTAGTCTAAAGACTACAAAAGGTGAGAGAAAACCGCTCTCAACCGATGCCCACTGGCTGGCTGTGATTGTGTGCATCCGGCTGTCCTGCTCCCGTGTAAGTCCATACACCAACAGACGTACCACACACGTACTGCAAGTATGTACGCAATACCTGCATATCTCCCTCGTGCACTATGCCATCATCAGTCAACAAACGACTGACAACCCCAAATGCAAATGCTCCCACTGCAGATGCGATATCCGGTCTCAAGATCAACATCTCATACATGAGACCATCGAATGCCGATGCAATGCTAGCGGACCCTGCTAGCTCTACGGAGCATGCATCAACATATATATCCCTGGCAATAGGCATCTCTGACTGACAAGGCGTGTTAGCCACATGCATCTCCTGACTGTCCGCAAAAGACACATCAACCTGTCGTGCAACCTCAGAGCAAACCAGCTGCTCTAGGTGTCTACTGGAAGACATATCCTGCACAACTATATCCCCATGCTCACTGTCGAACATAGAAAGGAATGACTGCATAATCGCTGACATCTCAGTCTCCTCTGCAATCATCCACTGCAAACATGACCACTCAATATGCTGTGACTCACTAGAGCTCTCATGCTCTAACTCCGTATGCATAGACTCTTGCACAATGTCCTCTTGTCGTGACTCACTAGAGCAAGACCGCTCTACCTGTCTATCCTGCATAGAAGTATCTCGCACAACTGACTCTCTGCTTTGCTCAGTCACTAGCAAAGCATGCATGTATGACTCTGTCACCTCTCTGTGTGACTGCTCAAGTCGTGCCCCAACTGTGTGCACAACGAGCTCACTACTTTGCACTCCATGCAAAGCATCCTGCAACCCACAAGCAAAAGAGACTCGCCTGCTCTCTCGCTGTCTACCTGGCTGCATGATCACAGAGACAACACCGTCTCTCGCGTGATCCACATGCAATGGGTAACCTGTACCACTCCTGGCACCTCTCGCAATCACTAGCGAACCCAAATGCATCACAAAATCTCGCTCTCATAGCAAAATCTGACATCCACTATCCCGTAACTGTCTGACTGAGATCAAATCCCGTCTCAGATCTGGCACATAATGCACATGACGCAGGGTAAATCTCATACCACTGGGCAAGGACAAACATACGTCTCCTGCACCCTCAATGTCATACAAAAAACCATCAGCCATGTGCACACAACCAAGTCTCCCACTAGAAAACGTGCTAAACCACTCACAATGCGACGTGACATGGAAAGTAGCATCTGAATCTAGTAACCAATGTGAAGACAATGTGCAATCCGATATGCAATCCGTAGACATAAGATTGTCTGAAGACAAGCTAGATGTAAATGTGACATCGCCGTCACAAGCATACTCAGTAACCACCGTATTGATCTCACTAGCATCTATCATGCCCAAATTTGCATCACGCATCTGTCGCCTCCGTTGTCTCAAACGACTGAAACATCGACGCCTAATGTGCCCTCTATGTCCACAATGCCAACATGTCAAGTCTCTATGCCGTCGAGACTTGCGTGTGGGACCAATTTCTCCCATGGACATAGAAGTGGGACTAGACTCCCCTGTAGACATGGATGTCGCGTACATAGCATGTAAACTCTGGCATAAAGCATGAGTTGTAGTCTCCCTCGAGACCTGCCAGTCAACAGACTCAACCAGATGCAAACGAATTGTAGACATTGCTAACTCATCAAGATCTTGCCAATCATCATCACGCATAGACTTGGGCTTCGCCGATAAACCACGCAAGGGTTTATCCTGCCCCAAATCCGCCAATGCAACAAGCATATGCTCCTTCCAAGCAACAAAATCCGCACCATCAAACTGTGTCAGACCATAATGTTGGAAGTCAAATGAAAAATCAGCCATAATGCTCGCAAAAGAGCAACCAACAATGAGTAGAAAATGTCAACCAAATCAGCCCTAAACTGGCTCGAATCGCATCAACAAAAGTCTGCAAATATGGCTGCAAATCAGCCCCAAAACAGCCCCAAAATTCAGCTCTTAAACAGCTGCATAAACAAGTCACAAACGTGTCCCAGATCAGCCTACAACTGAGTCATACATGGACACCTGCAAAGAGGCAACAATGGCTGAGAATTCAACACCCAAATAAGCCCTCAAACCTGCCTGTAAACTTGTAAACCTGTAGCTGAAACCTACTGAAAAACCTCAAGCCATTAGTGCTCGAATCCGGCTACCTAGCTCGTAGCCACACAAGCATACATCACAACATTCACTCCTGTGAGTGTGCCAAGATAATTGTACGCCTGTCAAACCCGTGAGCTAATCACCAAGCCCACAATGTGCGGTATCAATGCATACTGTCAAACCCGTGAGCTAATCACCAAGCCCACAATGTGCGGTATCGATGCATACACACGCACAAATCTCCCACCTGCAGAGAACACCGCACGCAAATGCTGAGTGCAACCCGTAATCTCTACTTAGATCGCATAAATGATGCGCTTAAAACTCTTGGGTAAATTTCGTCAGAGTTTCGTCAGTAAAACGGCCACAAAACCAGTAACCAAACTCACTGAACGTCCAAAACCATGAGCAACCAAAGCGCATCAAACCGTACTCCAAATACATGCACCAATCTCCACACTTTGCATACATCATTGCAAACACCTGCAAATCTAGTACACAAATATCTGCTCTACCTGTGACTGGCAAAAAACATGCTCGAGGCATACATTGCCGAGCTCAAAATGCAATCACATTAGTCTCCCTGAGCATCAAACCACATAAGGCATACATTGTATCCTCCGACCTGTGAGGAAACTTGCAGCACATATCACTCTCACATCTGAGAGCAAACCACTGTCTCAAGCAAAGAAAGATACACAACTCCTCACTCTTGCGAGAGTGGATACAAAAAACACAAAACTGTGTGCAAACTGACAAAACCTGTCAAAGTGAGAGTAAACACTCGATCGCAAACTATGGCGAGAATCTGGGAAAAATCGGACAGAATTTCCCCTAAAAACTGAGCAAAACCTCAAGTACAATCTCTACCATACACCATAACACTACTCAATGCCAATGAGTAGAAATGCTAAAATGGCTCCACATTTTCACATACAATGGCAATCCGCACTCAACGTACATCAACGGAGTGACCGCGCATAAGCAAGCGCCAAAAGATTTGCAATCCGGAAACTTGATCAATGCGAAAACAATGCTCTCAAGAGAGCTCACCGGCACTTGAAAGTGCTCGCCAAAATGCATGTATAATGGGCATCAACCATGCGCCATAACCATATGCAAACCATCCGCAAAGACCATGAATCCAAGCATAAAATAACTGCCAAAGTATCCTGTGAAAACCAGCGAAAGAAGCTCCACCTGTGTGCTCCAAAAAATTGCGTCTCTCAAGAGACCGCCTCGATGGTGTGTAAACGCCTCCGTACTTCGTTGCCCAAGTCTACCAAAAAACCCTCAAACCTGCCTGTAAACTTGTAAACCTGTAGCTGAAACCTGCTAAAAAACCTCTCTCAAGAGACCGCCTCGATGGTGTGTAAACGCCTCCGTACTTCGTTGCCCAAGTCTACCAAAAAACCCTCAAACCACAAGCTTAACACAAGCTGCAATTGCATCTTCAGCTCAAAATTTATGCACTCAACATCAAGCATCTCCCGTGGTTCCAAAAGTGCATCAAACTCGCACACAATGCGACAACAGAAAATCTGGAATTTCTATATACAGTCAGTCTGAGCTGAATATCAGCAAAACGGTGAGGAATTTGCAAAAAGTTTCTTCTGCAAAGTTGTAGACCACGTCGAAACGGATGGGAATCATGAACAGAATTCTCAGATCTGCATTCTACAAGGAGAAAAACGAATCTGAAAACTGTGCTGCTGCGCACACACTTTTAGGGCAGCACCTTCACTTACACACAATCTTCCACACTCCTTTCTGAGCTTCCACAAGAGCATACATCACTCTCAACTGAGCTCACAAGCTCCCATTGCATTCTCACAAAGCTTCCAAGCTTTCTTAATCTCTCCACCGTCGAGAGAGAGCGAGCTATCGCCTCGAAGCTCTCAAAGCCGTCGTGCTCTCCGCGGTCACCATAGCTCTGATACCAATTGAAGGGGATCGGGGAGCACCATAGACGGAGAGTGAGAGAGAGAGAAGGAGACACACACACAATGTGGGTGGGGAGACTCAAAAGAGTGAGCAGCCTCCTATACACTTATGCTATGTATAAGGTATACAAGTCAGTGGGCGCCCAGACTCTGGGCGGCCGGGCAAGGCACAGGCGCCTATACCCCAACACTTTCATCCATGTCACTGCTAAGATACACGGTGTTGCTGATCTACCTGGTGGTAGTGTACTGGAGTGCCTGCACTGTGATTGGTAATATAATAGACCACAACGTGGTCACCTCATCACCCGATACTACCTTCAACCTGTGTGTCTCTAGGATCTTCCTCTGTTGTCTTTTTTTTGCATATATGGCTGCTACAGCATTGAGTCGTAACTCATCTAATTTTTCAAGGTCCTCTAACCGTTCTGAAAGCTCGTGTCCCGTCCAGTCCAATTGTGTGGCTACCCTTAGTGTGGGGATCAAAAATTCAATAGGCAATATTGCATTTAACCTATGCATATACCATATTAAATGGTGTAGCATTGAGTGTTGTTTTATATGCAACTTGATAAGCCCACAATGCCGAATATAGCATTTGATCCCAGTCCGTTCTTGTTTCACTAACCAGTTTTGTAAGAACTGTGCACAATATTTTGTTTGTCACTTCTGCTTGACCATTGGCTTGTGGATGGTAGGGTGCAGATTTGCGATGAATTACCATAAACTCATTTAAGAGATGTTGGATAACTTCATTTACAAAGTGTGTCCCTCTATCACTCACCAGCTCTATTGGAAGGCCATAACGTGTAAACACATATTCATATACGAATTGTGCCGTGGTTCTAGCGTCTGCTTTCGTTGTGGCTTTTGCTTCCACCCATTTGGTCATGTAATCCGTGGCCACTATGATATATTATGCTTCTGCACGATACGCTGGTGGATTGATAGGACCAACAAAGTCCAATCCCCATTTAGCGAATGCTCGAGCACTCATCATTGGTCTTAAAAGGCATTTCGTCTCTTTTAACTGGTACCTTAGTGCGTTGACATTCATCACATCTTTTCACGAATTCTGCTGCATCTTGAATCATGGTCGGCCACCATATGCCTGCAACCATAATGATTTTTACGGTTCTCTCCGCTGAAAAATGACCTCCTGCTATGCCTGCATGAGCTTGTTCCAATAATGGAAAGTAGTCATTTTCATGAGTAACTAACCTCAACTGGTCATCGGTTCCTCTTTTATACAATTGGTCACTAATGAGGGTATACCTATTTGCTTCGATTTGTAAAGCCTTTTGTATGGCTTTAGACCAATCTCCTGGCAATTCCTTATTAGTCAAATATTCCACAATAGCATGACTCCATGCGGGTGCTATTGTCACTTGGTATAATGTGGCATAATCCATAGTGGTATTGGATGTGCAAAAGTTGCATTTCTTGATGTAATTAGCTACATCGCCTACCATTCCTGGCCAATACACTCCAAGTCTTCTTAATTGTTCATAGGTCATTTGATTTCCTCGATGAAATCCCTCTGTTTGTGTATGTGCCTCCTCTAGATACGCTTCATACTCGTCTGGGCCTATACACAACCTTAAAAACCCATCGTTTCCATGATGGTACATTCTTCCCGCAAGCATTGTGTAATTTCACTACAAGAGGTTGTGTGCTCTTGTGACGCTGTTAGCGACGGAAATACACTGGGTTTTTATAACCCCCGACGTCGCTAAAACCGTCGCTAAAACCGTCGCTATGAGAGCGTCGCTATATGCGTCGCTATATAGAGACGCTCATAGCGACGGTCATAGCGACGGTTATAGCGACGTTTACACAGAAGTCTATAGCGACGCTCATAGCGACGCCCGAGATAATTTTTTTTTGGTGACAGGGCATTGAATGCCTTGCCACCCATCAAGCATATTGTACTTGATTCACTTTTTAAAAAAAGTGCAAGGGTAGATAATAGACCCAAAATAGTCACCCACAAGACGCATTGTTTGCAAAATTGACAATCGTAAAATTGACAATTGTACACATCATAGGCAAAATGAATTGATTGGAAAATATAATAATGACAATTGTACAACATCGTAGGCATAAAGAATTGATTGGCAAAATGAACTGCGGTGACAAATGTAATAATATACATGGTTCAAAAAGAGGCATAAAATCCGTCTCATGATACATAAGCTATGAGAAACCCTAAACTAATGCTATCTAGCTACGGCTAAACTGAGGTCGTCTAGTCAGACGTCTCATCGCGTCCAAGCGGCGTATCTGTCGGATTCTGCAAAAAAAGACAATAAGACAGCTTTCAGTAAGTATAAACATATAACGACATTTATAAAACAATACAAAAAATAGAAAAGAGTAAACCCTAATACTAACCATGCCGCCGCGAGAACTGAGAATGTCCATCAGGGCGTTTAAGCCCTTCCTGCGTGCGTACTCGTGCTTGTACGGTGTGGGATCACGTCCTGTCATCAACCACTGTCAAAACATACAAAGATTTCATTATGTTAGAATTAAAAAACTCATAAACCCTAAACTATCGAACATAAAGAGCAATGCGAAAACACTTACAAAATCGGCCTCAAATGATGCCCATCCACCGCTCCCCAAGTGGTGCGAGCTCCCTGCCTCTACTCGCACTCTGGCTGCATCCTTTTGTTGCTTCCACTTGTCGGGATTCTCGCGTGCTGCTTTCTTCGCATTCTTTCAATCTTCTTTGGCCAGCCAATCTGGCCTGTTCCACCCATGCTTGATTGCTTTTTGCACTTCGGAACGCTTGTGTTTGCAATATTCGCGCATTCGAATCTTCATCAGGTCTTCATTGAAGCGCTGATCCCGTGTTGGAATGGGAAACTCATCATGAAGTATGCTGATGACTCAGTTTTTTAAATCACTTGGTACTTCACTCCATTTGTTTAGTATGTAGTGTCTAAACAGCTGAGAGCAAAGACCACGCATGCGCGAGATCATCTTCTTGCCGTCATCATCCATGATGATGCCGCCGCTGAAGTTGACGGAGTAAGGCAAGCCCTGTGGCCGGTGACGCGTGAACCTGGGTGTCCCGGCAGGGGTCTCTAGCGGCGTGTTGATGGGGGTACGGACGTCAGGTGTCTCCACCGGCGTCTGGGCCCCGAAGCGAGGAGTGTCGAGTGGGGTGGCTCCTGGCGGAGTAGATAGAGGTGTGTAGCTGCTAGGAACAGTCAACCGCGCAAAACCTGGTGTAGATGACGATGCTGTGGCTGGTGTGGGGGCGGGCAAAGAAGGGGAGGGTAAAGAGCCTCGTCGAACACGAGGCGGTGTGGAGGCATCGGCGGCGGAATCCCCACAATAACCGCCACCGCCACCACTAGAGCGTCGGTGTCTAGACGAGTGTGAAGCTCGTCTCGTCGACACCGAAGCTTTGGAGCGCGCCGAATGCTCCGAAAGAGAGGGAGATGCGGATGGAGTAGGAACGCGCGATGATGCGCCAGAGCCACATAACTTACATGAGAGCTTTCAAGCACATAACTTGTAAAAGGGGGATGTTAACTATTTACATACTTGTTCACAATGCTTGGGTAGTACGAAAGTGTCTCTTAGGTCAGTCCATTTCTTAGTAGAATCCACCTCAAGAAAACCAGACTCTCCTCTACGCACAGTAGCGTTGCGACCCTCCATGATTATCTTGAACCATTGCACGTCGAACAAGTCGACAAAAAATCCTCTGTAATCGATTCTCAAAATCTCTTGTAGCGTGCCGAAGTAATTGAGTTCCGCCACCACAGGATCTGCATCAGAGGAACGTCGTCAACTAGACTGTTCAAATTTTACCATGATTCCACAATCTTGAGTAAAACGCTTTTTGTCGATCCGTTCCACCCTAAAATGTCGACCTTTACACCATGCTGCTGTGTATGACTTATACTACAACGAACAAAGGTTATGAGTGGCCGTTCAAACGTTTAGAAATAAAGTCACTAGCTAGTCGTACATTGTAAACTTACCTTGGTCGCGCAACCCCGAGAGTACTCCCACTCTTCCTCAGTCACTTCGTCACCGCATTGTTGTGCGCTTTTCAATTGGTTGTGCAACCATCCTAAGCTTATGAATGTTGGTAGGCTCTCCAGAACCGTCGGATAGTGCATCGGTGGTCGTCTTCCCTGTCTCCACTCGATTCGTGCCCTTTGTCGCTCTTGCTTTGCATCCTCATATTGTGAAATCCACTTTTGCATCACTGGATTGTGAAGCATGCAAAATCGGTTGATTTTAGCCTCTAGATCTTCCGTCGTCTTCTTCTCAACACCGAGATTGCACATGACAATCCCAAATATGCGCTCATCATCTATGGTTCACCATAGCGTGTCCTGGGCTTTATCAAATCCGTCTAGCCACTCTCCAATGTACACTAGGGACTCTGATACCAACCAACCTTCTGCCATGCTACCCTCCGGACGTGCCTTTCGACGCACATATCCCTTAAGCGTTTTCATGAAACGTTCTAAGAAGAACATCCATCTGGAATGAACTGTGCCAGCTATTTCCACCTCATCAACTATGTGAACAAGAAGATGCACCTGAATGGTCCCAAAGTATCTTTCTTGCCGGTCAGATGGTCCCATAGTAGATTACCCACATTCTTGAATATGTGCATTGGATCGAGCAAGTGATTGATCATGAGTCGGGGCCAGTATGGTAACTCATACCATAGAGATAGTCTCTTCATCCCTGGAGGCAATCCGTCATCGCACATCTCCTTCTGCTCTAACCATGCTTGTGCAGACATCCTTGGTGGCTCTCTTCCCAAAAAGCCATCGCGTAACACATGATTCTCTGGAAGATACGCTTGATGACCTTCGTAGATTTGCTTCTTCAGTGAGGGCGCCCTACGTGCATTCAGTCTAGGTCCACATGTGACACATGCTCTGTATCTGCTTGTTTGAAGCCCTGCATGTATACACATGATAATAGATCAACTATGGGAAAAAACAAGATTTACAGTGTCTGAGTGAGGAGTGTCAATAGATCACCTGAGCATTCTGTTAGCCCGGGATAGTCATGCATGGTCCACATTAGAATGCCTCTGATCAAAGCATTCCGTCGTCCTGTGCCAATCCACAATTGTTGTAGCTCTTCCAATAGTGGACGAAGATACACATCCATATTCTTCACTTTATATCGCCCTGGCACAATCAAGCTTAGCCATAGGTGCCCCTTCTTCGTAGTCAACCACGGGGGAATGTTATAGTTGACGATGACAACGGGCCATACACTGTAAGATGTTGATCTTTGACCAAATGGATTTACGCCATCCATAGCCAGGCCTAAGCGCAAATTTCGAGCTTCCTTGGCAAAATCCGACCATGTTCCATCTATATGTTTCCAGGCTGCGCAATCTGCAGGAATTCGTAGCACACCATCCGAAGATTGATTCTCCTCATGCCATGATGCTAGGGCGGCCATGGACTTACATTCGAAGAAATGCTTGATGCGAGGAAGCAGAGGAAAATGTCGCAAAACCTTTTGTGGAATTTTTGTCCCGTGGAGATCTACTCGATGTCTTTCGGAATCACATTTCGGACACTTCTCCATGTCTATGTATTCCCCTCTGAAAAGAATGCAGTCATTAGGACAAGCGTGGATAGAATTGTAATCCATCCCCAAGTTTCGCAAAATCTTTCTTGCTTCATCTCGGGAATCTGGCATCACATTGTCAGCTGGTAGTATGTGCTCTTTAAGCAATCTACACAACATAAAAATACGATACAGTCGTGTAAAAATCTATCAGATCATTATACATTTAGAGTTTTATTAAAGTAAACTAATTGTAATAGATCACCTGAAAAGCGCTGTGACGCTAGTGTCACTCCATCCAAACTTTGCCTGCATGTTGAGAAGAACCAGGAGTGCTTTCAATCTAGACATACGTGCTCCATTATACAATGGCGTATCGGCTTCACTGTTCATATCATCATAGATAAGCCTTTCTGAATCCATGATCGTCTCGATCATTTCATCAATCTTGGGCTCAAAAATTGCCTCGTTGGGAATGTGCTCTGCATGATCATCCCCCGAGTTGTCAGAGGCTACATCTTGTGGCCTCACATATGCTGCTTGACCAAAGCGCCTGCGAACACGTCTATTGGGTTGCAAGATTGCTGCTTGTTGGCCAGCGTCAGAGTCCGACGAGTTATAATTGGCAACAACTCGATCTATAATAGATGGATCGAACTCGCCAAATTCGCGAACGTGCTGCAAAGAAACACGTCTTGTCCGTCGCACAGCATGCTTGCATTGATTACAAGGACATACGACCCTCGTTGAGAGATAGGTGTTTCGGTTGGACGGTCCCACATCCTCATCACTACTCATAATGAAGATAAAAATCTTATAACCTGGACAACAAATTTAATATTCTATTGGCATTCTTCGTCTTATCTCTCTCTCTCTCTCTCTCTCTACCTCACATTCTCTAGTCATGTCCAATCCCCGCACACCTCGGTCTAGAGGTGCACGGAGATCAGAACCACCGGGTTATAATCTCGTCTTTATTGGTCAATACCTATATTTGTGGGTACAAGAAATCTACAGACCCACGTCTCCATGATACTGCATGTAGTGGACAAAACCCCTTTGCCTCTTCTCTAGCTGTAGCACTTCACAGCATCTTAACATCTTTTCATAGTAGATCTTTTCACTGTTCGTCTAACTCTAAACCCTAAACCGTAAGTAATTCTTGCGTGGACTCGATCTAACGTAAATAAGCGTAAATCTAATTAAAAATAAACCTAAATCTAATTTAACGTAAGTCTACATCTAACCTAATCTTTAACGTCTTTTGGGATAGTTTCCTACGACGTTAAAACTCTCTTCTTCTTGTGTGTGTGTGTGTGTGTGTGTGTGTGGGTAAACCTAAATAAACCTAAATAAACCTAAGTCTAATCTAATATAACATAAATCTAAATCTAACGTAAATTATGTTATATTAAAAACAAAGAACTAAACTAACAGGGATTATAAGAACCTTAAAACTGATTTAACACATAATTTTTCACATAACTCGGCAAGAGTTGGCATTCTCATCACTAAAGATGTGAGAGTTAACTTCCGGCGGTGACGCTGCCTCATCTCCATCCACATCTGACGAGAGCAATTGGCCCTTTGGACCGTTCTTGCTCTTGTTACTAACTTTGAAGTTGCTGTTGAATGACTAGAGGTTGTCTAGATGGTCATTGTCGGGGATGTAGTGACTCTTGCCGCCCTGAAGATCCACCTTCTTCCCTATCTTCTGAAGACATTTCACCAGTACTTTTGGATCGACGGAGCCCACCATGAGTGAAGGCAGCAATACCCTATATTCCATTGAGGGCTTTCTTCACCCGCTTCATGCAGGCATCGCAGTCTATGGAGACCTAAATCTAATCTAATATAACGTAAATCTAAATCTAGCGTAAATAAACGTAAATCTAATTAAAAATAAACCTAAATCTAATCTAATTTAACTTAAATAAACCTAAATCTAATTTAACGTAAGTCTACATCTAACCTAATCTTTAACGTCTTTTAGGATAGTTTCCTACGACGTTATAACTCTCTCCTTCTTGTGTGTGTGCGCGTGTGTGGATGTGTGTGCCAATAAAAAGAGATAAATGGTATAACCTTTCTATCACCCATGCCAAGTATGATAGACTGGTTATGCCATTTCCCTCTTGAATAATAGGTCTTGAGTTCAACTCCTCGTCGGCTAGATCTTTAGGTCTTTTAATTTTAATTAGTTTCCTACGACGTTAAATTAGTTTCTCTCTCTTTCTCTCTCAATGTGTGTGCGTTTTTTTGTTTATGCATGTTTTCTCTCTCTTTTCCTCTCAATGTGTGCGTTTTTTGTTTATGCATGTTCCCTCTCTCTTTTCCTCTCTCAATGTGTGCGTTTTTTGTTTATGCATGCTCTCTCTCTCTTTTCCTCTCTCAATGTGTGTGTGCATTCTTTGTTTATGTATGTGTGTGTGCATTTTTGTTTATGTTTGTACTCTTTCTCTCTCTCTCTCTCTCTCTCTCTCTCTCTCTCTCTCTCTCAAAAACACTATGTGTGTGTGTGTGTGTGTGTGTGTGTGTGTGTGTGTGTGTGAGAGAGAGAGAGAGAGAGAGAGAGAGGGAGAGAGAAAGAGGGGAAGGGAACATGAGAGTGAGGAGAGGGAAGGAGCATACCTGGCTCTCCTTCCTCTTCTCGTGTGTGTGTGTGTGTGTGTGTGTGTGTGTGTGTGGAGAAGAAAGAAAGAGAGAGAGAGAGAGAGAGAGAGAGAGAGAGAGGGAGAGCGTTACCTGCTCCTTGCTTGAGGGCGCCGAAAAACTCAGATCTGAGATCTGAGTTTTTGGGCGCTCTTTGTTATTTTTTTAGCCCAGCCGGCGTCGCTATGAGCGTCGCAAATTTACTTGTAAATTTGTGACGCTCATAGCGACGTCGGGAATTTTTTTTTGAGCGTCGCTGTGTGAGCGTCGCTAATATGAATAGCCTCTTGTAGTGTTTCGTGCTTGTCTAACGTCTTCCACCGTGTGTTTGTTGTCAAGATTCATTTCATATGTCAGCAACGAAATAATTTGCTCCGACCATTTCGGTACCATCGCTATATTAAACAGGTATGCGTCTGGGAGATCATCATCTACCCCAGTAGCTTTTTCGCCATGTAGTAATCGAGAAAGGTGGTCTGCTCTTTGATGAGTTTTTCCTTTCTTAACTACTACTGTAAAATCAAACTCTAGCAACACAATGAACCATCTTACAATTCGTCCCGTGTTACAAGGTTTGTTTACTAAGTACAAGAGCGCCTGATGATCCACAAAAAAATGTGAATTTGTTCGCAAGTAAGTAATGCCAAAATTTCTTTACCGCATATATCATACCCAATCCTTCTCTTTTAGTGATGGTATAATTCTTTTCTGCACTGTTGAGTTGTCTACTAACATAACTGATCGGAAAATCTATATTACCCTCCCCTGGTTGTGCTAATATACAGCCTATTGCAAATGCCAAAGCATCTACATGTACATGGAAGATCTTTGACCAATCTGGTGCTTTTAGAATTGGTGCAGATACCGGTGCATCTTTTAGTTTCTAGAATGACTCCTCACATTCATTGGTCCATATGAAGAGCGTGATTAGACTATACAAGGGTTTTGCTATTACAACGTACATGTAGATAAAACGTCGGTAGTATCCACAATGTCCCATAAATGATTGTACCTCTCGTACAGTGTTTGGTCGTGGAAATTCTATGATCACCTTTACCTTGTCTTCATCAGTGGTAATTCCATTAGCTGATACTATGTGGCCTAAGATTTTACCTTGTCGGACCATGAATACACATTTTTCTGGGTTGAGGCAAATCCTATACATTCTGCATTTTTCGAATACCTTTCTAAGATGATCTATATGGTCTTCTCTCAATAGAGAATAGACACACAAGTCATCCATGTAAATATCCGAGAATATTCGCAAGTATTCTTTAAAAGCATGTGTCATTAATCTCTGAAATGTGGCTGGAGCATTGGTCAAGCCAAATGGCATTACCCTAAACGCATATATGCCCCATTCTGTTGCAAACGCTGTTTTGTATTGATCTTCTAGTTTGACCCCCAATTGGTTATAACCAGAGAATCCGTCCATAAAGCTATAGGCTTGCTTGCCTGCTACTCGTTCCAGGACGTGTTCAGTGATAGGAAGAGGATAGTTGTCCCTTATTGTTGCTGCATTTACCTTCTTGAGATTCACACACACTCGTAATTTCTCGTTCTTCTTAGGTACCACCACTATCGGTGACACCCACTCCGTGTGCTCTATCTCATAAATAAATTCAGCCTCCATAAGTTTGTCTATCTCTTCCTTTATCCTTTTGGCGAATGTCTCATTGTACGTGTATGGACGTTGTTTGCTTGGCTTTGCATCAGACTTCAGAGGGATTGAATGTTCACAAATGTTAGGATCCACCCCCTTCAGATCTTTGTACGACCAGGAAAATAACATCACGGAATTCCTTAAGCGTTTTGATAAGTAAGTGCTCTTCTTCTCAGCTTAGATCTGTGGCGATGTAAGCAGGTCGAGGACTTTCTCCCGACTCTGCTAAGTCTATTTTCTTGGCGTTCTTTGGCCCATCGTAGGACTTGTTTGATTTAGGCTCTCTCATTGGTTGCTGAACCACCAATCTTCTTTCCTGAATGGTGTACTGACAATAGTGAGGAGGTACATCTATCTTTTTACTCCCATCACTAGCGTTCGTTCCATCGCTACTTTCCATTTTAGTTGTCCATACATTTTTCAGTTTTTGTTTCAAATCATTGTATCTAGATTTCCGTTCAACTTTCGTTATAATTGGATCACCAGAGACATCCAATTTTTCTGTTGCAAATTTTTTTTTTGCCTTGCTGGTTTTCTTAGGTTTCAACAGTCTGGACTTAAATCCTGAGTCTTCAGTCACCTTAAGAAATCTTCCTGACACTTTGTCCTTAGCACAATCAACAACATGAATGTTCATAAGGAAATGTGTCTTACCCCTGAACTCCGGCATAGGTCTTAGCCTAGTTTGTAGACTGTTATAGTGTCGCCTACTCTTGTATCTTTTTTGGCGTCTCTCACTTTGGTTTGGGAAATTGTAGAAGATGTCATTGTCTTGATCTTGATGGTCGTCTTCCTACGTATTTTCCGACTTCTCTTCATCCGCATTATCCTTGTTTTCACATTGATCAGAAGAATCATAAAATTCTCCTTCCTCATGCTCGATTTCTTTAGTGGGGATGTCCACATAGCCCACTATCTTCATCTCAAGTTTTGTTTTTGTTTTATAGATCCTCGTATGCTCAGTATCTCCATCGTTCTCGTATTCCTCCACAATTTTGCTCAACATGTAGTATGGTATGATATCGTAGCCATTCTCGTCACAGAATTTGGTGGGAGTGACTTCATTGATACATACATCCAATGTAGCCAAATTTTGAGACCATTCTAGGGGTTCGAGCTTCTCTTCAGGAAAGGGTTCTCTTATATAGGCATCGTCTTCCAAGACCCTCTCTAGTGTCCTTTCATTGTGGTCAAATTCACTACATTGAGATGCTCCGCACATCCATATCTCCTTTTTCTTACAGAGCCACGCTGGGACTTCTGATCCACTAATGGTGGCTGAGTCAAATTCTTCCACAGGTGTTCTCGTGACATCATTGTAGCTATAATTTTTCATGTTTACACGTGTAGTGGTTTTAGCATGTCTTAGATACAAATAATCATACCCCCAGTCCTGCACCATCTTGAGTTGCTCATGAACGGCCTACCAAGGATAATTTCATAATTGTTCTTCTTGTTGAAATCTACTATGGAAAATGTATGTTTGTACTCTATTCCACATGAAGATAACACAATTGCCTCAAGAAATCCTATAGGCCTTTCTATGTGCCCATCCACTAGTTGCAATTTCATTCTAGTTGTTTATATTGCTGGTTTTCCCCATTTTCCCCATAGCATTTTGGTCACAATGGCAATGCCAGCTCCACTATCAAGTATGGCCTTAGTCTCTATGCCTTTATACTCAACTGGTAGAGTTGTGTTGCCGTCTTCACCCTCACAATACTCTTCGAGCTTGTTGAGTGGCACTGGTCTAGTGTTGGATTTCTTCGGTTCTGTGTCATTAAGCTCAGTTTTGAAGAACTTAAGAGGCGTCCTTATACCAAAATTTTCAAGACATTTGCCCACTTCCGTCCATATGCTTGGCCTAATTTTTAACAATTCTGCCATTGTGATCGTACACTGGACCGGAGTGGTCAATAAGTCTGTCAAGATTTTAGTGTCCAATTGATTTGACCCTCCATTCTTTGAGAAGGTACTCTTCAAATTTCTGACCTTGCCTCGTAGTCTCCCATGTATGACGGCAGAGTTCTGAGTGATGCTAGTCTGCTATCTTCGGATGCGACTGAACCATTATCCCCTTGAAATGATTTAGCATCTAAATCCCATGGAGGCTTATTCAAGTTCAACTCTGAGAAAGGCGCTGAATCGACTGTTTTTGTCTCATATTTTTCTTGAGATTTTCTCACCGTTTCCCATAGCTCTTCAGGCCAATTTTCTTCCACAATAGGGGTATATGGTGGAAAATCTTTCAGTGATTCATCAGTGCTATTAGGCACGATTCTTGCATCCTCTACATCAGGCAAGGATTTAACGTTTTCTACTTTGTCAGGTACCCTTTTTTCGGTTTTGTGAGGTGTTTCATTGTTTGGTGGTTTGATTATTCTATCTCCCACTTCCATAGGTGGAGGCTCTAGTAAAGATTGTGCAGTTTCAATCAGCTGTTTGCACATCTCTAGTCTCTGTTTTTCTATCTTTGGATAAGGATATGTCATCCACCTTTGCTCTAGAGTCTGTCTGTTCTTCAATCTTGCTTCATATGCTTGCAAGATTGCATCTAACGGTTCATTGACCTTATCTACCAATACAGACCCTCCTCAGCTTGCGCTTCTTGGTCCCTCCGTTGATTTTAGAGAGTTGGACTCTCTTTGCTGTTTAAGTTGCTCTCGAGCTATTGTTAGCTCAGCTTCTACATCTTTCTATTTTCGCTCACGTCTAGCTTTCATTTTCACTCTTCGTTCTTTCCAAGGATTGTCACGACTGACGCTAGACTTGTCAGTCTTGATTTCTTCTTGATTTTCATCGTTACTCTTGGGCTGATTGTCATTTTTCCTTGTTTGGACTCTCGTTAAGACCTTAACAGGAATCGGAGTTTCGTTTTCTGACCCTCCACTAGAAGGCAATGCTCCCAGCATATTCAAAGTAGTTTTTGCTCCTTTGCTCGGGTTTTTAGGGCAATCAGGGATCAAGTGAGTAATTCCACACTCGGTGCAATATGCGTTGACCCTAATGATTTCATCATGAGGACAGTCCCTCAGCCAATGGTCTCCACCACACTTGTAGCATGGTCCCTTAGGTTGTTGAGGTGCTCCTTGAGCTCCTCTTTGTTGGTGTGAAAACCTTTGCCCGCTCATGCCTCCGTTGGCTATGAACAACAACGTTCTTTCATCCAAGCTATATCTTCCTTCCCCCGCTGCTTGTGCAGCAGTTGGTGGTCCTGTATTTCCTATCATGCTCCATGGTTCTGGTGTAGAGGGTTCTTCCGGTGGATAATAGACAGAGTTTGCCGCATATCCATTGGGCTTGTCGTAGTTTGCATGCATAGGTACCAAAGCCTTCTCATCCGATTCAGTTACTGTTGGTGTGTATCTTATGCCGACTGGTCGTAATCCTGGTAGGGGTGGTTGTTGTCCCAACACTGGTTGTGGTCTTTCTACACCTATAGGTCCTGGTAGGTTGCCTGTCTGATATCTAGGCATCGGTGGGACTTGAGGGGATGTCGCTTGAGCTTGCAGAGCATATGGTCGTTCTCTCACATATCCCTTGTTATAATAACACTCCTCTGTCCCATGGTTTGTCCATTTTTGTTCAATTGCACACCATTTTGGTTGTTTAGCTTGTGGTTTGGAATACAAGTTAATCTTTTTAAGCACTTCCTCTACAAGCTGCTCTTGGATCACCGCTGCTTCTCCTTTAGGTGTTGTCTTAGCAGACTTTCTTCCGCTTTGTTGCGAGGAGGAATCATCGTCAAGATCCTTGAACTCGCCCTCTTTGTAGACCGCACAATTGTCCACAAGGTATAGAGCCTCCTTGGTTAACTCATTCAACGCCGTGCTCCTTTTCATATGTAAGTCCTTCTGGAGATCTGCATTCCTTAGTCCTTGGATAAATATAAGCATAAGTCTGGACTGAGTTGGCAGTTCTTCCACGGGGCAGAACTTAACATATCTTTTTAACCGGAGGGCTGCCTTTCACACAGACTCTCCATCTTTCTGTTTGAATTTATGGATTTTTGAGACTATATTATGAGCGATTCCCCTTTGTGAGAATTCCTCGATAAACTCGTCAAACACTTCCTCCATAGACTCAAAGTCTCTTCGCTCCACTGAGTCAAACCATGTAGCAGCATCATCCTCTAAGGTTAAACCAAATCCTGCAAATTGGGTAGGGTAGTCTAACACCTCTTCAGCTCTAATTACACGCACAAAGGCTGCTACATGATCTCTCGGATCCATGCTTCCCGTGTACTTCTTGTTTACCCATTTTTGCACTTGAGAAGGTCTAATTCTACGATGGTCTACAAATCTCATCATGGGATCTCCCGTCCTGGTTGATATACCTCCTCTGGTCTTCTGTAGTGGCCAGGTTCCTCTCCCAATGGTGCTCCTAAGCCATAGTTTCTAACAGTTCTTGCAAGAGATGGTTCATCTCTCCGAACTCGTTCTAGGGGTGGTCTTCTAGGCTCAGTTGACCCCTGAGTCTTTGGCTTACTCTCTCCTTGATACTGTGCATAGAGTAGTGGTTCTTGTAAATCCCTTAGCCCTCGTGCGGTTTGATAACCCTCTCTAGTTCAGTCTTATTCTAATGTAGCACTCTGTCGAAGCCATGCCTGCAATGATGGCTGAGTAGCTGGTTGGTCCTGGTAGTTGAACGTCGGTTGTTGGGTAGAATGTGAGGTAGTGTCATACTCTTCTGAAAAGGGATTTGTCGACTTGCTAGGGGTGTAGTTGGCTCTTGGTATTTCGTCGGGGCCATAGGTTGATGCTCCTGGAATTGTTGCCTTTTCAACCTCTTCTGGGAGAATACGTTTGTATTCTCGCCCGTACCTGTCAACAAAAACAATATCCTTCCCCACAGCAGTTTCATAAGAGAATAAGTAAAGAACCTTGTCTTTGCTTAATTCGTTTGGGTAGGGTTCCTTGCATCGAAAGTAAGAGACTATTCCCTCGCTTTCATGCTTGTAAATCCCCACATTCTCATTATAGGTTGGGACCCTGGTTGTTTTCTTATCATACATAAAAAGCGCTCCAGGTCGATCAATGTTAGGAGGCGGTTCTTGGGTTTCTGAAACCATTTTCCCTTTTGCCACGTTATCTCCATATCTGTTGTAATCCTCAGGGTTACTAACTATCAGATAGTGGTTCCCCTTTTCATCTCGGAATCTGTCTCCATCATCATAGACTCGAATTATCTCTAGTCTCTGAGCCGGTCTTTCTTCAATACAAATACACTTGCGTCCTTGATAGTCAGAATAAACTAAGGCTCCCCTCAAGTTTGTTCCTTCCAAGAAGATTATAGTGAACTTGGTTTCGTTTAAAGGATGTAGGGAGGTGCTTCCCCTTGGCATTGGTCCTTCACCGTTGAACCCTCCTGGCTGTTGACTCCCCATCATGAAGAAGGACTTTTTCGACGAAGTGTCAGTATCACTTCCCTCTTCAATGATCGGTGCTAATGGGTGTGGTCTTGTCTGAGTTACACTCTCTTCGGTGGACGTGGTGCTTACTTCACTTTTGACACTTTTAGCTCCTGACTTAACAAAGGCTCCCGACCTTAAATACATAAGAATGAAAGCTGGGTTGCAAACTTAAAGCTTACCTGGACTCCTTCTTCCTGTGCGGCTCTGTGATGATCTCCTTCTGGGATCTACACAAGTATGGTTAGTCTGTTCACAAGGGTTTTCCTAGAACCACGAAAAATCTTTCAAGTATGTACATCAACCACTTAGTCTTCTGGTGGTCCAATTTCAAATATGAAATGATGGCTGGGATATATGTGGAGAGTATGTCCTAGCAGTATAGTCACAAATTGCAAAATATGTATGAATCACTACTTTCCTAGTCTATCGCAATAGACTAACAATTTGCTCAGCATAAGTCAATTGAAAATTGTGACTTCACCCTTGAGTTCCAGTTACCCTTTATAGCCTATCCCTCAAGTTTTATGATGTTTGGACACTTGGTTTGGGTTTTGGTCCCATTTTAGTATTTTGGTCAGAGCTTGATTCTCTATCTGGGCCTTAGATTGACTTTCAGTGATCTAAATGCCTTGAATTTCGGTGTGTATGCTGTATAGGCTCTGATAAAACTCTCCCTAGGGGAAATTTGGAAGATAAGGTCCTCAACAGCAGTTTCCCCAGTCGCGATAGACTAGGAATGTTCTCCATTGTTGGCATTTTTCTCAAGTTATCTCCACAGCTGGTTCACCCTCTCCCTGTGTAGTGTATTGACAAATTTTTTCCCTGTTTGGACATTTGGTCAAAGCCTTCTTGCCCTTGTCTCTGAATTCAGACTCTAAAACACCAATTTTGAAGTTTTGTGGTCAAGATGGTGTTCATTTTCAGTTAATTTTTGTGAGTACCCTTGTGTTGATGTGTTAAACCTGTGGTATAAAGGTTTTTTTCCTGTTGTTAGTCAATCACCAACTTCATCAGTCTATCGCGATAGACTAGGTAGAGAGCAATGGGGATTTCATTTTTTGTCTGTTTTTGGGCAGTTGTGTTCTCTGTGCCCATATAAGTCTATCCCTCAAGTTTTATGAAGTTTGGACTTATTTTGACCTTGGACTCAAGCACTTCATAAATTTCACTTTTCTATGGCAATTCACAACTCAAATGCACTTGAAGTGATACAAATCTGATGACACTTCATCTTAAACTTGTAAATATCAGCCGTACCACATGACACAGTCAGTTTACCCTAGGCTAATGGTTATATCTCTTCTTGGCCTCTTTAGGTTCACTTAGTGTTTTCTTATGACAATCACCTGTTTCTTTTTGTTGGTTTTGGTCGGAATTTTTATGTTTTCTCAAGTGTTGGATCATAAATTTCAATGTCTACTCTTTTCACCCCCTTCAAGGGTATATGGTGTGGGTTTTGCTTTCAAGGCAAGCAAACAACCTTATTGTTTCTTCTTTTTGTTTGTTTTTGCATTTTTGCAGCGTTTTTCTACTCTATTTCTACACAAGTATAACAAGCACTCAAAACCAAAAACCATAACTCCACATTATCCTACTTAACTAAATCTAACTAGTCATAGACCCTCGGCAAGATAGGCTTCCTGGCTATCCACTAGACCTCAGGATACTCTATCCTGGATCTTGTTCTAAAAGTTTAAGCTCTCTCTAGTCAAAACTAAAGTAAGCTAACCATCACACGAGTGACGTAGATCTCCCTACTTAAGGTCTTGTGTCCCCGGCAGCGGCGCCAATGTTTTAGGGCATAACTACTCCCCTGTTCATGCTCACAAGCACAACACAGACAACATACTTATCATTTGATGACACGACTAACTCGTAGGTGCACGTAGGCAA
This sequence comes from Adiantum capillus-veneris, assembly GCF_014529385.1. Lineage (NCBI taxonomy): Eukaryota > Viridiplantae > Streptophyta > Polypodiopsida > Polypodiales > Pteridaceae > Adiantum > Adiantum capillus-veneris. Next base: position 85,299,930 of record NC_140943.1, read on the forward strand.
TCTTGTTAGCTTGTCAGACTGAGACCAATCTACACATACGCACTTTTATGATGCATCAATCATTAACCCTGGTAGAATGCAACCCACTCTATCCCTAAACACTCACAACACTGTTTACATCTCAAATGAACTCGGAATCACATCAAACTTGCTAGGCACCATCCTCTCAATAGGTTATGCTTACCTATAAGTCTAATCTCACCAGATTTGAACCCTAGTTATCTCGATTACAGTCGCGATAGACTCACAGGTCATAATCCAAAAGTGGGTGAAACCTAAGTTTATGCATATCTATGTGTATCTAATCTCTTTCTCATTCCATAGAGCACTTGATTGTTGAAAATAGACACTGTTTGTGTTACTTACAAGCAAAACAAGCTAGAGGAAGGATCAATCGCGAACAGCTCAAAAATATGAATGTGTGGCGTGGGCGCGTAGCTCTCGGAGAGGCTACTGCGATGGTGTGGTCACGTCGTGAATCCGGTGAGGGAGAAGCGCGTAGCGAAGAGGATAAGACACACTCTCTCTCTCTCTCTCTGACTTGTACGACACAGGATTAATATTCAAATGTTCTCCAAAAAATGGTTCTAAGGTGACTTTTATACTTTAGTCACCTTATCTCAAAAATGTACATGGGGTTCTCTTCCTCATAATTACAAAGTGGGAACAATTCTGGGTCCTGACTGATTGATTAATCTTTACATAACCCAGACAAGTGGATCAAAATGATAAGACGTCTTCGATATAAAAATGGGTATTTGATAGGCTTTACAAGGTGGGCTCATTACAACAGTTGGACAAGTTGGGCTCTAACACATCACCAATGTTCAGAGCAAGTGCAGGAAATGAAAGCTGAAGCTGAACACCATCAAGTAGCAAGAGATAAACAACAGAAGGAGATGGAGGAGTTAGGTGGCCTACTTACAAAACTATCAAATGCATGTAAAGCCAAGGATGAAGAGCTGACAAAAGTTACAAACGAACTTCTAATGACAACTATGTCAGCTCAGAAGATTCAAGTGCAATTGGATGTCACGAACGCTTCTCTAGGATACTTAGAACAAAGAATAAATGATCATGCAATTTTTTTGTGGCAAATACGAGAGAATCCAGTCATAGCCTCGATCAAAGGGACAGATGAAGTGTACAAAGCATTGTAGAAAATGAACAAAGACCTCAAGCTGGAGCTAAAGCTGGAGCAGTCTCAACACAGAGACCTGGCTTTGATGCGTGTGCAATGAGAAGAAGAGCTGCTAAAAGAAATAGCCGAGCTTAAAAGAGTTAACTAGCTGCTTAGAGATGGAAAGCCGAAAATGCAAGAAGAGGCAGGCACTTCGGAGCAACCTCAAATAGAAATACCCTCAGTGTCATTTGCTGAACTGGAGACACAATCCATAATAGAGCTGAGTGGTGAGGAAGAGTTTGAGGTAACCATTACAAAAGAAGACACAATGCCCATTGTCCAGCTCTCAAAGGCTGAAGAAGATGCACTGAAAGAAAAGATTACACACGAGGTAGATGAGCAGTGGAAGGCAGCGATGGATTGGGACAAGTGAGACTGGAGAATACATGGTGAAAACCCTAAAGGGCACCATGTCATTCTTTAAAACTCTACCTGATTTGTCATGTGCTATGCTATATAAGATTTGCCAAATGCTACTCACATGCATCGAAGTGTTTCATGAGCTAGAGCAAGCACGCGTCCCGTGGATGTCATTCCTCGAGGGTAATAAAGGTTTGTGCTATGATCTCAGTGGCCAACCTTCCGAAGAAGTCCTCTATGGCTTCTACGCCAGGTGCATGTTTCTACCTTCACACAATATGATGGCATTTGAGGAATCGTTCTACATGGGATTCTTCACTTGGCGAACGAAGATATTGTGCCAGTGATCAACAATCTAACCTCAAGGTTTGTAGGCTACTTAGCAATGGAGCTGAAGAACAGAGTAACTATGAAGTTTGTGCAAGTGCCAGATAAAGAAAGGAAAATCAGATACCAAAAGGCTCTGAATGCGCTTAAAGACTGCCTTGCCAACCGCCAGCCCGAAGACTACTTCAGCCCATAAAGCTGTGTCAAGGGACGACACAGGCGAGGAGGGGAGGGATGTTAGTAGCAAGCTAACACGGATACCATTTTTCGGAGTTCTCATTGTAAAGCACTTATTTTTTTGATAAATTGGGAATATTGTAACTCTTATTTTCTCGGATAAACTATATAATTAATGAGCCAATGCTACAAGCTTCCAGATTGTATTAGCCTGTCATTACCCATCTTTGGTAGAACTCCTAGATTATTAGTTTTGACCACCAAAAACCTTGGCTAAGCCAATTTTTGTAAGTTATTTTTCAAGTTTTGGATAATAAAATACACAGTGTGAGCTAATGGCGCTCACTCCTCTCCTTCTCGCGCTTCCTACTCCCTCCCCGATTGTCACATTGCAATCACGTTTGTTGCATTGCAACCGCAGGTAAGAGCTCTATGCATTGATGTAAGCAATTCACAGTAATTCGTAGCTTTTGGTGCGCCGACCCACGGCCTAATTTTATCATAAGTTATAACTAGGAATTTACACTTTCAAATCAAAAACTAAGCATAGGCGGGGTATTGGGGCATCATTGCTAAGCATTTAGATGCATTCTGAGTCGAAAACGACTAGGTCAAAAATCCACTGCTGTTAGTAATCGCGATTTTGGAACTTGACCTAAAGTGGGGTTTGAGACCATAAGCATGTGTGCTTAGGTCTTATAAACATGTTCTAGAAGTTTCATTATGTTTGGATTTCATTTGATGCTGTAATAGATGTGATTTGTTTGCCGATGAGCGATTGGCTTTTGGTGATTTCAGTCACTTGAGCGTAGCTTGAGTTAGATGCGAGTTGTTAGTTGTTTTCCAAGAGATTGACAGCCTCTTGTAGCCTCTATGCACTAGTTGAGTCAGCTTCATCCCATGGATTGACAATTTAATTGTGGTTCTCGCTAATACTGCAACAAGATAGGATGGTGAGGTTAGACATGCGTCCCACAGACAAAAACATGCGATTCAACATGCATGAAAATGTAGTAAAAGCAACCACACTCTAATACCATGTTGAGAAGATAGAGAAGGAGAAGAACAGACAGATGATACGCAGAGAGTGCAATCCCAAAGTGTGTAGAATACGCACACAAGATGGTATATATATAGAGTTCGGTAGGCGAAAGTCCCTAAGTTTTGGCCGAACTATCCACTCTAAAAAGGTTCTCTTTGTCACCCATTTGGAGTCCACCATGAAATTAATCTTCCTTCAAGGCTAATTTGAATTCTTTCCATGTTGTCCCATGCTCATTTCTAATTTCCCTTACATGCTCTTTGATCTCATGAACCACAGCTAGCTCAAAACTTTGTGCCATCTCTGCTTCAAGAATTCGATGCAGCTCCATCTCCTTTACATACCGTCAAACATACTTTGTTACATATTTACCATTAAATTGGTCCATCACTACAAGAGATCGCTTAAATTTTGACTTCACATAAACCGACATCAATGGCAGGCATCGATATATGTGTAGGTAAATCTGCAGGGAGATCAAGTTTAAAAAAACTTTAATTGTAAAATTTCTGAAGCATATACCAGTGCACTTTCCGACGTGTATATCGGTGCGCATAATACCGGCGCCTCTACCAACGCACATACTGACACTTGTATCGACGAATTTTACAAAAACAAAACCCGCAGGTTTATCCTACTTATTTCACTGCTTTCTTCTCTTCTTCTCTTGCCCTCCTCCTCCTCACTTGCTACAGATCTGCTGCCTCACAACTTGTTCGAGTTGAGGTTTTTACTCATACGTTGCTCCCCATCAACAAGATAAGCTTCTTTTCAAGTTTCCTTGTAGATTTCTTCACTTTTGTGTGTGTGTGTGTGTGTGTAGAACATAGTGTGTGTGTGTATGCTTTAGTAGGTTTGAGGAATTCTTTTTAATTCTTTCTTACTCAAATAGACCACATGTGAGTGCTCTAACATTCTTCTTTGTTGCTTACACACATACACACATACATTCACATAAACATGTATGCAAGTAAACAAAAATGCACCGTAAACAATATAAACACACTATATAGGACGCACACACATATTTTTTCATTTCAAAAAATACATATATGAAAATTAAAATTTGTTATTTTGTAAATAATGCTAATTAAAAATCATCATTAACAAAGAAAGATAACAAAATTTTATCATTGAAAGAAAGATTTATTTTGTTTATATCATTTTATAATTAGTTTTGTTATTTTTGTGTAAATAAATTCAGAAATTAAATTGTTGTTTTTGTAATTGTGACTTATCGTAGGTTGTTCGCTTAATTAGGTTTAGTCCTTTAACACTAACCATTTAAGTAATAAGTCGTTTCATACTGGTTCGTATTTAGATCGGTGAAGATTAGCTGCTTAATTAGAGCGCCTAGCTGCTTACGTATTGAATCGTTTAGTTGAGCCCGCTTAGTCCTACACATGGCTCGGCTAGTTTTGTTACCTAATCATTTAGCAACTTAGGGCTAGTCGTGTAGGTTTAATCGATATTCATACGGTTTAGTAGGGCTTGCCGCTTAAAGGTAGCCGCTTAGGTATTTAGTCGCTTACTGCTCAGGCTAGACTACTCCGTATTTAGGTCGTTGAAGGCTACACGCTTAGGGCTAGCCGCTCAGTGTTAGCCGCAAAAGGACTTCGATAAACAAAGTAAAATAACACAATCAGACTTCAATAGTGCACACAGACTTTAAAAACACAACAGATTTAAAAAACAGACTTATGTCAAACCCTAATACTATATAGGCATTGACTAATAAAGATGAGCCTATGGTCCTGATCTTCGTGCAGCTCTAGATCGAGGTATACGAAGATCAGGCATGGCTAGTGGAATTGGAGCTAATCTCTTTAGATAGCTGATTCCAGTGTTATAATTTATAGCTACTGGAAGTCGTCAGTTCAGTCAATGAAATTGGAATGGAATATGGAAACTGAAATGGAATAGTTAACTGAACTGAAATACTCTACTGGGACTAGAAACAGATTGAATGGCTGGAAAAGTGTTTCAGGTTCAAATTCAGAGTTTATGAAGCACGAGTACAAGGTATAATAGACTGAAGTCCAATTGACTACTATAGTAATGATTACAAAGTAGAATTACAAGTGAAGAGATTGTAACTCAAGAACAGCTTCGGAGACTAAAACCAAGAAACTAGGATAAGAAGTCAAAAGTACAAGCATCCCAAAGTACAATCAACCCAATTACAATGTAATGGGTCCTATTTATAGCCTCTTGAGGTTACTATGGTAACCACCGTGGTAATTAATGACCGATCCACTTTTCGACTTCCAGGAGACAGTTCCCACCTGTTGAGTCTATCTTCGTCGTCTACATCCTTCCCTCCTTTCTTGAATTTTGATAAGACTCCAAAGTTTCTGAAAAAAATCCACCGTCTGATTCTTCTGAGGTGTCGAGGAACCTCTTTGCCTGCTTGCTGCGTTGGCCGATGTTCCTCATGAGTTGGCATATGTTCCTCATGATAGTACTCTTCCGAAGTTGCTAACTCTCCTGGTATTGCTAACTTTATACCATACTTCATGTTTGTTGAGTGCTTGACATCCCTATATTGTAATTCCAAGGGTGTCCAGCCAAAGAAATTCCAACACCTATTGGGAAAATCCACCGTTTGATTCTAAAATTAGCTGGAAAAATCCACCATGAGATTTTGAGATGGTACTACCCAGTATCTTTCCACCACTGAACTCGCTTCCTCTTGCCCTTTAGTCGTGTTGGTGTTTCAGAAGTTCCACTGCCAGCATTGTCCTTCTGGATAAGTCTGTAAATGGCCTCCTACTCAAGCTGATCCCACCTTTCTGTGGTCATTTCCACTTCATAAGGCGTGAGAGGATGATAGGTTTTGGTGTCGGGATCATAGAGCGTGCGTTTGCCTTTTGTTAGACAAGTTCTGGCCAATTTGTGACAATGCGAAGCTGTATGGATCCATCCTTATGGAAGAGGCTAATTTGTTTTAATCCTAGCTTCAAAGAGAATCTCAGCCATCTCTTTGTACTATGGTCCTAGGCTTGGTTTAGCCGTAACATCCTTATCAAGGATTTTAGAGGACTCCACACTAAGTTGCAACGGCTGGTTTGTGATCTTGCTGAGACCTCTAAGGTGGATTTTCCATTGTCCCATACATAGCTTAACCCTCTATATCTCCTCCTTTAGTTCCCCACGATCATTTAATTGAAGAGCATCATTGAGCAGTGTTTGCCAGGTTTTCCATTCTACAGTGTATCGCTCATACCAATCCCGAAGATCATCAGTAATATTATAGTATGTTGAGGATACAGTGCTGGGAAAAAACTAGGTAGCTCAGCTTCTCTAGCTAGTAAATCATACAGGAGGACTGGGGTATCGGGTACAAACTCTAGAAAATTGAGGATAGCCTGGTTCTCCTGCTGCATCATCTTTCTAGTTACTCTGACCAGCTGAAACAGTCTTCGAAGAGTAGTTGCTTGTTCTCCTACTGTCATTTGAGTCGAAGGCCCCTTATTGGTGGTAGCCTGATCTTCAAGAATAGCTTGTACTCTCTGATCCAAAACTCTGCTGGCAATTTACATTTGCATTAAAACTTGTTTCAATTGATCTCTGACGTCTTTCATACATTTATAGGTTGGCATGTTCCCCAGCAGGAGCTCTAATTCGATGGCTAGGGAATGACAGTCTATAGTAGACTGCCGCTGCCAATGTGGATTAGCTAGTTTGGCATCAGAGGTTAGTACCCATTCAGGTACTCTTTCTAGCAATTGAATTCTTCTAGGATGATCAGGCAGTTGGCACACCTGTTGGTCATGGAAAGCAGCCGATTTCCAATGTTGGACCATTTCTCTGGCGCCAACATATAGTCGCTGAAATCGTTTAAGATCAGATAGAAGAACCTCATCCTCCAGATACATCCTAGGTATAGGAGCTTGCTGATGTCTTAGTCTCTTGTTCAATGTGATGAGCTGTAACGAATGTTGCTTATCACCTTCCAGAACCTCAGTCACAGATTTACCTTTACCTTTGTCATCCGAACTGTGCTGTAACTGGTGTACTGGTGAATTCCCAGTGTTGCGGGGTTGTTGATCTCCAGCCTTCTGATCACTCGAGTGCTGCTGACCCTTATACTAGTCTAGTTGGTATGTATTTGGTTGATTTCCCCCTGTGGCTCCTGCTCCACTAGCACCAGATCCTGAAGGTGGAGATGGAGGAGAGTCATCATCATCATGCCTTTCTTCTGGTTCTCTCTTCCTCTTCTGCTGCCTTATCCTCATCCTCATCGAGGTTGTTCTACTGTTCAATATAGTCTAGGATATCTTGATCTGCCAAAGCACTGTTGTATTCAAAAAGTTTATCCTGCAAATCACTCTACATTATTTCAATAAGCGCCCTCAGATTATCTATATTGAAAACAGCATTCCCCTCTGGATTCAATATCTCAGCCAAATTATTATAGATATATCTTTCAATTAAAGTGTCTTTCAATGCAATGTGGCTAGTCAGCAATGAGTTGAAATCAACTCTCTTCATTCGCAGCATGGTTTCGAATCTGTCAGCAGCTCTTTCAGCCTCTGCCTTTTCTTCTCTAAGCATCCACATCTCAGACTCCATCTTGGACAACTTATCTTCTAAATGTTGAATGGTCCTAGCTGATTGATTTTCCAGGATACTATGCCGCAATGACTGTGTTCCTCTCTCCTGCTCCAACTTCTCAACTTGCTGCTCAGTCTCCCTCAGTTTAGCCTTTAACTTGGTCAATTCATCATTAGACACTGAGGCATCCAACATTTGTCCTATAACATTCACAATAGTGTTCCAAGACGATTGAATAAGTATTGAACAGCCATCATTCACTATTGGTGGGTCACATGCAACTGGCTCGTAAACTGTGAACAAGAGCCATATATGATAGTGTAGCATAATCAGATTTGTGCAGGACTAGGCGCCCTTTTAGAGGATGAGTGTGCAGCTGTTGTAGTCGGTCCTTCTTGGTTAAATGCAAAGCCACTTCACTGTAAGGGATGGAAACTTTACCAAGTGGACTCGAAGGTGCTGATCCTTTTCCCTTATCAGTATGACCCACTGGCTGCTCAGCACTAGTCCTATCCGACTGGTTTTTTCCTGCACTGATGGTGGCTAAAATTTGCCCTGCTGGCTGGATGATTCCACCAATGGTCTGGATGGAAGGTTGTTTGGGCTGCTAGGCTGAAGTCTGGTATGCTGGAGTCTTTTCAACAGACACTGTTTTGACCTGACTTTCCAACTGCTTAAGGAAAACACTGCTTTTGGCCAGTGTAGTTTTTGATTTTTTAGAACTGCCAGCTTCCTCTTGTGTGGCTTTTCTCTTTTGTCCAGTGAGAGATAACTGGTTATCTAGGGCTTCTTCATCCGCTGATAGTTCCACATTGTTAGTTACCAGAAAGGGCTTCTGGCTCCAAGCCATCCTTACCTGGTCATGAGCGTCTGGCGAAGTTTCCTTGTAAAGGAACTGCCAAACATACCAAGCTTTGAAAACATTTTGGGACTTCAACTTAGCAGTCTGCTGAAGCACATTATGTGACAGAATCTGACATAGATTTATTGGAACTATGGCGTCCAATATTTTTGCCAGTAACATAGTAAACAATTTTTTTGACACATAAATTGGGTTGTTTTTGAGACTCATAGCTTCAGCTACGAAGCGGTAAGCAGCGAAAATGTCCAGACCCGCTACTGGAATCCCTTGCGCAATGGCTTTGCGTTTCTTCTTGGCAGCATCATCTTCTTTTATAGCTGCACTAATATGTTCTGTTGTTGCTATAGATGGCTTTGGGTCATTTGGAATCTTGAATGAAAAAGCAATACTTTCAGGTGTTATCGACACTTTGCTACCATAGACCATAGCACTTCCTTCATCCACATTGAAGGAATCAAGAACCTATCTAATGATAGCTGTGTTAAAATCAATTCTTGTGGCTTGCACAACCACATGCAAATCCCACAGTCGGAGTAATGCCTCGGCTTGCTTAGTAAACACATACCGCTCTATTTTACTATGAGGGATAAGTGGAAGAGAAGCTTTTGCAGCAGCAATAAGTGCTTGGGTTTCCTTTATAGTTTCCTGCATCCTTTCCGACATTTTCTTCCTACCCATACACCGTGAAGACGATGAATCAGTAGAGGAAGAAGAAGAGGACTTACTTGAATCTTCAAATCCGTGTCCTGGTGTGGCTAGTAAAGATAGACAACAATCATCAGCTTCCTCAGACGAAGAAGTTTGTGGTTGTAGTGACGAAACTTCAGAGCTTGGGTATGGCGAATGGATAACATTAGGCAGACGTCGTGCAAGAGATTTACGAGGTAAAATACCTACTCGCCTTACTGTTATACGTGTTCGCGCCATAAAAGCTCCACTACTTACCATTCCTAGAGTCCTATGCACCGCAAATGACGTGGCACACATGCATTGTCTAATCCTCTCCATCTTCTTTAAAATGATTACTACTGATAGTCCAACTGATCCTTTTCCCCATAAAAGATGATATTGGTTTTGACACTTTACTAATTCTGGTACTGCCATGGTGTTGTATTGAGACTTTTCTGACCTTTTGACTGGCTCTGGAACTGGCTGTACATGAAAAAGGCTTAAAATAGCTGATTCTGGAATTTCTCGGTCTTCAATTCCCAGACTATTAGTACCCTTATCCCTTGTAGTTTCTCTGTCTTCTGAATAATAGAGCTTGATTTTGGCCCCATTATATACCCCTGACAACAGTAATCCAGATAAATCTTTTAATCTTACTGTGCCATTGGAGAACAGCCAATCAACTTCATATGGACCTGTCCAAGCTATCTTTAAGTTAGTTTTTTTAGGGTCTAGTTTTGATTGATATAACATAACCAAATCTCCTTTCTGAAACTCCCTGACTTTGATTCGTTTGTCATGCCAGTGTTTCCTTCTTTGCTGAACAATTTTTTGTTCCACCATAGCCCTCTGCCTTAACTCAGCTAGCTGTGTTAACTCCTCCAGTCTCTGTTTTAGACTATATTAAAATCTAACCCATACTTGAATGTCATCCTGAGAATGGGTATGACAAATTCCATAGGCACAACAGCTTTAGTGCCATACACCATTCTAAATGGTGTCAATCTCGTGGTGACATTATAAGCTGTCCGATATGCCTAGAGAGCAGTTTGAAGTTTCAAATCCCACTGGTGTGGCTCTTTCTGCACAATCTTAGTGAGGATAGTCTTGACAGTCTTGTCACTGCTTTCGGCTTGCCCATTGTATCTAGGATAATATGGTGTTGATTTTCGATGCTTGCCTGAAAGCATATCCATGAGAATGTCCATAGTGTCATTGATAAAATGCGTACCCTGGTCTGACACAATCTCCACAGGACATCCGTATCGACAAACAATATTTTCAAATAGAAACATAACAGTGGATTTTGCCGTGTTGTTGGAAAGAGCCTTAGCTTCTACCCATTTGGTCACATAACAAGTGGGCATCAATATATACCTATTCTTCCTTGGAGTAATTTTATTGAAGGGACCCATAAAATCTAGACCCCATTTCATAAAAACACACAGTGGCTGAACCGGTGTGAGAGGAGTCATATCTGATGTCGTGGGTCTGCCCATTCTTTGGCATATATCACAAGTTTTACAAAAGCTTTTGACATCAGATATTAAAGTTTGCCACCACATGCCAGCCTACAGAATCTTTTTGGAAGTGATATTAATAGAAAAATGTCCCCCAGAGTCCCCATTATGTGCCTCTGAAATAAATTGCATTCGTCCCTCCATGGGCACACATTTGTGAAGAACCCCATCGACTCCCAATTTGTAAAGTGATCCTCCAATGATGGTTAACTTCAGACTGGTAATAATCAGAGCCTTCTTCTGATTCTGAGTCCAGTTATCTGGGAATTCTCCCTTAGAAAGAAACTGATATACCTCATACAATTCTGGATCGGTTGATTCTGTAGTTGTTAACTAAAATAGTTCTGCATCCATTGGCTCATCTCTTAAAGACACCTCAGAGTAGCCATCCATACTCCTGGACAGGAAATCAGCACCACAATGGTTTTCGCCGGGCTTATGGAAAATACAAAAGTCAAATTCCATCAGGAATATCATCCAGAGTATCAGTCTGCCTTGAATAATGACTTTATTAATCAGAAATAATAAGGCCTGATGATCCACATAAAAATGAAATAGCTTGCCCATCAAATAATGTCTGAATTTGGTAGCATTGAAAACCATCCCTAAGGCTTCTCTTTCAGTAGTTGTATACCCTTGTTCAGCCTAACTGAACCTGCGAGAGTGGCAAAACACAATGGATAATCAGTTCTTCCTTCTGGGTCAGCCAATATTGCTCCCATTGCCAGTCCTAAAGCATCGATATGTACATGAAAAATGACGTCCCAATTTGGTTGTCGAAGGACTGGCTTACTGATAATAGCATTCTTTAAATTTTGAAAACTCTCCTCACATTCACTAGTCCAATTGAACTTGTTGGTCTTCTTTGTAAATTCATACAAAGGTAATGCCTGGGAAGCAAACTTGTGTGCAAATCATATATAAAAATTGAATATCCCAAGAAAGAGCTTAACTCTGACACATTTCAAGGAGCCTTGGCCTGTTGGACACACTGGATCTTGCCATTGGCCATTTCTATACCATTCTTGGACACTACATGTCCCAATAGCTATCCCTTCCAGACTAAGAAAACGGATTTGAATGGGCTCAAAAAGATCCGCTTTTCTTGACAACGCTGGAAAACCATTCCAAGAAAAAGTAAATGCTTCTCCTCCATCGAATATATAGTGAAATCATCCATAAATATGGCAAGGAATCGATGAAGAGTTCACTGAATATTTCCATCATACATCGTTGAAAAGTGGCAAGTGCATTGCAAACACCAAATGGAATTACTAGATACAAAAATGCTCCCCACTCAGTAATAAAAGTGGTTTTACTTCGGTCTTCAGAAGCAATCTGTAATTGGTTATAGCCACTATAACCCTCCATAAAGCTATACATCTCATATCCTACAATTTTATCAAGCAACATATCCGTGAAAGGTAATGGAAAGGGATCCTTAAGTTTTTGAGCGTTCAGATTCTTATAATCCACACACACTTTGAGCTTTCCATTTTTCTTAGGTACCACCACAATAGGGAACAACCAATCACTACTAGCTACTTAAGTAATGAACCAGCCTTTAGAAGGTTATCAATCTCTTCCTTGACCTTCTTAGCTTAATTTGGATTCATTCAGTATCGTTGCACCATACTGGTCTGGCATCTAGTTTCAATTTGATGTTGACATACCTCTGTTATCTACTCTTTTAAGATCAGTATGTTCCCATGCGAACACATCCTTGTACTGCTGGAAGATATTTCGGGCCTTCTCTTTCATCTTAGGATTCAGATGTTTGTTGACTTTGATCAATCTAAGATTTTCCTCAGAACCTAAATTCCATTCCTCTATTTTCTGATCATTTGGAAGTAACTAGTTAGGCCCTCCGCCTTTTCTCTAGGTTGACTCCTTAGCGTAATCCCAAGACGGTCCCCTGAGCTCTGAACTGCTATTCTGACTTTCAATAATTTCTTTCGAGTGTATTTGTTCAAAATCCAATGGTGTATAGGAATCAATTGGTTCTTCTGGCCTTCCATTTAGCTGAACTGGCTGTTCTCCAAAGTTCTGCTCAGTGAACTACTCTGAAAATTGCTTCTTTTTCTTTTTAGCTTGATCTTTGTCGAGTAACACTGCGTTGAGATCTATCTCGGTTAATGGAAAAATATTCATTACTGCCAACATTCTCTCAATTTTCTTCACCTTATACTTCTAGCAAAGCTCTTCAGATCTCAGCTCCTTTCCAGCTCCTAGTCTTATTCGTTTGAATCTGAATTCTGCTACTAGCACCTTGTATTGTCAGAGTCTGATTAGCATAGTCGTGAACAGCCTGTGCTGCTTGCAGCGATGGGCGCCCCAATAGCATCCCATACGTGCCTTGCACGTCCAATACTAAGAAGATAGTTTTGAACTTTTCCTTGCCCACTCTTATCTGCATACTCTCTATCATACCAGTTACCTACACTACTCGATGGTCCGCCATTCGAACTTTGAAAAGTGCAGGTTTCAGATTTGTAACTTCCCATCCTTTGCTGAAGATGTGCCCCTAGGATGTTTACCCCTGCTCCTCCATCCAGTATGACACCAGATAGTGGCTCCCACTATTTCCTAACTTCATAATCTACCTGGATCATTGGCACTTCATCATCTCTAACAGCAGCCAAGTCAACCGTTCTGGCTTCCGCCTCAGCCTTCCTATGCTGTTTGATGAAATTCGCTGCTTCAGGCAAAGTTTTTCTAATGTCCTCTAACTCCACCGTGAGTTTCTGAATTCTATCACAAATTTTGACATGAATTTCTTCCCTCTTATGATCAGAGTTGTTATCAGAACTTGAAGAATTGGTAGTATCTGCACAATACCATTCCTTTGTTCTAGTGCTTTCAACTCCCTTATCAGTCCCTACCTCTTCCATCAGTCCGTGAACTGCAGCCAACATGGTCTCAGGTGTTCCAGACCTTGACTGATCTGGTTGTGTTTTCTCAGAAGACTTGGATGGTATCTTCTAAATGACCCGAGCATCAGAATTCTCTGGCTGCTCTGACAACTTCTTGGCTAAATCCTCTGTGATTCTCGCCGCCAATTCTCTCTGCTCCTGCCATTCATCAACCACCTTTTCTTTACCCTTGGCTTTCCACACCTCTCTATGCTGAGCCCATTTACTACTTTCAGGATTGACTGGTTTCACTGAGTTATCTAGGATTTCCTCAATAACCACCCCTTTGCTGCGTGTAACTGATCGTACAGGAACTGGTTCTGAGGCCTTTGCCTTAGTAGCCTCAGTAACAAGTGTTTTTGGACACCGAGCCACGAAATGCCCATACTTACCACAAGTATAGCAATTCAGACTTCGACTCTGGAAATTACCACGACCCCAACCCCGACCCCGACCAGTACCCCCTTGGTACCTGCCGTGCCCCGTACCAGCACCACTGATACCTGATTTCTTTTCTAGGGGTACACTGGTAGTCTCTACTCTTACTGGTTTAGCATTGGTAAATGCCACCACAGACAGATCTTTCCCCTTCTTGAAATGATGAATGCGAATGCCACAGTTGTTCCATAGATGGCCGTTAGCTTTGCAGTAAGTACACTGTGGACATTCGTTGAAAACATGATCGTTAGATTTACACTTTGAACACCAGGTTTCCACTCTTCTTATTGGTTGTCTGGTCTGGCTGAGTTCAGCAATCTGCCGGGCCATCTTATTAATCTTTGTAGACTAAGACCCCTTCTTAGCCTTGTCTTTGCTCTTCTCATTCGAGCTACTTTCAGAACTACTGGAGGTCTTACTGGAATCAGAATTCTCAGTAGAAGTACTGCGACTACTAAACCTTCTCTTCTTATGACTCCTTTCCTTCTCATTTGAGCTACTTTTAGAACTATTGGAGATCTTACTGGAATCAAAATTCTCCGTAGAAGTACTGCTACTACTGGACCTTCTCTTCTTATGACTCCTTTCCTTCTTAGCCTGCTGTTCTAGCTTCAAGGCTCGCTGCACCAGATCATTAAATTTCTTTGTTGATGCAAGCACCTCCTGTTCCCTAAGCTTCGTACTGCAGAAACCACTTAAAAACCATGCCCGCAACCGTTTTTCTGATGGTGGTTCCTGCGGCTACCTAGTTAGCTCCTTGATTTTGTCAACATAACTTCTGACTGATAATTTTCTTAGCTTTATCTTATCCAGTTCACAAAGGATATCCTCATCTCTTCTGTTATCTGAATATTCCAGTCGAAAAGCTTTGAGTAGTTTGTTATATGATCTGAGTTGGCAAGCTGGGTAATGGTAGTACCATTTCCTTGCTGCCTCCTTTAATGTTTGAGAAAAGTATTCCCCCCAGTCATCTTCATCAATATTTTTCAACTCAGCATACTGTTCAAAGGCTTGGATATGAACATCTGGGCCATCTTTCTTCCCACCTTTGAACACTGGAAAAGAATTTTTCAATGGAGAGGTGTAATCATGTCGATCAGCATAGTTTCTGCCTCTTCTTACCTTAGGAACCTGATTCCTTCTTGAAGATTTCTTGTAATGGTATGTGTTTGTATCCGAGTAGATTTCTTCTTCAGTCTTAGTTCTGTCTCCTCCCTCGCTTTTCTACTGGAACTATGGCAACTACCTTTACCGCCTTTGTCTCCTTCATCCCCATGTGTGGTTCAAGAACTCCTGGCCTTGCATTCTTCCCTCTCAGCCCTTCTTCTTCTGGACTGACTGGAGTGCTGAGAGTCCTTAGCCTCATTAGCCTAATTGTGCTTCTCTTGAGCCTCAGTCTCAGTCCCCAGTTCATTCTTAGGGTCAAAATCTCTTTTTGACTCCTCAGGGATAGGGTCAACGTGGTAGGATGGTTTACGACCACGACTGGTTTTGGGTGCCATAACTTCAGCTGAAAATTTAGACTGGGAGAACTCTTCTGGTCAATGAGCAAACAGCTCTAGCCACCGTGATCGCCAAAATGGAATTGGAGCTGATCTCTTCAGATAGCTGATTCCAATGTTAGAATTTGCAGCTATTGGAAGTCATCAGAGTCAGTCAGTGAAAATTGGAATGGAATATGGAAACTGGATTGGAATATGGAATATGGAATATGGAATATGGAATATGGACTAATGTAGTAATGATTATAGTAGAATTACAAAGTGAAGTGATTGTAACTCAAGAACAGCTTCGGAGACTAAAACCAAGAGACTAGGAGTAAGAAGTCAAAAGTACAAGCAGCCCAAAGTACATCAGCCCAATTACAATGTAATGGGTCCTATTTATAGCCTCTTGAGGTTACTGTGGTAACCACCGTGGTAATTACTAATTGATCCACTGTTCGGTTTCCAGCAGACAGTTCTCGCTTGTTGAGACTGTCTTCGCCATTTACAGCTAGAAAATGTGAGGTTGTTAGAGCTAGCGGCAAATGGTAGAAAAATCGCAAACAAACTTTAGGAACTCAACATTCTTCAGAAGTGACTTGTGTACTTCAAAAATGCAAATGGACTTTGACAAATGAAGTAAAATAACACAATCGGACTTCAATAGCGCACACAGAATTCAGAAATGCAAATAGCTTTTAAAATAGACGTATGTCAAATCCTAATATATAGGCATTGACTAATAAAGAACAGATTATTACCCGGTGGTCCTGATCTTTGTGCACCTCTAGACTGAGGTGTGTGGGATTGAGCATGGTTAGAGAATGTGAGGTTGTTAGACCTAGCGGCAAATAGTAGAAAAATCGCAAACGAACTTAAAAAACGCAACAGTCTGCAAAAATGACTTGTGTAATTCAAAACGCAAACGCACTTTGACAAACAAATTAATAATGCAATCGGACTTCAATAGCGCACACAGACTTCAAAAACCCTAATATATTGTCATTGACCAATAAAGACGAGATTATTACCCTGTGGTCTTGATCTTCGTGCACCTCTATACCGAGGTGTGCGGGGATCAGGCATGGCTAGAGAATGTGAGGTTGTTAGAGCTAGCGACAAATAATAGAAAAACTGTAAATGGAATTCAGAAACGCAAAAGTCTTCATAAGTGACTTTTGTATTTCAAAAACACAAAAGGACTTTGACAAACAAAGTAAAATAATGCATTAGACTTCAATAGTGCACATAGACTTCAAAAACCCTAATATATAGTCATTGACCTATAAAGATGAGATTATTACCCTGTGGTCCTGATCTTCGCGTACCTCTAGACCGAGGTGTGGACGGATCATGCATGACTAGAGAATGTGAGGTTGTCATGTATTGTCATGCAATCAGTGGTGTGTACTTATAACAAGAGTTATTTATTATTGGTTGCATCATTGATAGATAAAGTATGGATGATAGGATAACGTGTTCTTGTGTGCATTGCAAGCATCAGATCTTTCAAACAACTACAAGACCTGCATTATCGATCTCATGGTCTGGAGGTAGTAGATCAACCTCTACAAGTGGATATTGCTCCAACTACATTCTAGAGAATACAATTATCAAACAAATAGCTGTCGACGAAGTCCACCCCACCAATACCCGATTCCACATTTTAAGAAGTAGAGATAGAGCAGATGTTAGACGCATTCTTTGACATGGATCCCATCATTGAAAACCTTGAAGGAAAAAACATTCAAGGCAACACTACAAACCAACCTCAGTCATCCCATCCGTATCGGTGGCATGATAAAAATGATAAAGAGGACGAGATGATGCAAACTCTTGCACGTATGCCGCTTTACAATGGTGCATGCAAAAATCTCAGTTCTTCGTACCACTTTGGTAATGCTTAATTTTCAGACTGTCTACGGGTCGTCTGATGCCTCCGTCACATAGATTTTTAGGCAAATACATTGTATCCTAAGCATGCCAAAGTGCAAATTACAGTTCAATAATATGATCATTGTGTTCACTTGTTGATGTAATGACATGTTGCACAACGAGCAAATCTTGCCAAAAGGCAATCACATGCCCCCTACCCATCTACCCGCTTAAAATATTCTTACTAACTTAGGCTTGGATTATCACAAAATACATGCATGCCCTGATGGTTGTATACTCTTTTGTAATGAGTATGAAAAATTGGAACAATGTCCCAATGTGGATCAAATAGGTATAGAGAGGAAACACAAGGAAAATTGGAAAATTTATCCCTGCACAGGTCCTTCGACACTTTCCTACAATTCCAAGAATAAAGAGCATGTTCAGGTGCAAGTCTATAGCCGCTGTAATGACATGCAACTCAAATACTAGATCGATAGATGATGTGATGCGGGTACCTCTGCTGACTCTTGTGCATTGAAGCACATAGAGGAAAGATGGACTACATTTAAGGATGAGCCTCGATGTATTTGTTTTGGTTTGGCAATGGACGAAGTAAACCCATTTGGATTACAAAGGTCGTCATGGAGCACGTGGCCTATTTGCTTGGTTAATTATAATCTTCCACCATGGCTAGCTATCAAGAAGGGCCATTTGTTGTTGTTTATTGATCCTCCTAGGAAAGTACAAAGCAAAGAACATGGACGTCTATTTGGCAGCACTTATAGAAGAGCTCCAAATCTTGTGGACAGGGATCGATGTGGTTGATATGTCCAAACCAATTGGACGACAAAATGAACATGTGCAAGGCATTCTCGTGTGGACCATGCACAATTGGACAGGCTTCGGCGACTGTTCAGGTAAGTATCTTTGGAACCCTAGCTATGCCAACACTTTTATATTTAATTTTATCATTTTTCAGGCTTGAGTTCTTCGGGCAATCATGCATGTCCGAAATGTGGTCCTCCATGCCGCCGCTCTAATAATTTGAGCAAGACAGTTTACGAACAGCAGAGTAGATGTTTGCTTGAAGGACATGAGCTACGTGGAAAAAACATATGCAAACATGACATGCATCCACTGAAAGTGAGCAATTGGAAAAACATGTGGCAGGAGAGGGGAGATTTCATGCCACCCGCCATGAAAAAACTTTTTATTTTCCATGAACTCCCATATTGGAGTGACCTGCTGATTACTCATCTGCTCAACCCAATGCACTAAAAAAGACTATTAAGGCACACCAAATGATAACTCTCTTCATATCTCAGATTTTCAAACACCATGGGGATTTCCATGGCATCCATCGTGTCAGATAGAGATCCTAGAATGAAGAGTAATTTCAAGAAAGGTATCTTTGAAAATCTAGCTACACGATTAAATTTCTCTTTGGCCTATCACCTAGAAACAGATGGCCAAAGTTAGATAGCTAATCTTACAGTTCTTGATCTACTATAAAAACTTATGCTATCGAAGTAGATCAACGCTCACAATGGGAGAAGTACTTACCCCTTGTAGAGTATACATACAATAACGCTGTCCATACTACTACAGGAAAGGCACCTTTTGAGATCATAGAGGGAAGACCTAAAAGTCCTTTGCTACTTAAAGTACATTGGAAGATCTTTGTTGTGCCGATGAGTATAGCCGTGACCTACAAGAATCTTTCCAAAAGATTAAGGAGGCTATATCCATCTTTCAACAAAGGCAAAAGGTTGTTGCTAACAAGCACCAAAGGGCCTTAACATTCAAAGACAATGATTGGGTCTTACTCAAGTTTCCTAAGGCTTGATTAAGGCAAACGACGGGCAAAAATCCTATGGGCCATCAAAAGTATTATGCTAAACTAACAAAAAAATATTATGGTCCTTTTCAAATCTTGAAGCCAATCAATGAGATGGCTTATTAAATAAGTTTCCCAACCATTGGCTCATACACAATGATTTTCATGTGAGCCTACTTAAGCCCTACAAAGGAGAGCCACCAAGAGAACCAATTATTCAAGACCCTCTAGAAATCAAAGATCAAGAAGAGGTGCTACAACCCAAAGCTATCCTTCAGCATGAAGATAAGGTACTACGACATGGTAAGATTATTTGACGGTATCTTATTAAGTTCAAAATTTATCCTTTTGAAGATGCTAGATGGATGCAAGGAATACAAATTAAGGATAGTATGAACTTTGTCCATGATCACAATACTACATTAGAGTAGGAAAATGTACATGTTTTTTTTAAATGATCAATGTTTTTTTCTTATAAGACTAATTATCTTTTTATTGTGCACAAATTTAAGTAATATGCAGCTAAGAATCATGTTTGTGATGACGACATCTCTCAAACATCAAGTAGAATTTGTCACTCTACTTTGGGAGAATGAAAGGGATCCAAGAGCAGACATGCTTGTGGCAGCTACATCACCGAAGCCATCACTTGACAAGGAACAAAAGTGATAGATCCGTTGCACTAAAGAAGATGATAGAAAACCTGAAAATTTTTGGCAGAGTCTACCCTGCAAAACTGACTTCTGAACCCAAAGCAAACGTGTACAATGACTGAAATGTCAAAGTAGCTAAATCGGCAAGATAAAATCTCAAAGAACTGTCACTATCAATGTCTCGAACTCTAGAAGAGTGTCTCTGACCAACTGAACATTGTCAAAGGCATACGCATAAAGATGACAGCAATGCCAACGACAACAACAATGGCAGGTCAGCAGATGCATAGCAATACTGCACTAACCGCATAAACATACATCCTATGTCGATGCCAAAACTATGGGGATGTCGGGGGCTCGCTCCAAAACCTATATCACCGAAAGGATCTCCACATTTGAGAATCCCCCAGCTCAATAAAACCTTACCAAACGACCCTCAAGAATAGGCTTTTCATATTTCCATCACAATACATAAACCGCATAAGATCTTACATCAACCACAGAAACCCTATTCTGTAACCGCTACGGCGGTTTGTCTGATATAACAGACCCTCAAGACCTTACATCAAATATGCATGTGACATACATTGTAGAAAGAGTCTGCAACAAAAACCTATACGCAGAAGAACCGACGAGGGTAGACCGCCCTGCTGTTTGAACTGAATATCTCTCAAATTGTGCAAAATTTGCAGAAACTTCCTTCTGCAAAGTTGTAGACCACACAAAAATGGTTGGGGTAAGCAGGAATGGACTTGAAATAAGCTGTTTTTACAGATCTGTAAAAATATGCAGCTTCTACTTCACGACCTATAGGCAGTCTGAGTAACGTATCTCAAAATTGGTGAATATTTTGAGAAAACTTTCTTCTGCAAAGTTGAAGAGGACGAAAAACTGGTCCAGGCCCTCAGAATTGGCTTAAATGAAGACGTTTTGGTAGGCCAAAATAGTTCTGCAAAAACGTGCTATAGTTTTTGTTGCTTCTCCGCTTGCCTCCCCGCTGAGCTCCAATGGTGCACCCAATTCCTGAGCTCTGATACCAGTTGAAGAGCGCGTACGAGAGTGTGTGTGTGTGTGTAGCAACGGAGAAGAGAGAAGACACAAGTTTGGGTGGACTCCAAACACAATAATGTTAGGGTTATGAGTCCTTATTCTCTTATTTAGAATGAACGGTTAGTGTTAGTTCCCGGTAGTCTCCGGCCGCCCAACACTTAGGCTCGGCACATTGGGCTTTACCACCCCAAAAATTTAAATCCAAGCAAAAGCTAGAAATAGCATCAACTAGACTAAATTTGACACAATCTAGCAAGGAATAGATCAAGGTCCAAGGACACTTCTACTGATAAGGGCATTGAGCTTCCTAGTACTGGGACAAAGAATATTACACACAAACAGACTACTACAGACAAGCGAAAGGATCAAGTATTAGCAAGTGCTTCAAAGAAGGCCCTGGTAGTCAATACTCCTACCCAGCACCAGTGTTAGATCAACTGCAAAGACTTCAGAAGAAGCCTATGATAGGCAAGTCAGTGATCAAGAGCCTTGACCAACTTTTGATGCCCTACAAGGCTTCTCTCATTGTATATGAAGCCGATAAGAGTGAGCACGACATGGTCATTGATGGGCATGTGACCACAATCCACACTGAATGGAACGCTATTGTAAATGCTATCGTCAAGATGATGGATGCACAAGGTTCTACTCCAATGTTTGAATTGGCTAAGAAGAATTGATACAGGCAAGAACTCCGGTAGAACAATATCAAAAGGAAATTTTTTGTCTATAGGACTTATTTGGTGCTATTAGATCAATCAAAATAATGATGAACGCATCATGCCTAGACAATAGAAGAAGATAGACCAGATAACTACTCAACAATTGATGTTGGAAGAAGAGAAAAAGGATGTGCTGAACACAAGTAAGGCATTGAGGGTTCTACTAAATCAAAAGAAAGCTACCATAAGTTCTAAAGCTCTAAAGGAGTCCATTATGGACAAATGAATTTATTAGTCCTTTGTGAATATCTCTGAGCAAAATGGCAATTTAACTCTAAATCTAGAAGATTTTTTAGAATCTGGCCTGCGCCATCAAGTTTGATCTTGATGCCAATACACAACCACCCTAGTAAACCATGCATTGATGGATTATGTGAAGACTCAAGATGATGAGGAGGATGATGGTGATGAACATAAAGAGAAGGAGGATGGTGTAGGTCCCGGAAATAGCAAGGGGGATGATGATGATGATGATACTCCACCCTCTCTTCCAACACTGGGTGGTCAGCAGACCAACAATGCATGATGCACAAATGGGAAGGATGATAAAACTGAGGATTAGACCCAATCTGATCAGACCCAACAACACCCACCAAGCAACAAAGTGCTCAATTGGGTTCAGAGGTTGGAAAAAGGGAAAGATATTCTGACAATTTAGAGTAAGATACAAATTTAGATTACTCTATTGAATTGTTGAGTCTAAATAAGATCATGAGGAAGCAAAAGGCTACTCAAATCCAAGAGTACTTTCATGATGTAATTGCCTACTCAAATTTTGAATGTTTGTAGATGCTTTATGTAGGGTGAAAAGGAGTTACTACAATGACATATGATAAGCTATCAGGAAAAGGACACTTTCAAATTACCCCCTCATCCAAGTACTACATATGGAAGATGATGGTGTCTAGAAGAGATTTTTTATTTTCCATGAGATTATGGAGGTGATTAACATTTCGACAAATAAATGCACGAGATGTGTGCAAGAATGGTGGGTGTATAAGAGAGGTGTAAGAGTGGTCAAAGGATGTACTTTCCCCCCCAAAAAATGAGGGTGGACAACTATATGATTTTTGGCCTTCCATAACTCCTACATATTATAGATGTGTAATCTACACGCCATGCTCTTTCTGTAGATATGTTACATGATATGGTTTTGCCTGCTAGATTTTAAATTTCATATTGGGGCAAAGTTTGAATTCAAGTAAACTAGTCGTTTTGTCTGTTTGAATCTAGAATTTGTCCTTTGATTTCTTTCTTAATATTAGAGATTTGACTCCCTTAAATTGCCAACTAAAGAGGCCCTCCAAGATCCCATGTTGTTTTTGATATTCAATTGCTTGCTCAGGGGGTCACTACATATAGATTATGTATATTGTGTGTGTTCAAGGACAATTTAGTAAACTCCGTATCTGTAAATTTTTTCCCAATTCCATTTTAGGGTATCCTTCTGAATGTGAAAATGTGAGAAAAATGAAGTTTAATAACCCCTTCTGTTGCACTCACGTGATAGTCACAGAAGTATTAAGTGACCCCTTTGAGGTTGCTTGAGCGAGTTTTCAAATATATGTTTTCTGTTATAAATTTCTAACTGCAAAAACCTTCCACAATGAACTTAGCTTATTGGGTTATTGACCATTGGACAGGTGCATGAAAGATACTTAGGTTGAGATCAAAGCTATGTTAGGAAAGCTGCAAATTGTCAAAAATGTCTTGGATCAAAAAGTCAGAATGTTGGTTGAAATAATGCTCAATAGTAGAGGCTCCAAAACCAGAACGAGTCTCCCAAAACAACAGATGGTTGTGAAGAGTCTCTTTCACCCGGTGGTACAACCAAAGTGTGTCGACCATAGAAGATGGCATGGGAAGGTATGTGCAGGCTAGCAGAAGCATGGCAAAGGACTGGAGAAGCTATGAGGATCATGGGCTGATAGGAGGCAGCAGAAATGTATGGCTGATGCGGTTTATAGGCCAAGAAAGAATGCAAAAGGGGCTAATTTGGGGAGTAGGTGAAGGAGATTCAAGGTGCACTCTTTGGGTATAGTAATGTAAAGCTTGAAGTGAAGAAGGAGTAGGACCAGACAACTCATCAAACCAAGCTACAGAGCCCAAGATATTGAAGTTTGAAGGTTCAGTGCGCTGCAGATTCTTGCCCGGATAGGGCAGCTGGGGACAGGTGTCCCAAGTGGGTGTCAGTGTATAGGCGCATAGTGCTCAATTTATGGAGCCTACCCATCTTTTTAGATTGCAGATCAGAGCTACGGATTGTAGTTTATGACCAGTTGAAGTTTTGCCGAGGGCTAGGTTGGTGCCCACGTGACCGCATGGGGACTCGTGCCATCTGATTTTTTTTGGGGTTTTGACAAGGTTTGAGAAGATGTTAGGCGGTGTGTGGAGCTAGTAGGAACTGACTGCTCGTCAAACGGAGGTCGGAATGGAAAGATATAGAAGTCTAAAGATTGGGTGCATTTGCTCGGAGTTGGCCACATATGGTTTTCTCTATTTTTGTAGCCTCAGTTCTGGGTCTCGAAGAATTTTGAAGTGCGGCAAGGTCAGAAGAGTTCAGAGTGGGCACATTGAGCTTGCGATCGGGTTTTTTGGCTTGGTAATCGGATCACCGGGGGATAATTGGCAGGGAGGGCAAGCAGGGGAAAAAATAAGTTTGGGAATATTTTTTAAGGAAAAAACGTGGGAGTTTCAAGTTCTTGGAAGCAACTCACCAGGAGCTGCCATGTGCTGGACAATAGTGCAACATGCAGTGGTTCAAGGTGGAAATTTGAGGTATATGACCATGCCGTGAGACCATTGTAGTGAGTGTGAAGGGTGGTGAGCTCCTTGGCATGCAGCGATGGCGAGCCTGACTGGGCGTTGTGTTGGCGAAGCCGGGGGCTGTCCGGTGCAATTTTTGGTGGTGAGGGGCGGCGCCAGTGGCGTACACCCACGAGGCTGTGGTAGAACGGAGATGCATGCAGGTGATGATGTGGCATGAAAGCCCGGCAGCGGGCGGCTGGCTCACGCGCCCATTAGGGCCAAAATTTTAGAGAAGGCAAGGGTGTCCCCCCCCCCCCCCTTCAATAGCGATGTTGCTATTGCTTGGGTAGGAAAAGGTCCCACGAACAGTGGGCCAGAGAGAGAGAGAGAGCCAGTTTGGAGCACAAGAGAGTGGGCCATCCAAGGGACATAGCACACCAGTGGATTAAGAGAGAGAGGGGAAGCGGTTCAAAGAAGGCCAAGAGGGCACTCCCAAAGGATAATGCAAGGGCCAAGCCGGGCGGTCGAGTTGAGCGGACAAAGGGCCAAGAGGTGCGCACCATGCAATGGTTGCCAAAAGTGGACAATGCCAAGTGTTAGCAATGCAAAAAATACTAAATGAAGCTGGAAGAGAAGGCGCGAGCAAGAGAACTCACATCTTTTTCTTTTTTTGGGCTTAGTCCCCCCTATAAAAGGATGTAAACGTTAATTTTTTCGGGCTTTATCCCTTAGGTTTTTTCCTCGGTCATTGGGGCTTTTTGGCCATTCGAGTGTTTTGACTGTGTAGGCTTTTGAGCCATTGTTTTTTGCCGAGGTTTGGTCCGGGAGGGGTGTAGGTCGATTGTACATGATTTTATATGCAAGAAGGCCATTCATTAGTGTCTCCTTGGTGTCATTCCCCCTTCCCCATTCTCTTCTCTGCTTGTTTACGTGTGGAAGGCTGTGAATTGAGCAGAGCAGAGTGATTGGGTCTGTCTGGTGCATTGCAAGGCGTGTGTGCATATGGTTGTGTGAAAGTGGTGGTTTGCTTTTGGATAGTGTCGAGTTTTTAAGGTGAACTCTAGTGGATTGGGGCGCTTTGTATACCCTCGGCTATAGTGAGGCATTGTATTGTGTGCTGGGTGTGTTCCCCTTTCCCCCTCTGCATGTTTTGGTGCCCCCACTGAGGAGCTGTTTGACGCTCCAATTTGAAGTTTGAAGCGGTGTCTTTTAACCGACAAAGCGGTTGGATGATGGTCCTGGCGTTTGATGGTCGAGTTTGAAGCCGAGAGAAATGGTGGAGCCAGGTTTTGGCCCCATATTTACAACCGTTGAAGATCCCGAGGATTGGTTAGCAGATTTTGAGTTATGGTTGCTGTGGATGCATATGTTCACAGATGGGAAAAAACTACAGACGGTGCCACTATTGATGTGAGGACGAGCCAAGGTTTGATTCGATGGTTTAAAGAGCAGTGATCGAGGATCATGGCAAACATTGCAAAGTCAGTTTCTGGAGCGGTTTTGAGAGGTGATTACGGCGGAGGAAGCTGGTGCAAGGCTGAAGACAGTATGCCAAGATGTGAGCAAGGATTTTTCTCTTTTCACTAGAAGTTTGAAGCGTGTTGGAAGCAGCTAGAAGGTGCTATGGGGTCAAAAGCAATCAATACTTGAAATTGTTGCAGCTGCGAGAGTGCTTGCATATGAGGATTAGAGAAAAATTCAAAGAAGGTGTGGATACCTATGAAGACATGGTCTATCTGGCAAAGATGAAGAGCAGGAAGGTAAAGCAGAAGCTGGAATTGGGTGTGTTGAAGCCATCAGATTATATTCCTGTTGTGGAGGTAGCAAAGTGCTCTTTGATCCCGGTTCCAAATGTTCAAAGTGCAGAGCCTGTTGAGGTAAGACCGACTGTTGGTTATGTTCCTTGGAGATTTCCAGGTTGTGATGTGCATGTGCTGAGGGTGGATGAGCTTGTCAACAAGGAGAAGCTCCATGTTGAAGCGAACCAGGGTGCAAATGTGGTAGCAGATGTTGAGGTTCCAGTGCCGATTACAGAGGTAAAGCCTGTTCTTGTGGAAAGTTTGCATGAAAAGGTAGCAGAATGCAATCAAGATGCAGATACCGAGAGTTCAGAAGTTGATGGAGAAAGAGAGAAAAGTCATGGTGATGGTCAAGATTTTGTGGAGCAGCAAGTGGATGAGGATGCAGATATGGAGTTGGTATATGATGCCGGTGATGATGAAGATACAAGCTCGAGTTGTTGGGAAACAAGCAAGGAGGATAGAGCGGATGAGTCCACATCCTATGACGAGAAGACAGAGTCTGACGAACCTGAGCTGTTAAAGGTAAAGCTGCCTTGTTATGTGTTTGATGATATGGTAGTAGCCCATGTGCAAGAAGAACAAGCAATAAAGCAAGTCAAGGTGCTTGATGAAGACCAAGTGGAGCGGTGCAGGCCAACAAATGATGGTATGCAGGTAAAAGTGGTGTGTGGTGCCATGCTAATGGCTGTGCTGATGAAAATGGCGATGGAGTATGCCATGCTGGTGCAACAGGTGCATAACTTTGCCAGAGGGATAGAGTATCCGTGACTATGGAGGAGTCGAGGTTGATGCAGTAGAGAACGAGTTTCTCTCTTCCTTGGCGGAGCATGATGCTGCGGTAGAAGAGATGCTAGAAGAGCACGTGATTGAAGCTGAAGAGCAGATGATGCTGATCGACCTTGAAGGACCGGTTGACGAGGAAGGGCTCGATAATGCTGGAATCAAGTGTGTGGCCAGAGAGGTGGATTCAGCAGATCCAGGGGTCTATGGTTGAGTCCTCCAATTTATTTGGTTGGGAGGGAGGGTCAGACATGTGTTGGAGCTAGGTTCCAGGTACATGTTCTTTTGATGGTATGCTTGGTGCTGCTTTGTGTGGAGTAGACAATTTCCGGAGGAATGCATGGGGTGCTGAAGGTAGGCTATGGGCAGCCTACACACATGAGGGTCTATGCCCTGAGATAGGACACTATGGTAAACAACTACAAATGGGTGGAAGGTACCAATAGCAAGTGTTTGATCCAGGTGGAAACTATGTGATGCAGGGGGTGGGGCAACCCACTTGAAGGTTTGGCAGTAGGATGCAATAAGACTATGTATATATGGTTTTGGTTTTCTCATAGTGTGTGCCAGGTTTTGTAGCTAGAAGTGAATAAAGCTCTTTTTTGGTTGAGCATAAATGCTCAACTAGGGGGTGGGCAATGATGGTACAACCAAGGTGTGTTGACCATAGAAGATGGCATGGGTATGTGCAGGCTAGCACAAACATGGAAAATGGCTAGAAGATGGCATAGGTATGTGCAGGCTAGCACAAACATGGCAAATGGATAGAGCAGCTATGAAGATCATGGGCTGACAGGTAGTAGCCGAAATGTATGGCTGATGCGGTTTACAGGCCAAGAAAGGCTCCAAAAGTAGCTAATTTGGGGACCAAGTGAAGGAGATTCAAGGTGTACTCTTTGGGTCCAGTAATGTAAAGCTTGAAGTGTAGGAACAGGACCAAACGGCTTATGAAACTGAGCTACGGAGCCCAAGATATTGAAGGTTGAAGGTTTAGTGCATTGTAGATTCTTGCCGGATTGGGCACTTTGGGATAGGTGGCCCAAGTGGATGTCAATGGACATGCACATAGTGCTCAATTTATGGAGCCTACCCGTCTTTTCAAATTGTAGATCAGAGCTATGGATTGTAGTTTATGGCCAATTGAAGTTTTGTCGAGGGCTAGGTTGGTGCCCACCTGACCGCATGGGGAGTCGTGCCATCTGGCATTTTTTGGGTTTTGACAGGGTTTGAGAAGATGTTATGCGTTGTGTGGAGTCGTGTCAAACAGAGCCCGGAGCGGAAAGATATAGAAGTCTGAAGATTGGGTGCATTTGCTCGGAGTTGGCCACAGATGGTTTTCTCGGTTTTTGCAGCCACCGCTCGGGTCTTGGAGAATTTTGAAGTGCGGCAAGGTCGAAAGAGTTTGGAGTCGGCACAGTGTGCTTGCGGCCGGGTTTTTGGGCTCGGTAAACAGATCACCAGGGGACAATTGGCAGGCAGGGCAAGCAGAGAAAAAAAAAAGAGTTTGGGGATATTTTTTGAGAAATAAAACTTCCGAGTTTCAAATTCTTTGAAGCAACTCACCAGGAACCGCCATGTGGCGGACAGTAGTGCCACATGCAGTGGTTTGAGATGGAAATTTGGGGTATATGACCCAGGCCGTGAGCCCATTGTAGTGAGTGTGAAGGGTGGTGAGCTCCCTTGGCGTGCAGCGATGGTGGGCCCGAGTGGGCACTGTGCTGGCGGAGCTGGGGGCTGTTCGGTGCGATTTTTTGTGGCGAGGGGTAGTGCTAGTCACGCACACCTGCGAGGCTATGGTTGAACGGCGGTGGATGTAGGTGATGATGTGGCATGATAGCCCGCTAGGGGCTGGTTCACGCGTCCATTAGGGGAAAAATTTTAGATAAGGCAAGGGTGTCCCCCCCCCCCCCCCGCCCCAACTAGCGATGTGGCTAGTGCTCGGGGTAGGGGAGGGTCACACGAACAGTGGGCCAGAGAGAGAGAGCCAGTTCGAAGCATAAGAGAGTGGGCCATCCAAGGGACATAGCACACCAATGGATCAAGAGGGAGAGGGGAAGCGGTTCAAAGAAGGCCAAGAGGGCACTCCCAAAGGATAATGCAAGGGCCAAGCCGGGATGCCGAGTTGAGCGGACAAAGGGCCTAGAGGTGTGCACCATGCAATGGTTTCCAAAAGTGGACAATGCCAAGTGTTAGCAATGCAAAGAGTACTAAATGAAGCTGGAAGAGAAGTGCATGAGCAAGAGAACTCACATTTTTTTCTTTTCTTGGGTTTAGTTTCCTCTATAAAAGATGTAAATGTTAATTTTTTGGGGCTTTTGCCCTTAGTTTTTTTTTTGCCATTGGGGCTTTTTGGGCATTGGAGTCTTTGAGTGTGTAGGCTTTTGAGCCATTGTTTTTTGCCAAGGTTTGGGCCGACAGGGGTGCAGGTCGATTGTACATGACTGTATATGCAAGAAGGCCATTCATTGCTGTCTCCTTGGCGTCATTCACTGTTACCCCTTCTCTTCTCTGATTGTGTGCGTGTAAAATGCTGTGAATTGAGTAGAGCAGAGTGATTGGGTCTGTTCGGTGCATTGCAAGGCGTGTGTGCATATGGTTGTGTGCAAGTGGTGGTTTGCTTGCGAATAGTGTCAAGTTTTGAAGGTGAAATCTAGTGGATTGGGGCGCTGTGTATACCCTGGGCTATAGTGAGGCATTGTATTGTGTGCTGGGTTGTTCCCCTTTCCCCTCTTCACCGGTTCAAATCTTCAAAAAGAAATGTTGTAGAAAAATCAGATTGTTATGAATTTTATCGAGTTTATTCTTGATTATCCTACTCTATTGTATGCTTTACCAATGAAGGATTAATAATTTCCCAAAATTTTCCATGCTCTCTATCTTATGTAAAATATCCACCTATTAGCAAAAGTACTTGAAGATAGTGGATCAGTTAAGAGAGTGGTATGAACATAGCAAAGCAGATTGGGTTGCATGGAAGAATGTTCTCAATGATAATGAACAAGAATCAATTGTTTCTGAGATGAGGGAAGATTTGAATTGCTTCAAAGGGACGATGAATTAGTGCAGGGATCAAATTTGACAATTGATTCAACTAACTAAGAAGCTCCTTCAACCATCAATTGAAGCTTCTAGAATAGCCAATAAGGAGCTAACAAGTAAAGAAATACTGGAGCCACAGACCGGGAGGTGGTTAAGGTAATATTCATAGAAATGATAAGGCAAATCAATCATCCTAGAGGGTTTGATTCATGCTACATTAGTCCGTCACCAATTGGTCATAGCCACACTAACCAAGGGAAGGTGTACCTGGTATGATGATGATGGAAAGACTTGGAATGCTCTCATACTATACAAAATGGATATGATGATCGATTGCAGGGAGGAGGTGGATCAAAAAGATATTTCTGGTTGATTCAAAAGGAGAATGTTGGCACCAGTGCTCAATGTATGGGTCAAACACCAGCAATTCATGATCCACCTCCATCCATTCCAAAGCCCACAAGTAAGAAGGCTCCAGATAAGAGGAAACAATGATACCCCTGAGAGTGTCCAGATATGAAAGCCAGTGCATAAGCATAGAGATATGAGAGGCCTAACCTTAGGTGAATGAAGTATGGTGCATTGAGAGAAGGTTGAGATTAGCAAAGAGCAAGCTGGAAATAAGTCGGTGGATTCAGAACACTCTTCCAACGATATCACTCGTTTTGAGCAATATACTTGAAATTTTGGAAATTTTTCAAAATTCAAAGAAAGGTGGGAAGGAAATGTAGACAGTGGGAATATACCCTAGTTGCGAATCAAATCAACAATAGGAACTGGTAGTCACCAAGACTAATTACCACGGTAATTATACAATGGATAATCAATGAAAGGCCCAATCCAATGGCTATAACTAGGGCCCATTACTCATTTTTTGAGCTATTATTGTGATCATTCCTATTGTTACAATTACTTTTCCTTTGCAGATCCAATGAGAATTTAGATGCATGTAATTAATAAATTGAGCCCTCTCTCTCAAAGGGAGAAAGAAGGAAACTTGTCCAAATGCTATCCATATTGCTTGAAATGACTATGGCTTGTGATTGGCCAAGCTTGGCAACGGCCAATAGTGATCATGCTAGAGTCAAGAGAGAGAGAGAGAGAGAGGGGTTGACCAAGGCAAGGCTAGGGGCTCTCATTTTGGCTCATTCTCACACACTCACACACTCTCTCATTGTGTTGAGCAAGAACTCCATCTTCTTCTCCAAGCTTGATAAGTAGAGAGCCTACACCAACACCTCTTGGCTATAGAATGCAAATCCAACCAAGAGTCATGCTTCAAAGCAATGCTTACCATTGTCTTCATCTTCATTACTATGGTATGCTATGCTCTATGAGTAATGATATGAGAAGAAAATACTTCTTTCTTGTGTGCTACTTCTTCTTCCTCTTCCCTTCTCTCACTCCCTGATAGCTCTCTCCACCTTTGAGCTCTCTCCACCTTTGAAGGTGTTAGAGGTCTTGGGATTGAGGCCGGGGACAAGTTCATGCTTTTACAAGATTAGTTACGGGAATAATATTGGTGCATGAAGCTTACCATATTTATGGCATCAACAAGGTCTCAAGGAACATAAAGTATGTATTGTACCAAGTCTCTCTTTATAAGAGAATCTATGATAGAAAAGCCTTTTGGAGGGGGGACCGGCTCCTAGGAAATTCGGTCCTCAACTATTGTCAATTTCTCTAATTATCTCTCACTTTTACAAGTATTGTTCATGCAAAGCTACCTAGGTATAATGTTCATTTTCCTACCTTTAATAAAGTTTTCTCCTTATTCTCTTTAAGAATTGTTTTAAGGAAATGCTCACTATTGTTTCTTTAATTCCACTTCAATCAATGCGATAGCCAGATTCCATTACATGTTACATTGCTGTTACCACCTTTTCTTTAAGCAACATAAAAGCCAATTCAACTGCACATTGTTTAACCCTATTTTTCTTGAAAAATGACTCTTGCAACAACAATGTGTATAATGCATCAAAATTGACAAGTTCATGATTTCTTTGGGTCATAAGTCTCCAAGTACTAGCAAAAGTATGGTAAGAATCTGGCAAAGCATCAAGAACACCCTGCACAAGGGAACTGTCAGAATGACTTCGCCTACAAAAATAAGTTGCTCATTGATGTCCTTGACACTAGCAAGGAAAGTTCTTATCTCATTTCCTCATGCATAATTTTCGACTCATTGCGACTTGCATAAAGACTAGCAAGAATATCCCAAGCCTATTTTGCAAATTTTGTTGAACAAATATGAGGAGTAATAGTGCGCTTCATAGAATACACAATTAATGCATGAGCCTGTGCATCTTCTAGATTCCAACGAGCTTGCTCAGTGGTAGGCAAAACAGCTCTGGCAACAACAATCCTACCACCAAAACCTGCAACATCCTCAACATCGCCTACATCCTCAAAACCAGGATGTACATCAATTCCCTGCACAATATTTCAAACTCCCTTTGACACAAGGACATGTTGCATCATGTAAGTCCACATAGGGTAATTATCCCCATCCAATCTATCCTTAGCAACAAACATCTTGAACACATCTGTGTTGTTGTCAGCCATGGCAAATGTTGCACCCGATGTGAAAAATACCCAAAAAGAGAAGAAACAAAGTGGGAACAACATGTTCTATATAGCACAAACTGTAAAAGACTATAAGGAACCTGTTATTCAGAAAATGGCACTGAATTTTTTTTTGCACATAATGACAAAATAGCCTGTATAGTATTGCCTGTAGTGGAAACGTAAGCCAAAATGAGCCCAAATAAAAATTTTGAGCGGACTTTTTGAAAATTATGAGCCCAGAGTATTTGTCAACCTTCTGAAGCTCGCCAAAGCTTGCAAAAATCAAGGAAAGTGAGCAGGTGTGTGTTGGAGCTGCTAGCGATCAATTTTGAGAGGATGCAACCTGCTCTAATACCAATTGTTGGAATTGGGGTTGCAAGAAAATACACACATCTTGGAGAAGATAAAGGAAGATCAAGGCACACAACAAAGAGTGTATTACTTAGTAGGCAATGGAAAGATGAGATAGCCCTAGAGTGATGGGCGAATATACAATGCACGGAGGAAAAAACGTCCTAGTGAGGGAAAACATGCCCCGGTGGTACCAAGTGTGTTCACACACACCACTACCACATGTATATGGTAACATACTAGAGTGGTGTGGGAATGCCAAGGGGAGAAAGGGGATGGAGAAAACACAAGCTTCAAGAGGTATTTTTGAAACCTCTCTACACACACACTTCATCATGAATCAAAAGAGCCCTCTTCCTTCATAAACCTGTATTTGTTGTTTTAATTTTCCATTTTTAAACCCTTCTTGAACATGTAATTTTGAAGCCCTTTGGTATATAAAAAACCCCTTCGAGTGGACTCAAGTGCTACATTTACATATTCTAAGGTGGACCTCCTGGGCGACAAGGGCTCTTCTTAATAACTACTTAACTCTACCAAGGCTCTGATACCATGTCAAAGTTGATGATGTGAAAGCACCCCAACCAAGGAGATAATGCGAGAGAGAGAGAGAGAGAGAGAGAGAGAGAGAGAGAGAGAGAGAGAGAGAGAGAGAGAGAGAGACTTTTGAACCAACCAACCTTGACAATGAATAAATGATGAGGGCATCTAGACTAACAATGAATAACAAGACTATCCTCACTTGTTTTGGAGATAGCACTTTATTCTAAGTTTAAGAGATTTCTCAAGTGTATTAATAATTAGAATTTGTTTAAGACAATCGGTTTTAAAATCGGACATTCAAGTTTTTTATTAAGTCTATGTTTTATATCTTAGAAATTAAAGAGAAGGTTCTAGAAGCCTTATTTTTAGGAAATTGGGTGTTGTATATTTTGTGGCTCCCTGATAATTGAGAGAAAAAGACTCCAAAAAGGGAGCCTGATGTGAACTCATAGCTAAAAGTAGAGGCCGGCCATAGTAGAGGCTGGCCATAGATGTCTATGCAAAAAATAGTGATACAGGAAAGACATGTAGCCAAAGATAGTGATATGTGAGGTAGGGATTATAAAAGCATGCACCAAGAATAATGCATCCCAAAAGCCTTTTAAAAGAGGTAGAGGTGAGTGCAGAATTGGGGGATCTTGTGTTCACGAGGTGAGCCGTAGGTTGCTCACTATGGGCAAAAGTGAGTCTAGATAGACACACACCTATAAGAATATGGTGCAAAAAATAAACTTTGGAAAAGTTAAACTATTAGAACTTAACAAATTTTGGAATTTAAATACAAGATCTTGACTACAATAGGCACCATGTGCTCTTAGATCTGCCGAGATCATGAATAGAAGTACAAACACCAAAGCTTTTGTTAAAGGGGAGCCTAGGTGAAGGCACACTTCCTTTAGTGCTCAATTCCTAAAGGAGGCAATCAATAGGAAGAAAATCCTTCATCAACAACACTAAGATGTTATTTACCATGTATATGTGGATCCATTTGGAATGGCGATGGGAGCTATATTGGCCCAAGATGATGGAAAGACGAATTACCTAATCTACTTTGCTAGGATAGTTGAACAAGAATATTTCACCACCAAGTGGAAAGCACTGGGAATGGTTTTTAGTGCAATGAAGCAATCGAATGACAACAAGATCAAGGTTCAAGAGTTCAAAAAGGGGGATTTGGTTTTGCTCTATTAGTCAAAATTAGGACCACCAAAGAAACCTAATCTGCAAGTTGCATGTTTGAAACCATATGAAATTGATTGGATTTTCTCCAATGGCGCAGTAAGGCTTAAAAATTATTAGGATTACTACTGCCAAGGGTCTACAACAGAGGAAAAAGTAAGCTATATTATACCAGATCAGATGAAGCCCCAACACCAATATGTTAGGAGTAAGTTAACACGGACACCATTTTTCGAAGTTCTCTTTGTAAAACATTTATTATTTTAATAACTCAGAATATTGTAACTCCTATTTTCTTGGGTAAACTCTATAATTTATGAGCCAGGGCTACAAGCTTCCAGATTTTATCAGCGAGTCATCACCCAGCTTTGGTAGATTCCAGATTTATAGTTTTGACCACCCAAAAAAACTTGGCTAGGGTATAAAAGCCAATTTTTGTAAGTTTTTAATAAGTTTTTGGATAATAAATACATAGCGTGAGCTAACGACGCTCACTTCTCTCCTTCTCGCGCTTCCTACTCCCTCTCTGGTTGTCACATTGGGATTATGTTTATTGCATTGCAACCGCAGGTAAGAGCTCTACGCATTGACGTAAGACATTCATAGTATTTCGTAGCTTTTGGCGTCGCTGAACCGCGGCCTAATTTCATCATAGCTAGGGATTGACACTTTTGACCTAGTCGTTTTCGACCCAGAATGCATCTAAATGCTTAGCAATGATGTCCCAATACCTCGCCTATGCTTAGCAATGATGTTCCTAAATCCCTAGCTCGAAATAGGTCGAAAAGACTCGAATCTACTTGATCCGACTGGAGAGTAAGCCTAAGAATTGTCTAAACCAGTGGGTAAGCTCAAAGACACTTTGAAGTAAACTTTTTTCGAGAGTTGGCCAAAACTCAGATTATTTATTTTTTCTTGACATTTTACGCCAAATTATGTTTTGACTTGATTCATAGGCTTAAAATACATCATATAAAGACTGTCCTTGAGAAAATTGCAAAAAAGTGCTCATTTTAAGCCTTAAGTTAATAATCACAATATTAACTTTATGCTATAAATTGGCCAAGGTTCATACCATTGACTCATTGCATGTGTACAAACAACTTTTGTAAAGGCCCAAGAGATTTGGATCACTAAACTGGAAAAAAAAGTGGGTAAAGACTAAAGTTTGTACTGACCTTTTGAATCTTCAGTATAAATTGGGCGAAAATTTATCCAAACTTGTTGAATTTGATTCATAGGCTTATGTTGAGGTGATAAATATGTGTACATGCTCAGTTGACCAAAAAATTGTAAAAATTTGTCAAAAGTAAATAATTGTGATTATTTACTTCTAACCTATTTTTCAACTTTTTTGACCAAGTCAACATACCATTAGCTTCACCATGTTGTAATAAGCTCACAAACCAAATTTGGTAAGATTTGGACTACTGGAGTGAAATTTGTGACTAAAATTGCAAAGTTAGTCTGCGGACAGATAATTGATGACCATTTGACCAAAAATTATTGAAACTTGATGAAAACTGGCTAGTGACCTTAACTTAAGGTGCCTAACAGAACTGTGTCAAAGTTGGGGCAAAAACTTGTAAAAATATAGCTGGAGTAAATAATCGCGACTATTTACATCTACTTCAAAACTTGATGATTTTGCAAATTTGAGTCTATCACAAGGTTAAGCATATCAAGTAGACCTCACAAATCATTTTTAGTGAAATTTGGATCCCAAAAGGGAGACCTAAGCCAGATTCTTCAAATCAGAGTCTGCGGACACCGAACAATTGATAAACTTGATCAGATTTTGTCCAAACTTGTTGAAACTTGTCCAGGGACTCTAACAAGTTGTATACTTGCCAAACCAATCAAAAAAGTGCAAAAAACTAACAAAAGTAAATAATCGTGTGATTATTTACTTCTGCTATCCAGAGACATCAATTTTGACTTTTGAACTTATATAGTGATAGACCAACATAATATGAAGCCACATGGCAATTTTGAATTCAATCGGATCAAAATTGATACATGTACACTTAGTTTTCAGGTTGCAAATCAAACCTTTGATATTGCTAAAGTCAAATTTGAAAGTCAAATTTTGACCCTCATAGCTTGAATTGAAGTGATACACAGAGATGAATCACGAGAATAGCAAAAACTCTACTGTCTTTATAGAAGAATAGCTAACTTGAGCAAGTTTATACAGGAATCAGGTTGCAGACAAGGAATCAGTGGCTTGACAGAAAGTTGCAATTGCATCAAGTGGAAATTGACGACAAGTCAATCCAAAGGTGAGTACTGTATCCAGGGCTTCATAAGTGTATATGAACCTTAGATCTGGTCGTGTACTAGGAAATCAGGGCATACTCGGAGAAACCTCCAGTAGAGTATCTACCGAGGAAAGCATGAATCAAGGCAATTCCTTGCACACAATTCCTGAAGAAGTGTCTGACACTTTTTCAGATTCAACATCCGAAATGTCTTCTTACTTGACTCACTCAAAAACCGGAACGACAGTGCGCTATAAGCATTTACTATCTTTTTACAAGACTAATCTTCATGGAGCCCAGGTTTACTTGGATCCTAACGAGGAGTATGCTATTCGCATTGATGACCATGGTATTCAGTTTGAAGAAGAGGTTAGGGAAAACAAACAAGGAAAAATGTACATGGATCGAAACGAAACTCAATATTTACAAGTCGAAAACCCTGATGTGATAGACAAATGGGGGTTAGAAGTAAACACCATAATCCCAGATATGTCAGCAAAAGAAGAACCACCAACTTTAGAGTTTGAGGGATACGATCAAGTAGACTTGAAGCCTTTGAAACGGCTTAGTACGGATAATCCTAGGAGTCCAGGGAAAGATGAGTCACTATTTCCAACAGATTGGTGTAAAGGACTCGGAACAGGACCAACTCCCAGAAGACCTGGAGTTGAACCAAATAGATGGGTCAGACTAGTTGATTTTCAGAAATGGTCAGAAAATAGAGTGGATCGGGGGATCCATACGACCACTTAGCAAGATTTAAGGAAGTGATAAGAGAGAGCGTATATTCGATTTCCATACTCAATTCGAGGGGTTTGGAATGACTTTAGAAGGAAAAGCTTTGACATGGTTCCAAAACATTCTACCAAGGTCAATCATGGACTTGAACACATTAGATCAAGGATTTGTAGCTGCTTGTTCCAAAACGGGGATCAATCATAATACCGTACCTCAAATCTACAGCTTTAAACAGAAACATGGTGAGTCTGTTAGGGATTGTGCAACTCGGATGAAAAAATACATTGCCAGATGCCCAAAGATGGAGATACCTGCAGAAGAACGACTTGTATCTTTGTTTCTAGAGGGACTGCTAAAGAAAGAACTTCATGCTATACTCTATAGTAAAATGCATACAACCCTAGAAGCGTGTGTGTCTGATGCTATTGACCTAGGAGACAATTGCAAGATCTTCAATGAAGAATATGTCCCTAAGGATAACCAAAGCAAGAAGACAGCGTCCACAAAACCAGCACAAGTGGGAACGGTTGCTACAGCACCACTCTCAGTCATAGAAGATATGCTAAAAAGGACGAATGACAAGATGAACAATATGCAAAAAGAACCTATGAGAGGACCAGGACAAGGGATACCTCCACAGGGACAACCAACTAGGCCACAAAAATGGTGTGCAATCAAGGGTAAATGGACCAACCATGAGACCCACGAGTGCTACTTCAGACCAAAGTATGATAGGAATGTTCAGTACGTGCCCATGAGGCCACAAGGACAATCCATGTACAGATATCAACCGAATATGGCCCAAGCTCAAAGACCACCAATGGGTATGGAAATACCTCAACCTCTCTTGGGACAACAACCTCCGTATCTAGGACATAATGTAGTGCCTGTAAAGTACATGCACTCTGAAGGAGTCATAGATGAACAAGCATTAGTGCCTGTTACACCCTATGCAGAGCCTAGTCCATCTACACTAATGGTAGAAGGAGATTGGTATAGTCCACATCCACCACCAATGAAAGAAATTGTGACTTATGATGCACCAGAGCTCACACCAATGTATTATGTAGCTAATCAAGGTGTCTGACCTCCCATGGGAAGACCCATGATGAAGCCTAGAACATGAAATTGTCATAATTGTGGTGCTGACGACCATTGGAAAAACGAATGTCCAAAGCCTGACAAAAACCTCAAACCAATTGAAGCCTATAACATACAATGTTGCAAAAAGGAAGGACACTTTCCAGAAGATTGTCCTAAAAATCCTTTGAACAAGGGTAAAACCGTATCAAACGTAGTCCAAGTGATGCCTAGTAGCTCATCAGAGGGTGAACCAATTGTTCCAATCAAGGTTATCACTAGAGCCCAGGCAAAGAAAAAGAAACACAGCTCCTCTGATGATTTGGAGAACACGAAAGTTTCTTCTCAAAGAATCAAAAGGAGCAGAAGCAAAAGATATGAGATGAGAAAAAAAAACAATGGGTTGAAATCGAAGAGAAAGAAAAGAAGCTAGCCCAAGACAAGTTGAAAGAAACTGGCAGTGAAATCAACGAAACAACCATGAAATCTGGAGGATCCATTCTGGTTGATAAAATTTTTGAGCCTATTAATGCCGCCTTGGAAGCCTACCAAGCAGGACTTAAAGCAGGTCTGAACATGGAAAACAAGTCTTTCTCTAGACATGGAAGCAGCTAAGCTGGAAGCTTATCAAAATTTGGTAAGAATCATGCAAGAAATGTTGGAAAAACAAAAACCCAAGCTTGAAAGTATTGCAAAACCTAAACAGCCTGCGGTAGAAGAAACGAAAGCAAAATCCGATGTGGTGGCAGAACCCCACCTTGAAACAAATGAACCAGAGCTTATAGTGCGGGACAACGAAGATTCCTTAGACGGAACTCCATTCGTAGAGGAAGATTGGCCAGGACACCTATGGGAAAAAGTGAGAGGGATCAATGATGGGAGCCTAACTCTGAAGTCAGTTCCTATAGAGTAAGTCTGGTTGGATAACCTACCTTCTGATATGAACATGGATTTACAATCCTTGTACGGGGATTGCGGATCGGAAGCTTCAGGAATGTCGAAACCATTGACATTAAAAACATTACCTTCTTACTTGGGAGATAACGAAGGTGAATCCATTGTGTGTAAGGCACTCAATTAAAAAGAGCTGAACAGACCTTAGAAGTAGACAACATTCATTCAATCATGTCTACACCCATCCAATGCACTCTTACCTTGGGAGAACTGTTAAAACTCAGACCATACTTGTGGAATGATTTACAGAAAACCTTAGAGAAGGTGGGGATAATGGGGTTAATCTCGAAGAATTTAGGAAAATTAAAAAATGAAATGGAAAACAAAGAGATTCGATCAGTTCCCATGAACAAAGTCGAAGAATATTATGAAGGGGAAGAAGGAAACACCACCCTCCCAGTGAAATATAATGACATGGAAACCATGGCGATACTGGATAGTGGAGCTCGCATAGCCATAGCCACTAAAGCAGTATGGGAATCCTGGGGACAACCAGCCATTAGACAAACTCGAATGAAATTGCAGTTGGCTAACGGACACATTGAGAGACCATTAGGGCTGCTTAAAAAAGTGATAGTCAATTTGTGTGGAATTTAATATCTACACACTTTTGCCATAATAGACTTTGGGAAAAAACTCAACTGTGAAATCATATTGGGAAGACCTTTCATGCGACAGGTACAACTTATCCAAGATTGGGGAAACAATTATCTGTACTTGAAGCAAGTGGGTTCTATAACAAGAGTAAATCTAAAAGATTACACTTATAGAGATGTCTTGAACAACACCCATCCAAGAGTTTGATTCAGTCTTTTCGGCTGAAACTAAACTCTTATCCTGGTTAACAAAGACACTCCTTTTTGGATGTGTGGAGCTTCAGAAAACGGAAGCTTAACACGAGAAGAATGTATCATAGAAAGGGATTGCACAGACGAAGCCTACATACCTAAACCCTTTCTAGAACATTTATTTGAGCCATTCGAGTGGACTCAAATTTTAGCAACAATTGATGTATGTGTGAATACGTCTATGCCTACTCAATTTTCCAATGAGGATGGCTACGACATAATTCCCATCCAAATGATTTCAATCCTCAACATTGAAAACAATGATGAGAAACCCAAGGACTTAATGAAAGCTCAATAGCCTCTTTTCGGACCTCTATTATGATGCAAATGATGAGTTAGATGAACACTCAGCTACCTTAGAATATTCGGGGTCAGAAAAAGAGCATATGAGAGTTAAGTTACTCTTAAAAGGAGGGAAGGAAAAGTTTTTTGACTTTTCAAACCAGAAATTAACAAGACAAAAGTGGTATAGAGGAAAGAGAGACACCAAAATTGTGAAAATACAACCTATGCCATCAGTCTCCAGTAAAACACAATTCTTGATGCAGATAGATGCTAATGATTGTGGCAAGGACAAAATAACTGGCAGATATCCTTCAAACAAAAACGCAAAAATGTCTCAGATATCGAGAAAAACAAGGGTACTCAAGAAAAATCACAGGATAAGAAACCACTCATGACCAGAGTCGAGCTGAAAAAGAAATATCAAGAGTTAAAAAAAGCTCTAAAGGAGATATACACAACCGAAATGGAAACCACGAAAGAGGATGGTATGGATGTAATGCATGTTCCATCCCATTACAAAAAGTATACTCTCCAAGATCGGAAAATCATAATTGAACAACCTGTTAGGGAACTACGGAAACAGGGCGAGTCTTACGAAGGGCTTGAAAATGCTAAAAGGGTAGACTTGGCTGAACGAGGAGAAGAGCCTAGACCTGCTTACGTTGCGAATGAACTAATAGAAGAAGAAGAAAAGCTTTTGCTGAGCTTGTTAAAAGAATACCAAGATATCTTTTCTTAATCTTACAAGGATCTCAAGGGTGTTGATCCAAAAATCTGTCAACATACTATATCCATGCGAGATGACGCAAAACCAAGTAGACAGAGACCATACACGTATAACGAAACATTTGCCAGGAAGATCAAAGAAGAGATTGAAAAACTAAAGGAAGCCAAATTTATTTACGAAATTGAACACACAGATTGAGTGTCTCCAATTGTGGTAGTACCCAAGAAGAATGGAAAATTACGACTGTGTCTTAATCTCAAAAAGGTGAATGCAGCTACCATTAGAGACAACTTTTCTCTTCCGATAACTGAGCATGTATTAGAACGAGTTGTAGGAAAAGAAGCTTACAGCTTCTTGACGGCTTTTCGGGATACAATCAACTTTTGGTTGACCCAAAAGATCAGCACAAAACTGCTTTTGCAACAGAATGGGGTATATTTGCCTATCGGGTTATGCCATTTGGGTTAACTAATGCTCCAGCCACATTTCAAAGGTTGATGAGCCATGCTTTCAAAAAATATCTTAGAAAATTCTTAGAAGTATATATGGATGATCTATGCATACATTCATCAATCCGGGCTGATCATTTTGAACACCTCAAAAGGGTATTCGAAAAATGTAGACTTTATAGGATTTGCTTAAATCCTGAAAAGTGCACATTCATGGGAAGACAAGGAAAAATTCTTGGACATATAGTGTCTAAAAATAGCATAGCTACTGATATTGAGAAGATTCATGACATTGCTGATTTGCCTAGATCAACAACAGTCAAGGGGGTACAAGCCTTCATGGGACATTGTGGATATTACCGACAATTCATCTACATGTACACTATAATTGCAAACCATGTATAGCTTGATTACGCACTTTGAATGGACCGAGGCATGTGAAGAATCCTTCATGAAGCTTAAGCAAGCTCTCACTTGAGCTCCAATATTGAAAGCACCAGATTGGGATAAGGTATTCCACGTACATGTAAATGCTTCTAATTTTGCTATCAGTTGTATACTAGCTCAACCAGGAGATGGGAAAATTGACTTGCCTATTTCTTATGCTAGTCGACAATTGAACATGGCAGAAAAGAATTACACCACCACCAAAAGAGAAGGATTAGGAATGATCTATGCTGTTAAAAAGTATAGACATTACCTATTAGCCAACAAGTTTGTGTTTCTTGTGGACCACCAAGCTTTATTGTATTTGGTCAACAAGCCATGCAACATAGGGAGAATAGTGAGATGGTTCATCATTCTTCTCAAATTTGATTTCACAGTAGTTGTAAAAAAAGCCACTACACATCAACGAGCAGATCATTTGTCAAGGACTGTTTCAGGGGAATCACCTAAAGGGGTAGACAATGATCTACCAGATGCCTATTTGTTCTCCGTGGAAATGATACCGAGATGGTTGAAAAACATTGTGTCATTAATGACAATAGCTCAAGTGGATTCACAAATACCACTTCCTATCACAATCGGATTAATTGAGCAATCGACTATGTATCAATTAGGCTATACAAAAGAAATCGAGACGGGATATTGCCCTTATGCATTAACCCTTAAGAAAAAGAACAATACCTAAGTCAAGCACATGTTACCATAGTAGGACTTCACTTTGCGCAAGACCAAACTATGCAACGAATCTTAAGACTTGGAGTATTTTGACCGACTATGAGGAGTGATGTTCGATCCTTTGTAAAGGATTGCCCTCAATGTAAAAAACAAACACCCATACCTCACGTAACATTGTTTCATATGTCACCTGTTCCTAATTGGAGTAATTATCTGGTTACTTACTTATCAAGCAGAACATATCTTGAGGATATGAGTAAACATCGTCAAAGAGAAATTGAAACTGAAGCAAAGACTATGCTCTTATTGGGAACCAATTGTATCGGAGAGATAAAGATCAACATTTGCGTCTTTGTGCAAATGAAAATGAGTATATTTTGATTATAGAACAAGCACATGCTGGATTAGCTGGAGTCACTTTTCTAGTGAGACCATCGCAAGAGCAATATTGATGGCAGGCATATGGTGGCCAACACTTTTTGCAGATACCAAAG
This sequence comes from Adiantum capillus-veneris, assembly GCF_014529385.1. Taxonomy (NCBI): domain Eukaryota; kingdom Viridiplantae; phylum Streptophyta; class Polypodiopsida; order Polypodiales; family Pteridaceae; genus Adiantum; species Adiantum capillus-veneris. The sequence continues at coordinate 85,343,569 of NC_140943.1, forward strand.
AATATGTTCGAAGATGTGATGCTTGTCAACGAGCAAAAATGCCAACACGAGTAGATAGCATGCCCTTAAGACCAATGATGGGGGACTAGAGCTTTCTCAAAATGGGGTATAGATTTTGTTGGACCAATACAACCACCTGCTTATAGAACCCAAGCTCAATATATCATTGTAGCTATGGACTCTTTGACCAAGTGGGCCTAGGCTAAAGAAACTCAAAAGAATGATGCCAGAAACACTGCTACATTCTCATATGAGTATGTATTCACTAGATATGGACTACCAATAGAGATTGTCATTGATCGGGGAACTCATTTCCTCAATGAGGTAATCGAATATTTACTTAATGAGTTTATGGTCATCCATAACAAATCAGCTCCCTATTCCCACAAGCTGAGCATACGAATAAGATTCTTAGCTCGGTGCTGACTAAAGTGGTTATTTCAGGAAGGATAGACTGGGAAATGAATCTCCATGCTGCTCTATGAGCTTATCGAGTTTCATTCAAAACGGCTCTAAATGCTACACCCTTTAACCTTGTTTATGGTCTTGATGCCATACTACCAATAGAATTTCTATTGCCGACATTAAGGGTAGCACATAATCTTCAGTGGACTGGACATTAATTGTCAGAAAGACTCGAAGATTTGGAAAAGCTAGACCAGCAAAGGCTAACTACTGTAGCTCATATCTATGCAAAAAAGCAAAAACAAAAACAGTTTTTTGATTCCCACTTAATCACAAAGATCTTCAAGAAAGGAGACTTAGTTCTAGTCTATTCCCTTAAGCAACGCATTCGCAAGTTTAAGAAAAAGGGAAGCGGATCATTTATCATTGAAGATGTATCTCCAAGTGGAGCAGTAAAATTGTCCACCCTAGATGGTGCACCAATGGCTAATTGGATTAGTGAATGTTGTTAAAAAATATACAATTTGCTACTAACCAATGAATTGCTAGAGAGAATGTATGCAGCCAAACAAAGAAAAATCAAATGACAACAGGTTATTGATGAAGCCCAAGAGGAAGCTAGGCTTTGGGTACGCAAGCGAAAAGCTGCTCTCAAGAATCAACAGATACCGATTCCCATCAACACTTTGGAAATAGATGATCAACAATGGGAATTACCTAAAGACGAAGTTTCAACAGATGATGACTGGTTAGATAAAATGGACCTGCACATCAAAGTACAAATCAACAATCATAGCACCAATGCTTTGGTTGACACAAGAGCTAGAGTAAATGCAGTCAGTTATTCCACATACAAAAAGGCAACAAGTCAAGCATTGACGGCAGGAATAGCAACAATCAAAGGATGCAACAAGAACCCAACTCCAACATTGGGAGTAGTCAACTTGAACCTAATAGTACATGGATGTTCATGTCCTCATTAGTTTGTATACTTACCAGATGAAAACATGAATGAGAGGATGATTCTTGGAATTTCCTGGATGCGTACATACAAAGCAGTACCAGATTGGGATACGAATCAACTAAAGCTATCACCTAAAGGAGGGCTACTCATTGTTCCAATTGCACCAAGCAAAGAGAAATGGAAAATAAGCAATCAGCAGACCAATGCACAAAGTCAATCTTCTCCATCCCCTCGACAATCAAATGCTACATATAGAATGCAAGGAGTCAGGCAAAATTGGGTACCAAAATCACAGCTTAAGGATAAATCGATGCAGATCTGGGTGCCTAAAACTTCACCGACGAAACAAAAGGAAGGTTCCAAGGGTGCAAACACAGAGACGAGCATCTTCGAGCAAGGAACCTAACATGGAAATGGTTTGGAAGAAAAAGAAGCACTTATCTTCTCCACAACCCACGAAACCAATCAAGAAATGGCGAGTTAAGTCTAAACAGACTCCACCACACCATGCAGCACCACGCCGACCAAATTACCAATGGCGAGAAAAAGCTCGACAACAGTCAAAAGTGCTACCAACACCTCAAGCAATCAGCATGCTAAATCATTTTGATGGTACAATCAAACGGAGACCACACAAACTACAAGATTTGCTGTTTGAAAGACATCAACAGCAAACCTCGACATCAGAAACCCTTTTGTTAATTACTCAAGACCCAACTCTTGCACAACATATTGGTTTGAGTTGGATTGATCTTCATATCATGGTAGATCCAATCATGGCTATGCATAGACACGATTTTCAACCCATGCAGATAGTTCTCCCGGAGTACGCCATCTAGGAGGGGTGGAAGGGCACTAAGAACTAAGTACTAAGTACTAAGTAATTAAGGGCGAAGAGGGAGGAAAAAGTTTGATGTTAATGTGTGATTTTTTTTGCAAAATTACCTAATAATGCCCTCATAATTCATCACCAAGGGAAAATTCACAGATAATATCTCCCCGCTGAGTGTAAATAGTGTATATACTATCAGAAAATCATCAAAAATAGTCATTTTTGAGTATTTTTTATCATGTTTTTGATAATGAGGCTGAAAAAGAGAGAAATCCACAAAAAACAATAAAGCTGTGTTTTTCAAGGGATTTTTTTAATTATTGGATTTTTACTTTACCTTTTTAGAGCATTTTTCTATTTTTTTTCAAATAAACATGTCAAAAATTAATAATAAATAGCAGGGAAGCTCAGATGGAAAAATGGAAGACACGATGGTGATCAGAAAGACAAGGCGGACAAGCACAAAAATTTCAAAGAAATCAGTTTCTGGAGCGGTTTTGAGAGGTGATTACGGTGGAGGAAACTGGTGCAAGGCTGAAGGCACTATACCAAGATGTGAGTAAGGAATTTTCTCTTTTCATTTAGAAGTTTGAAGCTTGTTGGAAGCATCTAGAGGTTGCTATGGGGTTAAAAGCAATTAATACTTGAAGTTGTTGAAGTTGCTAGAGTGCTTGCATATGAGGATTAGAGAAAAAGTCAAAGAAGGAGTCGATACCTATGAAGACATGGTCTATCTGGCAAAGATGAAGAGCACGAAGGTAAAGCGGAAGCTAGAGTTGGGTGTGTTGAAGCCGTTAGATTATATTCCTGTTGTGGAGGTAGCAAAGTGCTCTTTGATCCCGGTTCCAAATGTTCAAAGTGCAGAGCTTGTTGAGGTAAGACCTACTGTTGGTTATGTTCCTTGGAGATTTCCAGGTTGTGATGTGCATGTGCCGAGGGTGGATGAGCTTGTCAACAAGGAGAAGCTCCATGCTGAAGCGAACCAGGGTGCAAATGCGGTAGCAGATGTTGAGGTTCCAATGCGGATTACAGAGGTAAAGCATGTTCTTGTGGAAAGTTTGCATGAAAAGGTAGCAGAATGCAATCAAGATGCAGATACCGAGAGTTCAGAAGTTGATGGAGAAAGAGAGAAAAGTCATGGTGATGGTCAAGCTTTTGTGGAGCAGCAAGCGGATGAGGATGCAGATACGGAGTTGGTATATGATGCCGGTGATGATGAAGATACAAGCTCCAGTTGCTGGGAAACAAGCAAGGAGGATAGAGCGGATGAGTCCACATCCTATGACGAGGAGACGGAGTCTGACGAACCTGAGTTGGTAAAGGTAAAGATGCCTTGTTATGTGTTTGATGATATGGTAGTAGCCCATGTGCAAGAAGAACAAGCAATAAAGCAAGTCAAGGTGCTTGATGAAGACCAAGTGGAGCGGTGCAGGCCAACAAATGATGGTATGCAGGTAAAAGTGGTGTGTGGTGCCATGCTAATGGCTGTGCTAATGAAAATGGCGGTGGAGTATTCCATGGTGGTGCAATAGGTGCATAACTTTGCCAGAAGGGATAGATTAGCCATGACTATGGAGGAAGTGGAGGTTGATGCAGTAGAGAATGAGTTTCTCTCTTCCTTGGCGGAGCATGATGCAGTGGTAGAAGAGATGCTAGAAGAGCACGTGATTGAAGATGAAGAGAAGATGATGCTGATCGACCTTGAAGGACTGGTTGACGAGGAAGGGCTCGATAATGCTGGAATCAAGTGTGTGGCCAAAGAGGAGGTTGTGTTGCCAAAGATGGTGGAGATTTCGATGCGGCAGACATGTCCAGTGGTGGATAAAGGAGAATATCAGGGAGTGGCTTTGCTTCCATTGAAGGTATGTAAGCTATGGTTGATGAAAATAATGGTAGATACAATTATGAGGTGGATGGTTCAGCAGATGAAGGGGTCTATGGTTGAGGCCTCCACTTTATTTGGTTGGGAGGGAGGGTCAGACATGTGCTGGAGCTAGTTGCCAGGTACATGTTCTTTTGATGGTATGTTGGTGCTGCTTGGTGTGGAGTAGACAACTTGTGGAGGAATGCATGGGGTGCTGAAGGTAGGCTATGGGCAGCCTATACACATGAGGGTCTATGCGCTGAGATACGGCACTATGGTAAACGACTACAAATGGGTGGAAGATACCAATGGCAAGTGTTTGATCCAGGTGGAAACTATGTGATGCAGGGGGTGGGGCAACCCACTTGAAGGTTTGGCAGTAGGATGCAATAAGACTATGTATATATGGTTTTGGTTTTCTCATAGTGTGTGCCAGGTTTTGCAGCTAGAAGTGAATAAAGCTCTTTTTTCGTTGAGCATGCTTAACTAGGGGGTGGGCCATGATGGTATAGCCAAAGTGTGTGGACCATAGAAGATGGAATGGGTAGGTATGTGCAGGCTAGCACAATCATGGCAAATGACTAGAGAAGCTATGAAGATCATGGATTGACAGGTAGCAACGGAAATGTATGGCTGATGGGGTTTACAGGCCAAGAAAGGCTCCAGAAGGGGCTAATTTGGGGACCAGGTGAAGGAGATTCAAGGTGTGCTCTTTGGGTCGAGTAATGTAAAGCTTGAAGTGCAAAAGGAGCAGGACCAGACGGCTTATCAAACCGAGCTACGGAGCCCAAAATATTGAAGGTTGAAGGTTTAGTGCATTGCAGATTCTTGCCGGATTGGGCAGTTTGGGACAGGTGACCCAAGTGGATGTCAATGGACATGCACATAGTGCTCAATTTATGGAGCCTACCCGTATTTTCAAATTGTAGATCAGAGCTATGGATTGTAGTTTATGGCCAATTGAAGTTTTTTCGGGGGCTAGGTTGGTACCCACCCTGACCGCATGGGGAGTCGTGCCATCTGGCATTTTTTGGGTTTTGATAGGGTTTGAGAAGATGTTATGCGGTGTGTGGAGTCGTGTCAAACGGAGCCCGGAGGGGAAAGATATAGAAGTCTGAAGATTGGGTGCATTTGCTCGGAGTTGGCCACAGATGGTTTTCTCGGTTTTTGCAGCCACGGTTCGGGGTCTTGGGGAATTTTGAAGTGCGGCAAGGTCGAAAGAGTTTGGAGTTGGCACAGTGAGCTTGCGGCCGGGTTTTTCGGCTCGGTAATCGATTCACCAGGGGACAATTGGCAGGTAGGGCAAGCAGAGGAAAAAAAATGAGTTTGGGGATATTTTTTGAGAAAAAAAACATCGGAGTTTCAAATTCTTGGAAGCAACTCACCAGGAGCCGCCATGTGGTGGACAGTAGTGCCACATGCAGTGGTTTGAGACGAAAATTTGGGGTATATGACCCAGGCCGTGAGCCCATTGTAGTGAGTGTGAAAGGTGGTGAGCTCCCTTGGTATGCAGCGATGGTGGGCCCGAGTGGGCACTGTGTTGCGGGTGCCGGGGGTTGTTCAGTGCAATTTTTGGTGGCGAGGGGCAGTGCTAGTCATGCACACCTACGAGGCTATGGTTGAACGGCGGTGGATGCAGGTGATGGTGTGGCATGATAGCCCTCTAGGGGCCGGTTCACGTGTCCATTAGGGCCAAAATTTTAGATAAGGCAAGGGTGTGCCCCCCCCCCCCCCCCCAAATAGCGATGCCGCTATTGCTCGGGTAGGGGAGGGTCCCGCGAACAGTGGGCCATAGAGAGAGAGCCAGTACAAAGCACAAGAGAGTGGGCCATCCAAGGGACATAGCGCGCCAATGGATCAAGATAGAGAGAGGGGAAGCGGTTCAAAGAAGGCCAAGAGGGCACTCCCAAAGGATAATGCAAGGGCCAAGCCGGGCTGCCGAGTTGAGCGGACAAAGGGTCTAGAGGTGTGCACCATGCAATGGCTTCCAAAAGTGGACAATGCCAAGTGTTAGCAATGCAAAGAATGCTAAATGAAGCTACAAGAGAAGTGCATGAGCAAGAGAACTCACATTTTTTTCTTTTTTTGGGTTTAGTTTCCTCTATAAAAGATGTAAACGTTAATTTTTTGGGGCTTTTCCCCTTAGGTTTTTTTTTGCCATTGGGGCTTTTTGGGCATTGGAGTTTTTGAGTGTGTACGCTTTTGAGCCATTTTTTTTTGCCGAGGTTTGGGCCGACAGGGGTGTAGGTCGATTGTACATGATTGTATATGCAAGAAGGCCATTCATTGCTGTCTCCTTGGCGGTCATTCCCCGTTAACCCTTCTCTTCTCTGCTTGTCTGCGTGTAAAATGCTGTGATTTGAGTAGAGCAGAGTGATTGGGTCTGTCCGGTGCATTGCAAGGCGTGTGTGCATATGGTTGTGTGCAAGTGGTGGTTTGCTTGCGAATAGTGTCAAGTTTTGAAGGTGAACTCTAGTGCGCTGTGTATACCCTGGGCTATAGTGAGGCATTGTATTGTGTGCTGGGTGTGTTCCCCTTTCCCCTCTCCACCGGTTCAAATCTTCAAAAAGAAATGTTGTAGAAAAATCAGATTGTTATGAATTTTATCGAGTTTATTCTTGATTATCCTACTCTACTGTATGCTTTACCGATGAAGGATTAATAATTTCCAACAAATTTCCATGCTCTCTATCTTAAGTAAAATATCGACCTATTAGCAAAAGTACTTGAAGATAGTGGATCAGTTAAGAGAGTGGTATGAGCATAGCAAAGCAGATTGGGTTGCATGGAAGAATGTTCTCAATGATAATGAACAAGAATCAATTGTTTCTGAGCTGAGGGAAGATTTGAATTGCTTCAAAGGGACGATGAATTAGTGCAGGGATCAAATTTGACAACTGATTCAACTAACTAAGAAGCTCTGTCAACCATCAATTGAAGCTTCTAGAATAGCCAATAAGGAGCTAACAAGTAAAGAAATACTTGAGCCACAGACCGGGAGGTGGTTAAATAGAAATGATAAGGCAAATCAATCATCCTAGAGGGTTTGATTCATGACACATTAGTCTGTCACAAATTGGTCATAGCCACACTAACCAAGGGAAGGTGTACCTTGTATGATGATGCAAAGACTTGGAATGCTCTCATACTATACAAAATGGAGATGATGATCTATTGCAGGGAGGAGGTGGATCAAGAAGCTATTTTTGGTTGATTCAAAAGGAGAATGTTGGCACCAGTGCTCAATGTATGGGTCAAACACCAGCAATTCAAGACCTCCATCCATTCCAAAGCCCACAAGGAAGAAGGCTCCAGATAAGAGGAAACAATGATACCCCTGAGAGTGTCCAGATATGAAAGCCAGTGCATAAGCATAGAGAGATGAGAGGCCTACCCTTAGGTGACAAGAAGTATGGCGCATTGGGAGAAGTTTGAGATTAGCAAAGAGCAAGCTGGAAATAAGTGGGTGGATTCAGAGCACTCTTCCAAGGATATCACTGATTTTTAGCAATATACTTGAAATTTTGTAAATATTTCAAAGAAATGTAGACAGTGGGAATAGACCCTAGTTGAGAATCAAATCAGCAATAGGAACTGGTAGTCACCAAGACTAATTACCACAGTAATTATACAATGGATAATCAATGAAAGGCCCAATCCAATGCCTATAACTAGGGCCCATTACTCATTTTTTGAGCTATTATTGTTATCATTGCTATTGTTACAATTACTTTTACTTTGCAGATCCAATGAGAATTTAGATGCATGTAAACTTGTCCAAATGCTATCCATATTGCTTGTCCAAATGCTATCCATATTGCTTGAAATGACTATGGCTTGTGATTGGCCAAGCTTGGCAAGGGCCAATAGTGATCATGCTAGAGTCAAGAGAGAGAGAGGGGTCAACCAAGGCAAGGCTAGGGGCTCTCATTTTGGCTCATTCTCACACACTCAAACACTCTCTCATTGTGTTGAGCAAGAACTCCATCTTCTTCTCCAAGCTTGATAAGTAGAGAGCCTACACCAACACCTCTTGGATATAGAATGCAAATCCAACCAAGAGTCGTGCTTCAAAGCAATGCTTACCATCTTCTTCATCTTCATTACTATGGTATGCTATGCTCTATGAGTAATGATATCAGAAGAAACTACTTCTTTCTTGTGTGCTACTTCTTCTTCCTCTTCCCTTCTCTCACTCCCTGATAGCTCTCTCCACCTTTGAGCTCTCTCCACCTTTGAAGGTGTTAGAGGTCTTGGGATTGAGGCCGGGGACAAGTTCATGCTTTTACAAGATTAGTTATGGGAATAATATTGGTGCATGAAGCTTACCATATTTATGGCATCAACAAGGTCTCAAGGAACATAAAGTATGTACTGTACGAAGTCTCTCTTTATGAGAGAATCTATGATAGAAAAGCCTTTTGGAGGGGGGACTGGCTCCAAGTAAATTTGGTCCTCAACTATTGTCAATTTCTCTAATTATCTCTCACTTTTACAAGTATTGTTCATGCAAAGCTAACTAGGTATAATGTTCATTTTCCTACCTTGAATAAATTTTTCTCCTTATTCTCTTTAAGAATTCTTTTAAGGAAATGCTCACTATTTTTACTTTAATTCCACTACAATCAATGTGATAGCCAGATTCCGTTACATGGTATGTTGTTGTTACCACCTTTTCTTTGAGCAACATAAAAGCCAATTCAACTGGACATTGTTTAACCCTATTTTTCTTGCAAAAGGACTCTTGCAACAACAATGTGTATAATGCATCAAACTTGACAAGTTCAGGATTTCCTTGGGTCATAAGTCTCCAAGTACTAGCAAAAGTATGGTAAGAATCTGGCAAAGCCTATTTTGCAAATTTTGTTGAACAAATATGAGGAGTAATAGTGCGCTTCATAGAAAACACAATTAATGCATGAGCCTGTGCATCTTCTAGATTCCAACTCTGGCAACAACAATCCTACCACCAAAACCTGCAACATCCTCAACATCGCCTACATCCTCAAAACCAGGATGTACATCAATTCTCTGCACAATGTTTCAAACTCCCCTTGACACAAGGACATGTTTCATCATGTAAGTATACATAGGGTAATTATCCCCATCCAATCTATCCTTAGCAACAAATGTCTTGAACACATCTGTGTTGTTGTCAGCCATGGCAAATGTTGCACCCGATGTGAAAAATGCCCAAAAAGAGAAGAAACAAAGCGGGAACAACATGTTCTATATAGCACAAACTGTTAAAGACTATAAGGAACCTGTGATTCAAAAAATGGCACTGACAAAATTTTTGCACAGAATGACAAAATAGCCTGTGCAATATTGCCTGTAGTGGAAACGGAGGCCAAAATGAGCCCAAATAAAAATTGAGTGGACTTTTTGAAAATTATGAGCCCAGATTATTTGTCAACCTTCTGAAGCTCGCCAAAGCTCGCAAAAATCAAGGAAAGTGAGCAGGTGTGTGTTGGAGCTTGTAGCGATCAATCTTGAGAGGATGCAACCTGCTCTAATACCAATTGTTGGAATTGGGGTTGCAAGAAAATACACACATCTTGGAGAAGATAAAGGAAGATCAAGGCACACAACAAAGAGTGTATTACTTAGTGGGCAATGGAAAGATGAGATAGCCCTAGAGTGATGGGAGTATATACAATGCACGGAGGAGAAAACGTCCTAGTGAGGGAAAACATGCCCCGGTGGTACCAAGTGTGTTCACACACACCACTACCACTACCACATGTATATGGTAACATACTAGAGTGGTGTGGGAATGCCAAGGGGATGGAGAAAATGCAAGCAGCAAGGCCTCAAGGCTCCACATTTCAAAAATACCTAAAGCACATGCTTCAAGAGGTATTTTTGAAACCTCTCTACACACACACTTCATCATGAATCAAAAGAGCCCTCTTCCTTCATAAACCTGTATTTGTTTTTTTAATTTTCCATTTTTAAACCCTTCTTGAACATGTAATTTTGAAGCCCTTTGGTATATAAAAAACCCCTTCGAGTGGACTCAAGTGCTACATTTACATATTCTAAGGTGGACCTCCTGGGCGACAAGGGCTCTTCTTAATAACTACTTAAATCTACCAAGGCTCTGATACCATGTCAAAGTTGATGATGTGAAAGCACCCCAACCAAGGAGATAATGCGAGAGAGAGAGAGAGAGAGAGAGAGAGAGAGAGAGAGAGAGAGAGAGAGAGAGAGAGAGAGAGAGAGAGAGAGAGACTTTTGAACCTACCAACCTTGACAATGAATAACTGATGAGGGCATCTAGACTAACAATGAATAACAAGACTACCCTCATTTGTTTTGGAGATAAGGACATATTGAATTCCTAAGTTCAAGAGTAATGTACTTGAGTTTTTATCAATAAATTTTTATTTTAATATAGCACTTTATTCTAAGTTTAAGAGATTTCTCAGGTGTATTAATAATTAGGATTTGTTTAAGATAATCGGTTTTAAAATTGGACATTCTATGCACAAGTTTTTTATTAAGTCTATGTTTTAGATCTTAGAGATTAAAGAGATTAAAGAGAAGGTTCTAGAAGCCTTTTTTTAAAAGGAAATTGGGTGTTGTAGATTTTGTGGCTCCTTGATAATTGAGTGAAAAAGACTCCAAAAAGGGAGGCTAATGTGAACTCATAGCTAGATGTCTATGCAAAAAATAGTGATACAGGAAAGACATGTAGCCAAAGATAGTGATACGTGAGGTAGGGATTATAAAAGCATGCACCAAGAATAATGCATCCCAAAAGCCTTTAAAAAGAGGTAGATGTGAATGTAGAATTGGGGGATCTTGTGTTCACGAGGTGAGCCGTAGGTTGCTCACTATGGGCAAAAGTGAGTCTAGATAGACGCACACGTATAAGAATATGGTGCAAAAAAGAAACTTTGGAAAACTTAAACTATTAGAACTTAACAAATTTTGGAATTTAAATACAAGATCTTGACTACAATAGGCACCATGTGCTCTTAGATCTGCCGAGATCATGAGTAGAAGTACAAACACCAAAGCTTTTGTTAAAGGGGAGCCTAGGTGAAGGCACACTTCCTTTAGTTCTCAATTCCTAAAGGAGGCAATCAATAGGAAGAAAATCCTTCATCAACAACAGTAAGATCTTATTTACCATGTATATGTGGATCCATTTGGAATGGCGATGGGAGCTATAATTGCTCAAGATGATGGAAAGAAGAACTACCTAAATCTACTTTGCTAGGATAGTTGAACAAGAATATTTCACCACCAAGAGGAAAGCACTGGGAATGGTTTTTAGTGCAATGAAGCAATCGAATGACAACAAGATCAAGGTTCAAGAGTTCAAAAAGGGGGATTTGGTTTTGCTCTATTAGACAAAATTAGGACCACCAAAGAAACCTAATCTGCAAGTTGCATGTTTGAAACCATATGAAATTGATTGGATTTTCTCCAATGGTGCAGTAAGGCTTGAAAATTATTAGGATTACTACTGCCAAGGGTCTACAACAGAGAAAAAAGTAAGTTATATTATGCCAGATCAGATGAAGCCCCAACACCAATATGTTAGGAGTAAGCTAACACGGACACCATTTTTCGAAGTTCTCTTTGTAAAACATTTATTATTTTGATAACTCAGGAATATTGTAACTCCTATTTTCTCGAGTACTCTATAACTAATGAGCCGCGGCTACAAGCTTCCAGATTGTATCAGCAAGTCATCACCCAGCTTTGGTAGATTCCAGATTATTAGTTTTGACCACCCAAAAAAACTTGGATTATTAGTTTTGACCACCCAAAATACACAGCGTGAGTTAAGGGCGTCACTTCTCTCCTTCTCGCGCTTCCTAACCCCTCTCTGGTTGTCACATTGGGATTGCGTTTGTTGCATTGCAACCGCAGGTAAGAGCTCTACGCATTGACGTAATACATTCATAGTATTTCGTAGCTTTTGGCGTCGCTGAACCGCGGCGTAATTTCATCATAGCTAGGGATTTACACTTTTAACTCAAAAACTAAGCATAGGCAGGATATTGGGACATCATTGCTAAGCATTTAGATGCATTCTGGGTCAAAAACAACTAGGTCAAAAATCCAATGTTGTTAATAATCGTGATTTTGGAAGATGACTAAAGTGGGGTTTGAGGTCATAGGCATGTGTGCTTAGGACTTATAAACTTGTCCTAGAAGTTTCGTTACGTTTGGATGTCATTTGATGCTGTAACGGATGTGATTTGCTTGCCGATGAGCGATTGGCTTTTGGTGATTTCAGTCACTTGAGTTAGATACGAGTTGTTAGTTGTTTTTCGAGAGATTGACAATGTCTTGTAGCCTCTATGCACTAGTCGAGTCAGCTTCGTTCCATGGTTTGACAAATTAATCGTGGTTCTCGCTAATACTGCAATAAGATAGGATGGTGAGGTTAGACATGCATCCCACATTTGGCACCGCTGTCGGGGATCGAAGAGACCTAAACTAGGGAAAAACACGAGCGTCTTGTGTAGTTGTCCTTTAACTTCCTCTAGGTTCGCCTAGAGTTCAAAAGAGGTAGCTTGGAAGTAATCGTACTTGCTGACTACCTTTAGGATTGTAGGATTGTAGATTTAGATTATGATTTGGAGAATCATTGGTAGACGAAAAAAGTCTTAAGATCAAGGCTCTAAAAAACATAAAAAACACAAGAAAACGAGTGTTTGTGGACACTTTCCACAACCCCATTGCATGAGAATCTAAGAGTAGGGTAAGTAGGATCCGAGGTGGATTTCAAAACATTGCTCTCTTTGAAAGAATCAAGTGTGAGTTGTTATTGGAAGTTACAGAATTTCAGGTCTACGGCTAGAAATAGCTCGAAACGACTCGAATCCACTCAATCCGACTGGAGAGTAAGCCTAAGAATTGTCTGAACCAGTGGGTAAGCTCAAAGACACTTCAAGGTAAAAAAAATTCAAGAGTTGGCCAAAACTCAGATTATTTACTTTTTCTTGACATTTTAGAACAAATTAAGTTTTGACTTCATTCATACGCTTAAAATACATTATATAAAAACTGTCCTTGAGAAAATTGCAAAAAAGTGCTCATTTTAAGCCTAAAGTTAATAATCATAATTATTAACTTTCTGCTATAAATTGGCCAAGGTTCAGACCATTGACTCATTGCATGTGTACAAACAACTTTTGTAAAGGCCCAAGAGATTTGGATCACTAAACTGGAAAAAAAAGTGGGTAAAGACTAAAGTTTGTATTGACTTTTTGAATCTTGAGTATAAATTGGGGAAAAAGTTATCCAAACTTGTTGAAACTTGATTCATAGGCTTATGTTGTAACATTTAATGGCCTAATAACTTGTGTGTAGCGGAAATTAGCATGAACATAGTGGGCATTTCATTAGAATAGATGCCTAATGAGAATTACAAGAGTGCTTGGGTGGAGAGAGCAACAAAAAGCATAACACCTAGTTAGATAGAATCAACAATACTTTCAAAAGAGAGAGAAATTAAGCAATTGACAACAGTTGAGGACCGAATTTGCATGGAGCCGGTCCCCCCTCCAAAAGGCTTTGTATTATGGTTTCTCCCATCAAGAGAGACATTGTACAATACAATTCTTTGTGTTCCTTCAAGACCAGCTAGTGCAATGAAGATGAAAGCTTCATGCACTAAGCAAAACACTTAGCAAACACAACATCAATTATCCCCATTATCAGACCCAAGACCTCACACACCTTCGAAGATGGTGAGAGCTAGCAGGGTATGAGAGTAGATTGAGAGGAAGAAGGAGTATCTTACGAGAAAGATGTACATCTCCTCACATAATCACTCATATTAGAATAGCTTAGCTTAGTAATTAGCTTGGTAGAGGAGATGAGCATGCATTGAAGCTTGGCTCTTGGTTGGATTTGCATCCACATGCCAAGAGTGTGTCGATGTAGGCTTCTATCTCACACGCTTGGAGTAGGTGATGAGCTCTCCATTAAAGCTTGGAAGAGATAGTCTTCTCTTTCTTCACACATGAGATTTTGTGAGTGTGTGTGTCATAATACCTTGCAAAATTAACCCCCCCTCTCTCTCTTGGGTGAGCCCTCTTGCTATTTGCTCTTGCTCAACCCTCATTCGCCCTCCCCAAGTCAAGCCAATGACTATTAAGCAGCATAAGTGATAGCCTTCTGACATGTCTCCCCCTTTCCCCTTTTGTAAGAGATTTAGGTTAATTAATAATTCAATTAAACTCTCATTGGACCCCTTTGCCTCCTGGCCAATAGGAATCAGGCAAGCCATTAGGCTGCTGAATGCTCATTGGACCCCTTGGGAGACTGTCCAATAGTCTTCTAGAGGAATTAATTCTCATTGGTTCTTTTATTAAGTGTTTTTAAATTAATTAAACTAGATTTACTCTAGCCTAATTCTCATTGGTCCACCTCCAAGGCCATCCAATAGGAATTGGGTACACCTTGTGGGCATCTGGCCTAGGGAGCTGACATGTGTCCCTCATTCCCTTTGTGTAAAGGGGGCTTGTGTGTGTGTGTGTGGCTTTCTCTCTCATCCCCTACATGCTAGGATCGCCCCCTCCTATGTAGGGATATGCAAAGACTTTTTTGGTCACACACAAAGCATCCAATTCCCTTAAGGTTGACCTTTGGACACAACCTTTGAATTTTGGAACCTTAGCATTTTGGAAGTCTTAATGGGCTGAACCTTAGGGTCTTTTTAGCCCATTGTTGCACATCGCTCTTTTACAGATGGCCCCCCCTTTGGATCCCTATTTTCCCTCCTTTGGATCCCTACTGTGGCCGGTCTGCTAGCTTAACCAATATTATAGCTTTTTCTCCCCTGGCACTTCCCCATATCAAATGATCAGTTTAACATGAGAAAATCATTTAGGAGAATTAGATATTGATTATTATGACATATGTTGAGGTGATAAACATGTGTACATGCTCAGTTGACCAAAAAATTGCAAAAATTTGTCAAAAGTAAATAATTGTAATTATTTACTTCTGACTTATTTTTCAACTTTTTTGACCAAGTCAGCGTACCACTAGCTTCACCATGTTGTAATAAGCTCACAAACCAAATTTGGTAAGATTTGGACTACTGGAGTGAAATTTGTGACTAAAATTGCAAAGTTAGTCTGCGGACAGATAATTGATGACCATTTGACAAAAAATTATCCAAACTTGATGAAAACTGGCTAGTGACCTTTACTTAAGGTGCCTAACAGATCTATGTCAAGTTGGGGCAAAAACTTGTAAAAATATAGCTGGAGTAAATAATCGCGACTATTTACATCTACTTCAAAACTTGATGATTTTGCAAATTTGAGTCTATCACAAGGTTAAGCATATCAAGTAGACCTCACAAATCATTTTTGGTGAAATTTGGATCCCAGAAGGGAGACTTAAGCCAGATTCTTGAAATCAGAGTGTGTGGACACCAAACAGTTGATAAACTTGATCAGATTTTGTCCAAACTTGTTGAAACATGTGCAGGGACTCTAACAAGTTGTATACTTGCCAAACCAATAAAAAAAGTGCAAAAAAATAACAAAAGTAAATATTCGTGATTATTTACTTCTGCTATCCAGAGACATCAATTTTGACTGATAGACCAAGCTAATATAAAACCACATGGAAATTTTGGGTTCAATCGGATCAAAATTGATACATGTATACTTAGTTTTAGGTTGCAAATCAAACCTTTGATTTTTGCTAAAGTCAAATTTGAAAATCAAATTTTGACCCTCATAGCTCGAATTAAAGTGATACACAGAGATCAATCACGAGAATAGCAAAAACTCTACTGTCTTTATAGAAGGATAGCTAACTTGAGCAAGTTTATACAGGAATCGGGTTGCAGACAAGGAATCAGTGGCTTGACGCAATTGAATCAAGTGGAAATTGACGACAAGTCAATGCAAAGGTGAGTACTCTATCCAGGGCTTCATAAGTCTATATGAACCTTAGATCTGGTCATGTAATGGGAAATCAGGGCATACTCGGCCTTTGGTAGAGTATCTACCGAAGAAAGCATGAATCAAGGCAATTCCTTGCACACAATTCCTGAAGAAGTGTCTGACACTTTTTCAGATTCAACATCCGAAATGTCTTCTTACTTCACTCACTCGAAAACTGGAACGACAGTGCGCTATAAGCATTTACTATCTTTTTACAAGACTAACCGGTCATGGAGCCCAGGTTCACTTGGATCCTAACGAGGAGTATGCTATTCGCATTGATGACCATGGTATTGAGTTCGAAGAAGAGGTTAGGGCAAACAAACAAGGAAAAATGTACATGGATGGAAACGGAACTCAATATTTACAAGTCGAAAACCCTGATGTGATAGACAAATGGGGGTTAGAAGTAAACACCATAATCCCAGATATGTCAGCAAAAGAAGAACCACCAACTTTAGAGTTCGAGGGATACGATCAAGTAGACTTGAAGCCTTTGAAATGGCTTAGTACGGATAATCCTAGGATCGGAGTCTATTGTTGGGAAGATAGAAACATAAAAGATCTTTTGTGGACTTCTCATGCCAAACCAGGACAATTAACGGCCATCAAGATCATCTATATCTTCAAGATCAAAGATAAGGAATCAACACACCTACCAACCTACCTATTTAGGAATTGTTATAACAACAACTTTGTTATGATGACTCCTGAGGAGGTAGAACAAAACAAATACCAAGGGTATTCCATACGGGATTGGATATTGGGGCAAGGACCAAAAACAATTCCAAAGGATGAACACCGTGAGAGATGATCTGAGAGTAATGTGAAGAAACTAGAAACCACCTCATCATGTAGAAAACCGGGTGATACTAAGGCGAGTCCAGGGATACACGAGTCAATTTTTTCAATAGATTGGTTTAAAGGATTCGAAACAGGACCAACTCCCAGAAGACCTAGAGTTGAACCAAATAGACGGGTCACACCAGTTGATTTTCAGAAATGGTCAGAAAATAGAGTGGATCAGGGTATCCGTATGACCACTTAGCAAGCTTTAAGGAAGTGCTAAGAGAGAGCGTATATTCGATTTCCATACTCAATTCGAGGGGTTTGGAATGACGTTAGAAGGAAAAGCTTTGACATGGTTCCAAAACATTCTACCAAGGTCAATCATGGAATTGAACACATTAGATCAAGGATTTGTAGCTGCTTGTTCCAAAACGGGGATCAAACATAATACCGTACCTCAAATCTACAGATTTAAACAGAAACATGGTGAGTCTGTTAGGGATTGTGCAACTCGGATGAAAAAATACATTGCCAGATGCCCAAAGATGGAGATACCTGCAGAAGAACGATTGGTATCTTTGTTTCTAGAGGGACTGCTAAAGAAAGAACTTCATGCTATACTCTATAGTAAAATGCATACAACCCTAGAAGCGTGTGTGTCTGATGCTATTGACCTAGGAGACAATTGCGAGATCTTCAATGAAGAAGATGTCCCTAAGGATAACCAAAGCAAGAAGACAACGTCCACAAAACCAGCACAAGTGGGAACGGTTGCTGCAGCACCACTCTCAGTCATAGAAGATATGCTAAAAAGGACGAATGACAAGATGAACAATATGCAAAAAGCACTTATGAGAGGACCAGGACAAGGGATACCTCCACAGGGACAACCAATTAGGCCACAAAAATGGTGTGCAATCAAGGGTAAATGGACCAACCATGAGACCCACGAGTGCTACTTCAGACCAAAGTATGATAGGAATGTTCAGTACGTGCCCATGAGGCCACAAGAACAACCCATGTACAGATATCAGCCTAATATGGCCCAAGCTTAAAGACCACCAATGGGTATGGAAAGACCTCAACCTGTGTTGGGACAACAACCTCCGTATCTAGGACATAATGTAGTGCCTGTAAAGTACATGCACTCTGAAGGAGTCATAGATGAACAAGCATTAGTGCCTGCTACACCCTATGCAGAGCCTAGTCCATCTACACTAATGGTAGAAGGAGATTGGTATAGTCCACATCCACCACCAATGAAAGAAACTGTGACTTATGCTCCACCAGAGCTCGCACCAATGTATTATGTAGCTAATCAAGGTGTCTGACCTCCCATGGGAAGACCCATGATGAAGCCTAGAACATGAAATTGTCATAATTGTGGTGCTAACAACCATTGGAAAAACGAATGTCCAGAGCCTGAAAAAAACCTCAAACCAATTGAAGCCTATAACATACAATGTTGCAAAAAGGAAGGACACTTTTCGGAAGATTGTCCTAAAAATCCTTTGAACAAGGGTAAAACCGTATTAAACGTAGTCCAAGTGAGCCTAGTAGCTCATCAGAGGGTGAACCAATTGTTCCAATCAAGGTTATCACTAGAGCCCAGGCAAAGAAAAAGAAACACAGCTCCTCTGATGATTTGGAGAACACGAAAGTTTCTTCTCAAAGAATCAAAAGGAGTAGAAGCAAAAGATATGAGATGAGAAAACAAAAACAACGGGTTGAAATGGAAGAGAAAGAAAAGAAGCTAGCCCAAGACAAGTTGAAAGAAACTGGCAGTGAAATCAACGAAACAACTGTGAAATCTGGAGGATCCATTCTGGTTGATAAAATTTTTGAGCCTATTAATGCCGCCTTGGAAGCCTACCAAGCAGGACTTAAAGCACGCGAGAACATGGAAAAAAGGTCCATCTCCAGACATGGAAGCAGCTAAGCTGGAAGCTTATCAAAATTTGGTAAGAATCATGCAAGAAATGCTGGAAAAACGAAAACCCAAGATTGAAAGTATTGCAAAACCTAAACATCTTGCGGTAGAAGAAATGAAAGCAAAATCCGATGTGGTGGCAGAACCCACCTTGAAACAAATGAACCAGAGCTTATAGTGCAGGACAACGAAGATGCCTTAGACGGAATTCCATTCATAGAGGAAGACTGGCCAGGACACCTATGGGAAAAAGTGAGAGAGATCAATGGTGGGAGCCTAACTCTAAAGTCAGCTCCTATAGAGGAAGTGTGGTTGGATAACCTACCTTCTGATATGAACATGGATTTACAATCCTTGTACGGGGATTGCGGATCGGAAGCTTCAGGAATGTCGAAACCATTGACATTAAAAACATTACCTTCTTACTTGGGAGATAATGAAGATGAATCCATCGTGTGCAAGACCACTCAAGTAAAAAGAGCTGAACAGACCTTAGAAGTAGACAACATTCATTCAATCATGTCTACACCCATCCAATGCACTCTTACCTTGGGAGAACTGTTAAAACTCAGACCATACTTGTGGAATGATTTACAAAAAACCCTAGAGAAGGTGGGGATAATGGGGTTAATCTCAAAGAATTTGGAAAATTAAAAAATGAAATGGAAAACAAAGAGATTCGATCAGTTCCCATGAACAAAGTCGAAGAATATTATGAAGGGGAAGAAGGAAACACCACCCTCCCAGTGAAATATAATGACATGGAAACCATGGCGATACTGGATAGTGGAGCTGGCATAGCCATAGCCACTAAAGCAATATGGGAATCCTGGGGATAGCCAGCCATTAGACAAACTCGAATGAAATTGCAGTTGGCTAACGGACACATTGAGAGACCACTAGGACTGCTTGAAAAAGTGATAGTCAATTCGTGTGGAATTGAATATCAACACACTTTTGCCATAATAGACTTTGGGAAAAAACTCAACTATGAAATCATATTGGGAAGACCTTTCATGCTACAGGTACAGCTTATCCAAGATTGGGGAAACAATTATCTGTACTTGAAGCAAGTGGGTTCTATAACAAGAGTAAATCTAAAAGATCACACTTGTAGAGATGTCTTGAAAACACCCATCCAAGAGTTTGATTTAGTCTCTTCGGCTGAAAATAAACTCCTATCCTGGTTAACAAAGACACTCCTATTTGGATGTATGGAGCTTCAGAAAACGGAAGCTTAAGACGAGAAGAATGTATCCTAGAAAGGGATTGCACAGACGAAGCCTACATACCTAAACCCTTTCTAGAACATTTGTTTGAGCCATTCGAGTGGACTCAAATTTTAGCAACAACTTGGATCCTCCTCCCAACCTCCCTTTATAGGTGGGCTCCTAACCCCTTGCCCTAGACGGATCCCCTGTCCGCACTGCCTAGCCCGGTCCTTGGCCGTAGTCCTTGCCTAGCCTGGTTCTTAGGGTACAGGACCCTTGTCCTGACATTACTTCCCCCTTAAGGAAGAGTTTTCATCCTCGAAAACACAAGTAGTAATATCTTCTTAAGAATACTGATGTTATCGTTATTGACGTCCCATAAGTGAGCCAGTTGTCTGTATGACAGATAATTGGTGCAGTGAGGAGGTTCAATGAAACCAAGAGGAATATCTTGATTTTCAACATTGTTGTCCTTTTGCAACCACTTGGGTCTAAATGGTAACTCCATATAGAACTCACTTGAGTGCTGTAAAGGAGTAACCACAACTAAGAGTCACTTGGGTTTAAATGGTAACTCCATTTGTAACTCACTTGAGTACTGTAAAGGAGTAACCACAACTAAGAGTTGTCAAAAGGCATAACCAGTGTTCAGATCTTTTGAAGGTACTGGAATAATGCAAGGAAACCTTGGCGTAACTTTCCATGCAATTGTGAGCCATATTTCCTACTTGCCTGAGTATCTTGAAATTCCGTGACATGTTCATCCCTAATGAAGGTTACGTGCCAACGTACTCTGTCAGCACACCTTGTAAGTCCTTGACGTATGAAAGTATTGACACAATCTCCAACCCCACCACAAGAGGTGTTCAAAGTCAAAAATTGTACTTAAGCAAATTCTAGAATAGGGAGAAAATCATCTATCTAGAAATGCGTTGTGCTAACGTATGCTCTTAGCAGATCCTTTAGCACAAGATTACTCTTCGTAATCTTTGTAATCTGCCTATCCCCTTGGATAACTGACAGTACTGAGGGTTAACTTGAAAAAAATCTAGCAATGCCCAAACCAAGCCATGACCTCTATTGGTGATTAGTGGATCGAAAAGTAATCTCATAGAGATAGTGCACATAGAGTGCAAAATGCTTCATAAGCAATAATCTGTGGAATATGCATGCCGTTCCAAACCAGCCCTTGCTAAACACTAGTGCCCATAACACCTAGTGTGCATGCATTTAGCAAAAACTAACCGAACCTGTATATCTATAATGATGCTTGCCAATACTTATGGAAAATGTGATGCGCCTAGTACGCAATAAAAGGAATGTAAATATTTCAGAACAGAAACTGAATACTTTTAGTTTGCAATCTTTTGCAAGCCTTAGTGAAACGTCTGAATCACAATAAAAGGTGAAACATTGATCACTTCTAGATACAGACAATGAAACTTTTTCATTAAAAGCTTATAGCCTTGCTATATGTATAAAAAACCATCTGCAATGTTGTTTAGCAGTACTTGTACCTTAACAAGTCATTCTAAGTATCCGATAATTTCTGGCCACGAAATTGCTCCTGATACGTCGTGCTAAAAATGGTTTAGAAAACAGATGTGACTAGTACCTAGGGACTTTGTCGTGACACATAATTGACATAATGGCGCCAGTGTCAGTCCAGAGACTCATATTCTCCACATGTGGAATATGTCTCATATAAGGATGTGTGAAAAGGAACATCCTTCAAGTACAAGACGTACTTGTGTGTGGAGGTAACTACAGACACTCTACGACGGGAGTGAGAGGGACCCTCATTCATTGCTCCACACTGGCTAAACCGAACTCCTTGAGTTCCTAGAC
The DNA here is from genome assembly GCF_014529385.1 of Adiantum capillus-veneris. NCBI lineage: Eukaryota > Viridiplantae > Streptophyta > Polypodiopsida > Polypodiales > Pteridaceae > Adiantum > Adiantum capillus-veneris. Next base: position 85,365,345 of record NC_140943.1, read on the forward strand.
CATGTTGTATCCCATGTGACAACATGTGCCATATTCAATCCTACAAGTGGATTCATAACAGCATAAGGCAGAAAGATAGATTGGACACTTGGCCCAAAATACTGTGTGCCGACATGCCCTTGGCATGGCTCTATAACATTCAAGCATATTTATACGTCTTGAAAAACCAAGTAAAGCATACTAAAAATGGAATAACACCAAATCAATAGATGCGTACCTGGAGATTTGAACGTAATGTTCACTTACCCGTATTCAAATGGAGAGGAGCACATCCCCTACCTAAAAAACAAACAGTATTGCACTAGGAACCTTGTTTATTGCCTTTGCAACCTAAGCCCGTGAATTAGAATCTACGTAGTCAAATCCCTTGATAAGACTTCTTTGTAGAAACTGCTCAACTAGGAGATAATGGTAACCATCATAGTTATCCGTGTACAGATTGAGTGGAATCTACTTAAAAAGTGTGTTCGTGTGCTACCGCGTGGTAGATTGTGGAATTCTTTCCTTGAAAGTAGAAATGGGAGAGAGCAACTGTGATCCTCAATGCAGATCAAACTGTGATCCGTAATGCCTATGGGGTGATGTAGCAATTACTCGCTGGGTCTTACCCCAAAACCGTATGTCCATAGATACTTTGTAGTGCTATAGAGAGAGCAGGAGACACACACGAGTGAACTACCGATCCCTTACAACCATGTTGTCACCCCTGATTGCTGCGTCTATACTCCGTGGTAGAGATCAGCCTGTGTGAGGTTAATAATATCAAAAAACGCACATGAGCGTTTGCATTGAAAACATGTAGTGGAAAAATGACACCATAAACATTCGGAATGATATCTGTAATGACAAGACGCTTGCTTGTCAATTAACGTCAATGTGTACACCACTGGGCAGAGCTGTTTGATCTTGAGAACAATCATCCAAGGAATACCAACAAGTGGATCTTATCCTAGATTTAGCAATGGCCCGTAGCCAGTGTGCGTGGTTCATAGCCTGCATGTCAATGAGTGTTCAATCGATAAACCGATGAAATAAATGTGAATGGCACCTTGCCTAATTTGTAGTTGATAATTGTAGAGCATCGTGGCTCAGGAGAAAACATGAAACAAACTTCGTTGAAAATTTTCATGTTGTACCTTAGAAAAAGAGGTGAAGAACGAACAGAAGAGCGTGCTGGGCTGAGGGACTTTCCTTAAATGTCTAGTTTGTGTGTGCCCAGAACGTGTGCGCTTAGACATCTTATGCCTGACTGGCAGCTTATCCTATAAGCATGCAACCATCTGACTGTATGATGCTCGCATCGCAAGAGGAACACAAGTTAGATCTTGACTGTCTACCGTGTATGGGTTGTGAATCCAGTAGAAATTTTTAGGTTGTTTTGTGTGCCTGGATAGCAACCGAAAATTATGGGAAACAATGCATGACTAATAGTGTGATTGACAGAGTGATTTGTGAGAGCGTACTGTATACCATCTGGGTAGCATGCCTTGCATACAAAAACGAAAGCCCATGGCTACCGTGATAATCGTTGAAGTCAACACCCGAAGTGCCTTTGCACCGGTTAGACTGGTAAAGATTCGATGAGATGATATCCTGAATAATGTAGGTGCCCTAAACTTGGTTGCCAACTGCTCTTGTCGCCGAGGTAATCGGCGTATGAAGTAAAAGCCTTATGTCATGTAAAATGGGCCAAGCATTTGGATTTTCATAATACTGTCCAAAGTAAATGCAAAACGTGAGTTGTAGGACACATGTATCATATACACCCTAATTCAGTGATCTTGCATGCATCTCAGAATGTTTTCGGCAGATCATATAAGCCGAGATGATGTGACTGGTCGTACCAAAAATGACCGTGGCAAAACACAGTTGGGGTTTAACAGTACCCAATTAAAAAAAAAACGTACAATACGCTGAAAATTCCATATTGAAGTATGAGAAAATGGCTACGCATAACATATTCAAAAAGCCATATAACTACTGTACCGTGCACCAAAACTGGAGTTTATGTCAAAGCACAAACTCATGCATCATGTTGAAGTTTTCCGACATGTGGGCACTGATTTTTTTGATGTGTTCCTAAGCAAATAAAGCATAATTTTTGACTTTTTTCACGTTGAAATTCGGATGGTGATAGGCACTTCTTGACCACGTTGGTCGTGCCCCGATGTGTTCCGACAACCGAAGTATTGTGGACATGTTGGACCTTTTTGGTCATAGCTGGTAAATTGGCAACCCCCTGGGTTGCTGGCAAGTGGAGAGCTGATTCTGGTAGCATTTTGTAAATTAGTTGTGTAAGATTTTCTACTTGTGTAACCAAGATTTGAACCCTAACAGCGAGCTTGCAAAATCAGGCATCAAAAGTTTTCCAGTCCTGTCGAGTGACAAACTCCCTGGCATCTGGCAAACGACTGTCATCCTCTAGAATATCCAACACGCTCTATGGAGGAGGGGTTGAAAAATGAGGAGATAGAGAGTGATCACCTGGGTTTGCACCATCCATCCCTGTTGCCACGAGGGTACTCTCCGTGAGAGTATCCGGCCCGATGACATCCACAGGTGGAGCCCATTCGATATATTCAAAGTCAAACATGTGTTGCTCATGGCGAATCTGTGTTGTGCCAACAAAAGAGAAAACAATACCTTGGAATGCAACAAAAACTCGTAACTGTATCAAACACAAAGGTAGTTAAGCATGCTAACCTCGTCGGCGGTCGTACAGAAGGTGAATTTCCAATCCTGGTAGAATTGGCGAAGAGGTGAAATCACCGAGGAACTTCAGCACTAGCTCGTAGAGCAGGTTGCAATAATTAACTGGGTAATTATGTCTTCAACTGAACTGAACGTCTAAGTTGAAATTGGATTGTAAATCCCAAGCCACCACGAAATCAGCACTTGATTTGCAGCCGAGGACGCCCTTGCAAACACCGATGTATGCTTCGGCGAAGTTATGGTTACCATGTATGGTCCACTCGGGTGGTGATTTGAATGAATTCTTGAAGTCGTTGCTAAAAAACAGTAGGTGCTGTAATTTCTGCAGTCGGACCTTGGGAAGGTTGTAGTGAAATTTTCTTGCTTGAATTTCTCGGCTTGCTTCACCGGAGGCTTACCGGAACACGAAAGTGCTGCCTTGCCAGTGGGAAGAGCTACTACCAATGGCCAAATTCAATAGCCATGGCCAATAAGCCTCCCATGTGAAATCACGGGTTTTTATTGAAGCCAAAAAAGCTCACAGTAGCGAGCAGCAGCGAGCGGTCGTCTGCGAGCAGGGGAGTAGTGATGGCAGGGGAAAACGAGGCCGGCTACGGCCCTTCAATGATGGCGCAACATTTCATCTCCCCTTGGCGCCCCTTCAAAGCCTAATAGCTCTGCATATCATGCACCATAGCCCCGCATCCAAAACAGGAAACTCTGCCCGATTTGGCAAGTAGCACGGCTAAAAACGGAAAAGGGGCTTAAAAAGCAACGGTTCTCACAAAAGGAGCATGGTTTTAGGGGCCTAAAGAGACCACGCCTAGAGAGAGAGAGAGGAAGAGAGACTTAAGCTCTGATACCAGTGTAAGAAACTACGCAACTAGGCTCTCTTGGATCCTCCTCCCAACCTCCCTTTATATATGCGCTCCTAGCCCCTTGCCCTAGACGGATCCCCTGTCCACACTGCCTAGCCCGGCCCTTGGCCGTAGTCCTTGCCTAGCCTAGTTCTTAGGGTACATGACCCTTGTACTGACAAATACGTCTATGCCTACTCAATTTTGCAATGAGGATAGCTACGACATAATTCCCATCCAAATGATTTCAATCCTCAACATTTAAAATAAATATGAGGAACCCAAGGACTTAATGAAAGCTCAACAAGTCTTTTCAGACCTCTATTATGATGCAACTGATGAGTTAGATGAACACTCAACTACCTCAACCAGAGTCGAGCTGAAAAAGAAATATCAAGAGTTAAAAAAAAGCTCTAAAGGAGATATACACAACCGAGATGGAAACCACGGAAGAGGATGGTAAGGATGTAATGCATGTTCCATCCCATTACAAAAAGTATACTCTCCAAGATCGGAAAATCATAATTGAACAACCTGTTAGGGAACTACGAAAACAGGGCGAGTATTACGAAGGGCCTAAAAACACTAAAACGGTAGACTTGGCTGAACCAGGAGAAGAGCCTAGACCTGCTTACGTTGAGAATTACCTAATAGAAGAAGAAGAAAAGCTTTTGCTGAGCTTGGTAAAAGAATACCAAGATATCTTTGCTTAATCTTACAAGGATCTCAAGGGTGTTGATCCAAAAATCTGTCAACATACTATATCCATGCGAGATGACGCAAAACCAAGTAGACAGAGACCATACACGTATAACGAAACATTTGCCAGGAAGATCAAAGAAGAGATTGAAAAACTAAAGGAAGCCAAATTTATTTACGAAATTGAACACACAGATTGAGTGTCTCCAATTGTGGTAGTACCCAAGAAGAATGGAAAATTACGAGTGTGTGTTAATCTCAAAAAGGTGAATGCAACTACCATTAGAGACAACTTTCCTCTTCCGATAACTGAGCATACGAATAAGATTCTTAGCTCGGTGCTGACTAAAGTGGTTAGTTCAGGAAAGATAGACTGGGAAATGAATCTCCATGCTGCTCTATGAGCTTATCGAGTTTCATTCAAAACGACTCTAAATGCTACACCCTTTTAACCTTGTTTATTGTCTTGATGCCATACTGTCAATAGAATTTCTATTGCCGACATTAAGGGTAGCACATAATCTTCAGTGGACTGGACATTAATTGTCAGAAAGACTCGAAGATTTGGAAAAGCTAGACGAGCAAAGGCTAACTGCTCTAGCTCATATCTATGCACAAAAGCAAAAACAAAAACAGTTTTTTGATTCCCACTTAATCACAAAGATCTTCAAGAAAGGAAACTTAGTTCTAGTCTATTCCCTTAAGCAACACATTCACAAGTTTAAGAAAAAGGGAAACGGATCATTTATCTTTGAAGATGTATCTCCAAGTGGAGCAGTAAAATTGTCCACCCTAGATGGTGAACCAATGGTTTATTGGATTAGTAAATGTCGTTAAAAAAAATACAATTTGCCACTAACCAATGAATTGCTAGAGAGAATGCATGCAGCCAAACAAAGGAAAATCAAACGACAGCAGGTTATTGATGAAGCCCAAGAGGAAGCTAGGCTTTGAGTACTCAAGCGGAAAGCTGCTCTCAAGAATCAACAGATGATGATTCCCATCAACACTTTGGAAATAGATGATCAACAATGGGAATTACCTAAAGACGCTGTTTCAATAGATGATGACTGGTCATATAAAATGGACCTGCGCATCAAAGTACATCTCAACAATCATAGCACCAATGCTTTGGTTAACACAAGAGCTAGAGTAAATGCAGTCAGTTATTCCACATACAAAAAGACAACAAGTCAAGCATTGACGACAGGAATAGCAACAATCAAAGGATGCAACGAGAACCCAACTCCAACATTGGGAGTAGTCAACTTGAACGTAATAGTACATGGAGGTTCATGTCTTACCAGATGAACACATGAATGAGATGATGATTCTTGGAATTCCCTGGATGCGTACATACAAATCAGTACCAGATTGGGATACGAATCAACTAAGGCTATCACCTAAAGGAGGGCTACTCATTGTTCCAATTGCACCAAGCAAGGAGGACTGGAAAAGAAGCAATCAACAGACCAATCCACAAAGTCAATCTTCTCCATCTCCTCGACAATCAAATGCTACATATAGCATGCAAGGAGTCAGGAAAATTTGGGTACCAAAAGCATAGGTTAAGGATAAACCGATGCAGATCTGGGTGCCTAAAACTTCACCGACGAAACAAAAGAAGGTTCCATGGGTGCAAACACAGAGACGAGCATCTCCGAGCAAGGAACCTAACATGGAAATGGTTTGGAAGAAAAAGGAGCACTTATCTTCTCCACAACCCACGAAACCAATCAAGCAATGGCGAGTTAAGTCTAAACAGACTCCACCACACCATGCAACACCACGCCGACCAAATTACCAATGGCGAGAAAAAGCTCGACAGCAATCAAAAGTGCTACCAACACCTCAAGCAATCAGCGTGCTAAAGCATCTTGATGGTACAATCAAATAGAGAGCACACAAACTACAACATTTGCTCTTTGGAAGACATCAGCAACAAACCTCGACATTGGAAACCCTTGAGTTAATTACTCAAGACCCAGGTCTTGCACAGCATATTGGTTTCAATTGGATTGATCTTCATATCATGGTAGAGCCAATCATGGCTATGCATAGACACGATTTTCAACCCATGCACATAGTCCTCCCGGAGTACGCCATCTAGGAGGGGTGGAAGGGCACTAAGAACTAAGTACTAAGTGCTAAGTAATTAATGGCAATGTTTGAAGAGGGAGGAAAAATTTTGATGTTAATGTGTGATTTTTTTTGCAAAATTACCTAACAATGCCCTTATAATTCATCACCCAGGGAAAATTCACAGATAATATCTCCCCGCCGCTGAGTGTAAATAGTGTATATACTATCAGAAAATCATAAGAAATAGTCCTTTTTTGAGTATTTTTGATCATTTTTGTTGATAATGAGGCTAAAAAAGAGAGAAATCTAACAAAAAACAATAAAGCTGTGTTTTTCAAGGGATTTTTTTAATTATTGGATTTTTACTTTACTTTTTTAGAGCATTTTTCTATTTTTTCAAAGAAACAGGTAAAAAATTAATAATAAATAGCAAGGAAGCTCAGATGGAAAAATGGAAGAAACGATGGTGATAAAAAAGACAAGGCGTACAAGCATAAAAAATTTCAAAGAAATCAGAAGATGGAAGCGGAAAGCCTAAAGTAGGCTGCCAGGCCTACTTTTGCAAAATTCTTGCAGAATGAAGTACAAGAATCCGATCAGGGAAATTTTGAGTCTAACATAGATTTCACGGCCTAGTAGGACTAACGTGGTTATCTGGGAAAAATTGGTTTGGGAAGTCCGAGTATAGATATCCAAGGTAGGCTAAAACCACCTCATTTCCACTTGGAGCCTTTACAGAGAGAGATTTCGGCCTCTTTTCGTGCAACTTTTTCGGAGCCCACAGTTGACCATTTTCAGCGCCGTCTCACACAAGACATGAGGAGTAAGTTCTTTACTCGACAATGATTCATTTTGTACGGCTGGTAGCTAGTCTAAAGCCCTAGAAAAAACCCTAGAAACCGAGCAGTGCACGAAGACCTGTGACCTAAAACTGACCATAGCGGCCTGCCAGCTTGACCAAATCGGATGGGATTTGAACCAAAGCATGCCCTAACATAATGGAACCTTTCTATACCATCAACCATTCGACCGGGGTCAAGGGGGTCCCTAGTAGAGAAGTTAGGTTTTTGGCAAATGCCAGAATTCCGACATGACTCCAAGATGGCGTGCTTAGGAGGTCCATATACAATGTACATGATTGGTTTGGTGAAATCCATCAAGCAAAGCCCTTGAATAGTAGAAAACAGCTTGAAGGTTACAAAGCATCAAATTCGACATACGAGGTCAAACTGACTCTAAATGAGCCAGAATTGGACAGGTTGCTTCACAATTATGTTGCAGACAAGTCCAAACCCTCAAAGTTGACCGACCAACCCAACAACCAGAGTAGTCACAAAAAATGGGGATTTCAGAGTCGACAGAGTACAAAGTGATGCCAGCATGACCAAAATTGACCAAATTCAATTTAGGACTTGTATTAGGTGTATGAGAAACATGTCTAGGTCAAAATTTGTAAGTTTTGCAAAGTTTTTGTCACTGTTGTAAATAATTACAATTATTTACTTTTGCATCAATTTTGCTTGGAAATTGTCAAATCATCTCACCTATCATGTGTACACACCTATTACATGCCAAAAATCAAGTATGAGCCAAAATGACCCCCCATTACTTGTAAAATTGTCAAAAAACACAAAGAAGTCTTTGCAAGCCAAAATTTGGGTTATGGACAACTTTTCTTGATCCAAATCACTTCATATCTCATACCCAAGGTCCATACAATGCCTAGAACCAATTTGTACAAAAAAATGTCAATTTTGAAAGAAAAGTTAATAATTGTGATTATTTACTTTCTGGTCAAAATTGGGGAATTTGGATATTTTGTCATCATACATCTAAAGTACATGTTGTGTTAAGCCCACTAGCCAATTTTGAATCAATTTGGAGTTCAAAATCTTAAATTTCCTTTATATATAGTGTTTCAGAGACCTAAAGCCAAAATCTGGTACCATTTTCACCCTGTGCATCCAAATGAGCCCATATTTCACTCAGAGCATGTATTGGTATATACTTCAAGCCTATAAAGCCAAGTTTGCAAAAAGTTGAAATTTTCCTCAGCTGTAAATAATCGCGATTATTTACTTTGGTTGAAAATTTTTGTTTTGACCATACAGTTTTGTTCATTGCATGTTTTTATGCATCTTTGCTTGTTCAAAAATTGATTTGAAGCAAATTGGACCAAATTGTCATCATTTCAGTTTAAAAGGACATTCTAGAGAAAATTCCGACAAATCTGCTAACTTTGCACTCTATTCATTGAACAGGAGCAATGCAAGCAGTGGAGAGGGCCAAGAAGAACCTCAACCAAAAAGAGAAACTACAAGAACTACCCACGTATCAACTAGACCCCGTGTTAGTCAAAGCAACAAAGGCATCCTACCTTTCTAGAGAACAGCTACAGTTTTCACTGGAAGGGTCAAGAGTGAAGAGGGGCATCAGGTGGAGTTGCAACTCCTATCCAAAGAATTCTATGATGTAGCTGCCAAGCCAGAGACAAAAGAGGCTAACCGCAGGTTGGGGCTCACGTATTTCTACGAACAAGAGCCTTGCAGAGTGGACTTTTAGAAATCTTATGTGCTTCTATCCACCATCAAAGAAGATAGAACCGCACAGATATCAGACACCCAAGGAAACAAGGTCGAAGTAGTGATAAAAAAAGAGATAGTGGTAGAGTCACTCAGATTGCCCACTGAAGGAATGACCATGCGGGCAAGAGACAGGAAAACCGCAGGCACATTTACCAAAGAGACAGCCGCGGCTACATTCGCCGATCTTATCCACAAACAGGTGGAAGAGCCAGCCCGTTTGTACCACCAACACTTCCATTTTCTAGCAGAAAGGCCACCAAGGTATACTACACCAAATCACGCCGTGGCCACCACATTCACGCAGGTTCTCAAGTCGACGACAAGGCAACCAATGGACCACACACCGTATGTCTTGACAACCTTGAAGGGCACCAAGAAGGAAGGCAAAATTATGTACTTGGGTGCGCCAGAGGTCTTGACTCGAATAGCATATCATGCCATCGGCATGGCCGACAACCTACCGCCTACCCCTGATCAGAATACATGGATATTGGCAATACAACCCTCTTCACGAGCTACAAGGTCAAGTGAAAGATCATATAAATCTAATGATGAGTGAGTTGATAGCTCGCTGGAATAGCACAGCAGCAAGAGCTTTGACAACGAAGAAAAGAGAGCTCGGAGAAAAGAGATGAAAAGGAAAGCTATGGCCGCACACCAAGAAGAGCCAACTCAAAAACAAGCTTGCTTTGAAAGAGAAAAACAAGCATACCAGCGCAATAGGCAAGCACAAGGGAAGGACCCTAGAAAAATGGGTACCTGCAGGATTTAAAGTCCCTCGAACAAAGCATCATACAAGAAAAGAGGTGGATGATCCGACAGAGCATTTAGAAAGAATGTACCAAGAGGCTGAAGCTCTTAAGCTGAAGGAGGCAGAAAAAGCTGCAAGGAAAGCCAAGGAAGCGGAAGACCAAAGGCAATCCGAGGAAACGGCTAGCCAAGAGCAAAGTCATGGATCTCCCCGACCCATCTCATTGCATACAGAACAACAAGACCATCCCATGCCTAGCCCGCCACCATCACCTGTTGCAGGCAAAGACACCAATGAAGAAGCAGAGCCTCAGAAAGAGAAAGATTCTGAGTCCACATAACAAATAGAATCTGCACAAGAGGATGGCCACCCGGATGGACAAAAAGAAAAAGAAGACGAGCCGAAACCGGAGAAGGCATTAGAAGATACTCAAAAGCCAGAAGAGGAAAAGGCAAGTGGATCTGAAAAAGAGACTGATAAAGAAGTAGATGCGGAAAAAGCGCCTACCACTACACATGAGAAGGAGCCCGAGCCAAAAAAGGAAGAAAGGCCGGCACCTAAAGAGACAACAAGGGTTGAGACAACACCCTCTACTTCTACTCAGCCAAAAACTGCCGAGGCATCAAGTCTCAGGATGGCGAAGAAGAAGATGAGGCAACAAGAAGCAACACATGAGGCTGCAGGCACATCTCAGCTGGCACCACAGGAGGAGTGGCAGTCAAACAACAAGGTGATAGTCCAAGTCAATGAATATGCACATCAGATGCAGGAAATGACGGAGAGACTCCATTCAGCAGCTTTAAACTGTAGCACAAAGGCCAAGGAACTTGAAATGGTAATCGACGCTCTCCAAGGAGAGCTAGAAGACAGGATGACTATCATCACTGATCTCCAAAGGCAGGTGCAAGAGCTGAAGGCAGAAGCGGAACAACATCAGTTAGCTATAGATAGGCAACAAAAAGAAATAGAGGAGTTAGGTGATCTACTCACCAAATTATCTGATGCCTGCAAAGCAAAAGACGAGCAGCTGACATAAGTTACGAATGAACTTCTTACGACCTCTCTGTCAGCTCAGAAAATTTAGGTGCAATTAGATGTTGCCAATGCTTCTCTGTAGTATTCTGAACAGAGAATCAACGATCAGGCCATTTTCTTACGATAAATCAGAGAAAACCCAGCCGTGGCCTTGATCAAAGGAACTGATGAAGTGTACAAAGCACTTGAAAAGAAAAACAAAGACTTAATTGAAACTAAAACTAGAACAATCACAGCACAGGGACCTGGCATTCATGCGGGTTCAAAGAGAGGAGGAGCTTCTAAAGGAGATAACAGAACTCAAGCGGATTAATCAACTCCTCAGAGATGAAAAACCAGACACGCAAGAAGAGGCATGCACTTCAGAGCCGCCACAGATAGACATACCCTCGGTCTTGTTTGCTAAGTTTGAAACAAAGTCCATAGCAGAGCCGAGTGGTAATGAAGATTTTCAGATTAACATCACGGATGAAGAATTGGATGAGCAGTGGAAAGCCGCTATGGATTGGGAGTTGAAAGTTTTACACTCTGTCAACGTCACTTAACTCACTCCCAATCAAATCAATGCTCAATGACACCAAAAATCCCTGTCGTACCCTCTCATCAAAGTAGAACTATTACAGGTGAAAGAAAGGCTGTATAAGGATATGCAAAAAGATGGCGCAGATAAAGACCACCCAAAGTGGAGGTTAAGCTGATTGAACAAGAATCCAAGATACCTGATTTTGTTCACCAGAGCACTTGAGATTGTGTCACTATTCATGAGAAGGACTGAACAATTAGTACATAATACAAGCAAGAAATTTGGAATCTAGTATCTAGGGATTTAATATTTACGTAATCACCACAAATTTTGTGTGATCACAAGGTCTTATTGACACGTTTACATAATCACACTGAACATGATCACAAAAAAGCCGGTTCAGGGTAACCTGGAAACTCACTAAAAGCACGCCAAGATTTTAAGTTTTCCTTGCGGGCCGGCCAAGGAAATCAAGAAGCCCGACGGGGCCATAGAATTATATATATAGGGCCCCAATTGGGCCCGCTGTGGGTATTTTTTCTTGAGCCATCTTTTGTGTGTGTGTGTGTGTGTGTGTGTGTGTGTGAGAGAGAGAGAGAGAGAGAGAGAGAGAGAGAGAGAGCCTTTGCAGGTACGTCGAGAGGCGAGAGGGGGTCGTGTGGGAGCGTGCTCTGTGTTATAGTGCACGATAGTAGCAGAGTACCTGACCACATGACCCGGGTATGTGTTGTGTGTGTGTGTATGCGTTGTGTGGTAGCGTGCCTGTTGTCGTATTGCGCAGCAGTCTTAAGGTACCTTACCACACAATGGGAGCGTGCGTGTAAGTTGTTCTACGAAATAGTGCTTACCACCACAGGGGCATCACCTCGGTGACACGATAAAGATGGTGTCCTTTGTGGTAAGTATTGGCTTATTGTCTGGATACTACGTCGGTAACGTGGCGCATCTAGTATCCTTATGATGAGTCAACTTTCTTCCGCTTTCCAAAAAAACATATGGGCATCGGTCGGTAATGCGGCTATATGATGCTCATATGCAAGCCATTATTTCTCCTTAGATTCGAGCAGCACTCCGTTGGTAACGTGGCTAATTGAGTGTCGTTTATTAGAAGCATCTATTATTGCATAGATGTGGCTTTCAGGTTGTTAACCCGGTCGTACGAATGCCATATAATTTGTATGTGCATGTGCAATTCCTTTTTTTAAGTATTAAGTATATGAAATCGGTAATGCGCCGTGAAGAGTATTTCATATACAAATGTTTGAATTGTTTGATATTGTTGTTTTTAAGCGTTCTTATGAAAACATGTACTAGTAATCATATTCAAAATAATGCTTTATTCATCAATCATCATCGCTATTTTAAATGCTACATTTACATAAATTCTATGTAAGAAAGTATATGCACACAATTTGCATGGTAAATATTCATTTTTTATCTTTTTAAATAGGAAGAAATTCTTTGCAATTTCCTAGCCCGGTTTGTATATTTTCAATGTTTTAAATGAGCTGAAATAAAGTTGACATTATGTACATCACAATGCATGTATCTTCCAAGAGGGTTTATTTTTGAAGCGAATCGTGATAACGTGCAAAATATAAGCTCAGGTATTTTGTTCTATCGGAAATTTTTGAATTGTTTTGGATTTTTAACATGCTATATTAGATCTGGACAATTTTATTAGGAGTGACTTATTTTTATTGCATTTTACACGAGTAAACATACCATTTTAAAGTCAAAATGATTATCAACCTGAATAAATATAATCTTGCATAATTTTTTGAAGTCTTTATGTCAGTGTATGCTTTGTTTGAACTAGTGTGAGAGTGCACGATGAAAAATATAAGTTAAAAATTCACAATATGCTGAAATGTTTCATATTTTTAACATTTATTGTTTGATTTGGATGAAGTTCTTATAAACTACTTGTTTGCTCTGCATTTTACAAGTGTAAACATTGCATTTTAAGTGAAAATTATTTCCATTATTTATCAATATATTCATGCATATTTCTTAAAGTCTTCATGTCATGGTAACGGTTTGTCTGAACTAGTGTGGGAGTGTTAGTGGTGTGCAGCCATGAATTTGTATTTGATTTGTTGTTTTTAATTGTCCAGTGCTAAAATGATGCCAGATCAAAAGAAAATTATTATGTGTGCCATTAAAAAAGAATGTATTTTGGCAATATCATCATGTGCAGATGGTTGCATACAGCAGATTAGTGAAAGCGACGTCTTCATCAAAGACCTCCCTAGCGCTATATGGGAGAACACAGAGCGTAGGCTGCGAGGTGAAGGCCAATATGAGTTGTTCATTCCAGTAGGGATTTGAGAATTTGACCCCCACCACAAGGTTATGACATTGTTGGAAAATAGGAAAGTCTATTGCAGAGAATTAAAGGAAGATATCCCTCCTGCCTGTGATATGACAAAATTAGAGCTTTGGGACAAATTATGGGAGGAACAAAAGGTCAAGATGAAGCGTGTGAAAGCTCAGGACCAAGCTTTCTTACCCAAGAGATTGAAGATGTCCCAAGATGCGCAAGCAGCTGTGGGTGGTCGATCACATGTCAAAGGCACCGGTACAATCATGCACACGGCTTTGAATGCCAAGTTTACTCATCTAATTGGCATTCTCCACGAGGCCTTGGTAGAAGGTACAAGGGTTGGAGCAGGTTCTTTTGATGTGTGCACATTGTATACCATCAAAGGCATATCCTTCTTTCTAGAGCACATTACATATGTAGAGAAATGCTACAAGGGAGGGAGTGAGGCAAAATTTGAGAGCTTCTAGACAGAGCAAGGAATGCAAATGCTTCATCCCTCCATTGTAAGATGCATTGGCTTTACAACAGAAGGTCGTTGGATCACGATATTTCCATACTACAATGGGGGCACCTTGGGGGAAATGATGTGCCGCTTGCCATTCGTGCCACGGAGCGTTCAGACGCCACATGCACATGCTACAATACGGCTGGAGGTCATTGCCACCAGCAAATGAGCACTTACCAAAGATAGAGACAACACATATTAAAGCACCACGATAAGCATGCTATTTACTTTATATAATTACGTCCGTCGAGAAAATAAAAACTCCCGATGAGACCAACAAGGAATATTCTTTTATCGGTGTCATGCCGCTCCGCTCCCATGACAAGAAAATGAGCAAAGGAATGGTGATCAAGAGTATTTGAATCCTGTATGGTTAATCAGCAGTTATAAGGGCTTGCTAACAAGCCAATTTTTAAGCTGAAAGTGTGCGAGATGCGGCTCTAAGGGTCAGGAGATGTCTTAAAGTGGTCATAGTTGGGATTTTATTAACCCAAGTTGAAGTACTCAAAAAGCTCTACATGCCTGTCTTTACGGCTCGTCAATCGGAGCTACGGGTAAGAAGTTATGACAGTTTTAAGTTGAGTCAGTAGCAGATCTGTACCGGATTGGGCAACTGCAATTGAGGGGACAAAACTAGAATGTATGCATCAGGCTGAAGTGCTCAATTTCTGGAGCGAGTCGGTCTTTTCAGATCGGTGAGATTGGGATTTCAGGTGGCAAGATATGGCCAATTTAAGTATCGTCGGGGGCCGGGTTCGAACCGCTCTGGTTGCCCTGATCAGTCAAATTCATCTGGCTTAAAGCAGTGCGGTGCCCGATGTGTATGCCAAATGTGGGCCGATGCGGAAGCAATTTTTATAATATGCCTAGCCTTGACAAGTCAACTCTCCAAAAGCAATCACTTACACTTGTTTCTTTCAGGCATGTGGCACTATCGAAGAATTTTTATGACATCAAAATTCATGATGATATTGCTAATCTATGGCGACTGAAGAAGATGTTGTGCTTGACGACGCTTGCCCGATATTTATGCACCCAAGGGATATGGGGCCGGCATGTCATCCCTTACAGTGCCCCAACGCTGGCAATGGAAAAGCTTAGCATTGCTTTAAACTCAACTAAAGGTTGATTATCAGCTTATTGACATTTCTGAGGATGGATTTGTGATGCCTTTTACTTGCAGGCGTTGCTTGACCGGCATGTGTACCAAAATGGTGCCCTAGCAAGCCCATTAAGGCTGGCCGCCCCCCCACTTACGATAATGGCCACCCTAATTGTAAAAGTGGGAAGCCATAAAGGAAATAAAAGGAAAAGCTTCATGGCGGGTAGGGGCAGCGCGAGCTGCGCAGGCAGAGAAGCGCTTGTGCAGGGCGAAGAAGACGTCGACTGAGGACGACGAAGAAACAAAAATTGAGAAGAAGCCCATGGCGACCTGATTCGGTACCAGCCACACTGCATTTGAAGCAGCCCGAAACTCAGCTTGCCACGCTATAAGGGCGGCTACCCATTAGCGACGTCGCTAATGGGTAGGCCAAAAATAGCAAGGGGCATGCAACCTGAAAAAAAAGGGGTCGTGTGGTTCTTCTGAGGGTCCTTCTCCTCATTTCATTTTGGGCTCTCTCTATCTGGAAGCAAAGAAAAGCTTAAGCTTTTAGGTTGTTAATCGGGGATTCTTAAGCTCTCCTCTTTTCGAAGAACTCTCTTGGCAGAAGGAAAGAAAACAAAAGCTCTTGAGACTCAGGAACGAAAGCCCATAAGCTTACGAAAGGGGAAATCTTAATCACCATAGCCAAGCTAAGCTTCAAAAACTCTACAAGCCGGATTCTCGCTTCATCATCTTGTTGTGGAATACTCTCTCAAGAGGAAGAAGCCAAGGCGTAAGTAAGTTTCTTAACTGTCATAATAATCAATATCTAATTCTCCTAAATGATTGTCAGCTCCCTAGGCCAGATGCCCACAAGGTGTACCCAATTCCTATTGGATGGCCTTGGAGGTGGACCAATGAGAATTAGGCTAGAGTCTAGTTTAATTAATTTAAAAACACTTAATAAAAGAACCAATGAGAATTAAGTCCTCTAGAAGACTATTGGACAGTCTCCCAAGGGGTCCAATGAGCATTCAGCAGCCCAATGGCTTGCCTGATTCCTATTGGCCAGGAGGCAAAGGGGTCCAATGAGAGTTTAGTTGAATTATTAAATTACCTAAAGCTCTCACAAAAGGGGAAAGGGGGACACATGTTAGAAGGCTATCACTTATGCTGCTTAATAGTCATTGGCTTGACCTGGGGAGGTCCAATGAGGGTAGAGCAAGAGCAAATAGCAAGAGGGCTCGCCCAAGAGAGAGAGGGGGCTGATTTTTGCAAGGCATTATCACACACACACTCACACAATCTCATGTGTGAAGAAAAGAAGACTATCTCTTCCCAAGCTTTAATGGAGAGCTCATCACCTACTCCAAGCTTGCGAGATAGAAGCCTACATCGACACACTCTTGGCATGTGGATGCAAATCCAACCAAGAGCCAAGCTTCAATGCATGCTCATCTCCTCTACCAAGCTAATTACTAAGCTAAGCTATGCTAACATGAGTGATTATGTGAGGAGATGTACATCTTTCTCGTAAGATACTCCTTCTTCCTCTCAATCTACTCTCATACCCTGCAAGCTCTCACCATCTTCGAAGGTGTGTGAGGTTTTGGGTCTGAGACCGGGGATAATTAATGTTGTGTTTGCTAAGTGTTTTGCTTAGTGCATGAAGATTTCATCTTCATTGCACTAGCTAGTATTGAAGGAACACAAAGAATTGTATTGTACAATGTTTCTCTTGATGGGAGAAACCATAATACAAAGCCTTTTGGAGGGGGGACCGGCTCCATGCAAATCCGGTCCTCAACTGTTGTCAATAGCTTAATTTCTCTCTCTTTTGAAAGTATTGTTCATGCTATCTAACTAGGTGTTATGATTTTTTTGTTGCTCTCTCCACCCAAGCACTCTTGTAATTATCATTAGGAATCTATTCTAATGAAATGCCCACTATGTTCATGCTAATTCTCGCTACACACAAGTTTTTAGGCCATTAAATGTTACATTGGTATCAGAGCACAAGGTTTCTCTTTTCTTTCTCAAGAAGGGAGGTCCTCAAGCTCGCTATAAATGGTTGGTATTATTAATTGCCTGTGAGTAAGTAGAATAGGGATTTTTCAGCCTTGCAGTGCGCCTGCCTTCGTGCAGTTAACGGGGCATCACCGTCGAGAGCTATGGTCTTAATAGTGGAGTCCTACGGGGCTTGCCTACGGCTTAACCACTATTGAGATATTAGAAGCTTGACAGGAGCCGTTGCTGTTTTGGTGTTGAAAGACCCTCTCTTCTATTCCTTGCAATTAATGGTATTCGAGCCCCGGGTACAATAGCTTGAGTGCTTTTTCTAAAGGGGTAAAGAGGAGTAGCAACTAGGGCTTGAAGTGCCAAAGTACACCTAAAAAGTTGTTAGAATGGCTGACAATAATAAAGAGAGTGAAATTAATGTTGATGACTTTGATTTTGCTAATGAGCAAGCTACTAATGATGCTCCGATGCTTGTTAACTATCTTGTTTCTAGGCTTCAACAAGCCATGGGCAATCCATATCTCCAAAGTGAAGTGCAACGGTAGCTCCGTGCTCACGGGATTCTCCAAGCTCATCACCATGACGAGAGAACACCTAGGAAGCCTCCTTGTGAGACTCCCAAAAGAGGTCTCTCTCCGATTCGGGAAGAAGAAGAGAATCCATACGAAGGGCTCAAGAATTAACTTCTTGATGATGCATCTCCTTCCCAAAGGAGAACTCAAGAGCCTCCACCGAAGGAACGAGAAAGAAGTGAGTCTCCCGCCACCTCGGCGGAGATGGCTCCACGAAGACGGCGGGCTAAACGCTCTCCATCACCACCAAAGCAGAGAAGACCATCACACTCTTCTCCACACAATAATTCAAAGAGGGATGATAAACAACAAGAGAAGAAAAAGGCGAGAAAGAGGACACCCTCTTCTCGATCTTCTTCATCCTCTTCCTCTTATGAAAGTGATGGTGAAGATGACGAAGATCAAGACAAGAAAAAGGCGAGAAAGAGGTCACCCTCTTCTCCACCTTCTTCAAATTCTTCACCTTCTGAAGAAAGTGATGGTGCAACCTTTGAACCATAAGAAAGAAGAGGCCATAGGAAATCCTATGCCGCATGGAAGAGGTCATCCAAGTTGAAGAAGTTCAAAGAGGGAGGGAAGAGCATCTCTTTCCTTACCTATGATAGCACCTTTGGTGCTACGGACAAAGTCTTGGCCTTTATCCAACAGTTGGATGTGGCGTTTGGAGATGAGGGCTTCACGGAGTCCTCTAAGCTACGCCATGTAGCTATGCACTTTCAAAAGTCCGCCAGACAATGGTGGTCTAGCCTACGAGCCAATGGTGAAGCTCCACAAACATGGAAAGCTTTAAGAGCTTCCATTATGAAACAATTTTTGGCCACCGATGCCAAAGACAAAGTACTCACCGAATGGCGAAGCTTAAAGCTCTCTCCCTATGAATCCATCCACAAATATGTAGACAAGTTTTGGGACCTACAACTCAAAGCCACTGTCTTCAAAAAGTTGGATTTTGGAGAGCAAAAGCAACAATTTTGTGCAGGCTTAACCGAAGAAATGGCGAAGTATGTCAACTCCCAAAGGCCACGTACCATATCGGAGGTAATACACCATACTATGGTGGCCTCTCGAATCAATTTCCAAACGGGGCTAAAAGAAATAATAAGCCCACAGAAAACAAGGGTTCCAACGAGCCTAAGGGGAAGGACAATGTCCAAAAGTCTCCTAAGGGCAATTCCAACAAAGCTAAAGCGAAGGGAGTTTACAAAGGTAAGAAAAAACTATCTCATGAAGAGCTTGAGCATTATCGCAAGGATAACCGGTGTTTCAAGTGCGGCGAACAAGGGCATGCATACCGCGCTTGTCCCCAAAAGAACAACCACCAAGATCCTCCTAGAGCTTCCTTGGTTGAAATCCAAGAGGAGGAGACTCACCAAACTCACCACAAAGGATCTCCTCTATGCCATGCTTGGGGAAAGGTAAGAGAACATGATGCTTTTATTCTCTTTGACCCTGGTTCTACTCACAATTTTATATCTATAGAGTTGGCCACCAAGCTAGGCATACAAGCTTACGAGATGGGAGATGTCCTACCCGCAGACAGTGCTTTCAAGGAGCAAGAAGCTTCAGTCACTCCCTTAATGGGGAAATTGAGGCTTCATGTTCAAAGCTATGTGGACAAAGAGGACTTCTTTATCTCTCCTCTCAAGCATGAGGATGTAATCCTAGGGGCACCATGGTTTGATCGCCTGGCTGCCAATGTTAAATTTCCTGAAAGGAGAATCTCCTTTAAGTTCAGGGAAAAAGACATGTATATAGATGCTAAGGAAATGGGTAACACTATCCCCATTGTACATACACCAGCTTTCAACAAGTCAATAAAGAGCTCTATTTCCGTGTACATGATTTTGTTAAAGATTCTCAAAATGAACCTAATGCTTTAGCAAAAGAAAATCAAAGCAACCAAAAGGAATTAGAGTTATCCAATTTTCTCAAGGGGTTTCAAGATGTTTTTATTGACGACATCCCTTGTGAGCTACCTCCTAAACGAGGTAATGATGACCATGCAATTGAACTTCTTCCAGGAAGCTCACCGCCTAACAAACCTCCTTATAGAGTTTCTCAAGCTCAACAAGAGGTGATTATGCAGCAAGTGCATGAGTTAGTTGAGAAGGGCATGGTTAGGTCTAGCTCATCTCCATTTTACTCACCTGTGCTATTAGTGCAAAAGAAAGACGGCACATATCGTATGTGTGTCACCTATAGAGCACTAAATAGGATCACTATCAAGAATAGGTTTCCCGTTCCACGGGTAGAAGACCTATTTGATAAGTTGCAATGATCGACCTACTTCAGTAGGATTGAACTAAAAAGTGGCTATCATCAAATAAGGATAGTTGATCAAGACATTGTAAAGACCGCATTTCACACTACATTTGGTCTTTACGAATACATTGTCATGCATTTTGGCTTGACCATTGCACCAGCCACATTCAACCGCTTGATGGAGAAGCTGTTCAGGCCTCATCGAACCTTCACTAGAGTGTTCTTTGATGATATTATCATCTACTCTAATTCATTAGACGAACACAAGCAACACCTCCAGGTAATATTTCAAGTTTTAAGAGAGAATAAACTTTATGTTAATCGAAAGAAAAGTGATTTTTTCTTGCAAGAGATTCAGTATTTAGGTCACATTATCTCTCAAGATGGCATCCAAATGGATCCATCCAAGTTAGAGGTAATAAAAGGATGGCCTAAACCAAGGAATCTTCATGAACTAAGAAGCTTTATAGGTATGTGTGCATACTATAGACGCTTCATAGAAAAGTTCTCAAAAATTGCGGGACCATTACATGACCTAACAAAGAAAAGCGTTAGGTATACATGGTCTGTTAAGGAGAACAATGCTTTCGAAAAGCTTATCTCTCAACCTGTGCTTACACTATCGGATCTCTCAAAACCATTTGAGGTCCAATGTGATGCTTGTGGTGATTGCCTTGGAGCTGTTTTGCTCCAAGAAGGGCACGCCATAGGCTATGAGAGTCGAAGGCTTGACCCTGCTGACCAAGCTCTAGGCATATATGAAAAGGAACTCCTTGTAGTTCTACATGCCTTAGACTCATGGAAGCACTATTTATTGGGAACTCCTTTCATTCTGCGAACGGATCACCAAAGTCTTAAGTACTTCATGACGCAGACCAAGCTCTCCGACAAACAAATGAGGTGGGAAAATTTCCTTTCGCAATTTCATTTTCATATTGCTCACATTGCTAGCAAGCATAATCAAGTAGCTGATGCACTCTCAAGACGGCCGAGAGTGAATGCGGTTTCCATAGCAACTCACAATGATCTATCTTCAATGATAGATGAGTATGCTATTGATCCCAATTTTAGAGATGTGATGTCAGCCCTTGCATTAGGGAAGAAAGAAGAACCATTTACTTTACAAGATGGTTATCTTCTCTACGGCAATAGACTATGTGTTACTAACTCACCACGTGAGAAAGTAATGTATGAATCACATGCTCCACCTTATGCGGGCATAGAGGGATTCAGTCTACCTTAAAGGGAATTGAAACATATTCCTATTGGCCTACCATGAAAGTGAACATACAAGAGTATGTTTCTAAATGTGTGGTATGCCAAAAGACAAAATTTGATAGAGAAAATCAACTTGGATTGCTTCAACCCTTGCCAATCCCTAATTCACCATGGGAGAGCATACCCATGGATTTTATCTTTGGATTGCCTAAGTCTATCCATGGGAATACGAGAATATGGACGATAGTAGACAGGTTCAGTAAACAAGCTCATTTTATACCTGTCAAAAAGACTATTGAAGCCCATCAAATGGCAACCCTCTTCATTTCACAAATTTTCAAGTACCATGGCTTGCCAATGTCCATAGTGTCGGATAGAGATCCTAGAATGACCAGTAATTTCTAGAAGGGTCTCTTTGAAAATTTAGGGACAAGGCTAAACTTCTCTTCGGCCTATCATCCACAAACGGATGGCCAAAGTGAAATAGCTAACCTAAAAATTCTCGATCTACTAAAAGCCTATGTAACGGAAGTAGATCAAAGATCCCAATGGGAGAAGTACTTACCCTTAGTGGAGTATGCTTACAATAACACTATACATACTTCCACGGGAAAATCACCTTTCGAGGTAATAGAGGGAAGATCAAAAAGTCCCTTGCTACTTAAGGTACATGGGAAGATCTTTGCTGTAGATGAGTATAGCCGAGACCTACAAAAATCTTTTCAAAAGATTAAGGATGCTATCTCTATCTCACAGCAAAGGCAAAAGGCTGCTGCTGACAAGCACAGAAGATCCCAAGCCTTTAAAGAAAATGATTGGGTCTTATTAAAGTTTCCCAAGGCTCGAAGTACTATGCTAAACTAGCAAAAAGGTACTATGGTCCCTTCCAGATTCTTAGGCCAATCAATGAGATGGCCTATCAACTCAAGTTGTCCAATCATTGGCTCATACACAATGCTTTCCATGTGAGCCTATTAAAGCCTTACAAAGGAGATCCACCTCAAGAACCAACTATTGAAGACCCACCGGAGATCGAGGACCAAGAGGAGGTGCTGCAGCCAGAGTCCATTCTCCGACATGAAGACAAGGTATTAAGAGGCGGTAAGACTATCCGACGATATCTTATTAAGTTTAAGAATTATCCTTTTGAAGATGCTAGATGGATGCAAGACATACAATTAAAGGATAACCTAAACCTTGTCAATGCTTACAATGCTTCCCAAGAGTAAGCAAATGTACAAAATGTTAAAAATGAACAAAGTTTTTTGTCTTATAAGACTCTCTTTTTCTTTATTGTGCACAAAAATGAAGTAGTATGCATGCTTAGATCAAGTTTGCGGAGACGACATCTCCCAAACACCAAGTAGAGCTTGTCACTCTACTATGGAAGACTGATAGGACTAATGTGTAGACATGCTTGCGGCAGCCTCAGGCGCTCAAGCGCCAAATGGACTAGTCATCCATTGTGGAATGATGTCGTAGGGTAACATAGGGATCCTCTGCCCGCTAAGAAAAGGACTCATGAATATGCTTTATCTTCTCTACACCATAGTCGAGGAAGACTATGATTTCAAGAGAGAGGTAATGTCATACTAATCAATATCTAATTCTCCTAAATGATTTTCTCATGTTAAACTGATCATTTAATATGGGGAAGTGCCAGGGGAGAAAAAGCTAGAATATTGGTTAAGCTAGCAGACCGGCCACAGTAGGGATCCAAAGGGGGGGCCATCTGCAAAAGAGCCATGTGCAACAATGGGCTAAAAAGACCCTAAGGTTCAGCCCATTAAGACTTCCAAAATGCTAAGGTTCCAAAATTCAAAGGTTGTGTCCAAAGGTCAACCTTAAGGGAATTGGATGCTTTTGTGTGTACAAAAAAGTCTTTGCAATCCCTACTTGAGACGGGGTGAGCCTTGCATGTAGGGGATGAGAGAGAAAGCCACACACACACACACACACACACACACAAGCTCCCTTTGCACAAAGGGAATGAGGGACACATGTCAGCTCCCTAGGCCAGATGCCCACAAGGTGTACCCAATTCCTATTGGATGGCCTTGGAGGTGGACCAATGAGAATTATGCTAGAGTAAATCTAGTTTAATTAATTTAAAAACACTTAATAAAAGAACCAATGAGAATTAAGTCCTCTAGAAGACTATTGGATAGTCTCCCAAGGGGTCCAATGAGTATTCAACAGCCCAATGGCTTGCTTGATTCCTATTGGCCAGGAGGCAAAGGGGTCCCATGAGAGTTTAGTTGAATTATTAAATTACCTAAAGCTCTCACAAAAGGGGAAAGGGGGACACATGTCAGAAGGCTATCACTTATGCTGCTTAATAGTCATTGTCTTGACCTGGGAGGTCCAATGAGGGTAGAGCAAGAGCAAATAGCAAGAGGGCTCGCCCAAGAGAGAGAGGGGGCTGATTTTTGCAAGGCATTATCACACACACACTCACACAATCTCATGTGTGAAGAAAAGAAGACTATCTCTTCCCAAGCTTTAATGGAGAGCTCATCACCTACTCCAAGCTTGTGAGATAGAAGCCTACATCGACACACTCTTGGCATGTGGATGCAAATCCAACGAAGAGCCAAGCTTCAATGCATGCTCATCTCCTCTACCAAGCTAATTACAAAGCTAAGCTATGCTAATATGAGTGATTATGTGAGGAGATGTACATCTTTCTCGTAAGATACTCCTTCTTCCTCTCAATCTACTCTCATACCCTGCAAGCTCTCACCATCTTCGAAGGTGTGTGAGGTTTTGGGTCTGAGACCAGGGATAATTAATGTTGTGTTTGCTAAGTGTTTTGCTTAGTGCATGAAGATTTCATCTTCATTGCACTAGCTAGTATTGAAGGAACACAAAGAATTGTATTATACAATGTTTCTCTTGATGGGAGAAACCATAATACAAATCCTTTTGGAGGGGGGACCGGCTCCATGCAAATCCGGTCCTCAACTGTTGTCAATAGCTTAATTTCTCTCTCTTTTGAAAGTATTGTTCATGATATCTAACTAGGTGTTATGCTTTTTTTGTTGCTCTCTCCACCCAAGCACTCTTGTAATTATCATTAGGAATCTATTCTAATGAAATGCCCGCTATGTTCATGCTAATTTCCACTACACACAAGTTTTTAGGCCATTAAATGCTACATTAAGCGACTCTTAACTACATAAGCCTGGATTATTCTACTCGAAGCGAAGCTTGGATACGGGGGCCTCCTCCTCATTACCGTGAGTCCTAATCCTCCTCATAAGCTTGATAACATAAGCTAATCCTCCTCATAAGCTTGATAACTTAAGCTAATCCTCCTCATGAGCTTGATAACTTAATCTAATCCTCCTCATAAGCTCGATGCTAATCCTCATCATAAGCTTGAAGCTAATCTCATTAAGCCATCCTAATCTAAAGCTCTCTAAGCCAAGCTTCTCGAACCTCAATCCACAAGCCATCATAATCCTAATCTCGCTATCATAAGCGATCAAAACCTTAACCAGATAATCTTAAGGTCTCTAGGTCATAAGCTCTGGATATCATTAAGCCTTGAGTAGCCATTCGAACCAAACCAAAATTAAGGCGGATCATGATAAACCCATTCAAATCAGAGATTTAAGCCATAAACCTTAAGCCAAATCAGACGGGCATTGGAAGAAGGAAGTTCCTGAGCCTTCCTGGGAAGAAGCAGAAGGCAATATTAAGCAAGTCATTATCATTTTTCTTGATTAGCACATGGTTTAAGCCAGGATTCATCTTGTAAGGAGCATTAATCCTCCATTAATGATTGATTAATGATGAATACTGTGGATTAACTTGAATTAAGAGTACCGTTTGTTTTGAGCTCTGTCTTGTTAATTGTGCCTGCTGCATCTCTTTTCCCCACACCTCTCACAGCCAGGGGCCCGGTGCCTTCCCGGCTCACCTTTCGCACAATTATCCCCCGACACGGGCGGGCTAACCGGCTCTATGGGTTTTTGCAATTCATCATCAAAGTCATGTTGGATGGAGGGAAAGGGGAACACACTCGAAACCCAAAAAGTTTGCCTCTTTTTAGCTCAAGATAATCACTACACCCCGATCGACTAGAGTTCACCTTCAAAACTCGCACAATCTACAGCAATCTACACCGATGTGGCTCGTTTACGACCGTACCATAGCACACACCACTGTCTCTTTCTCTCTCACACACACAGAGGCCTGAGGAGGTACACACATCACCAACACCGGAACCCAATTGATGGAACATAGCAAAGAGAAAAGGGGGAAAAGAAGGAAGAAATGACACCAGAAATTGATATGATTTGCCTCAATTATGGAAAAAAACCTCGTCTATACAACCATGAAGAACTGCTATAACCTTCTTGGCATGGAGACCTTGCAACCAATAAAAAACCTGCAATCTCCAGCTTTACCACTCATGCGCCTCTCCTCGTTGAGAGCACGACAACCAAAATACGACTATGGTGGCGCCTTTGCTCCAAAAGGAAACCTGCCTTTGTCGTGCCTCGAGGGCACGGGAACACACCTCCGAGTCTGCCTCTTCTAGGCTGAGGGCTCCACCTTGAGCAAAAAAAAAGGCACTCTTGCTCTTGTTCTTCCTCTTCTTCTCCTCGGCTCCCTAGGAGCTCGCCCAAACTTGCAAAAACTGGGCCGCCTGAGCGTGTGAGTCCTCCCAATTTAGCAACTTGCCCTTCCATTCTCGGCCACTGTAGGTGATCCCCAAATTTTCTAGTTTGGGCCCGGTTTTCTTGAGACCCAAGTCACCAATCGCGCGGGATCTCTCTCTTAGTCCGGGTGCCAACGGCAGCGCCGTCGGTGCTTCCATGTCCCCCCTCAAAAGGTTGTACCCTTACGAGTGCGGGGATCAACCCCCATAAGGGTGCCACATCATCACCATCGACAAGCACGCTGCACCGCTTGCAGTTGCCAACTGCACCATTGATGCTACTCAAAACCGCTGAGGTCGAGCGCGCAACCAACATAGCGCCCAACGGGCACGCCATAGCCCAGTGCTCCACGAGCTCCCACGTATTCATGCTCTATAATGGGCTCACGGCCCAACCCATATCCCTGTTGACAAGCCTTCGAATGCGCATGTGGGATGACTCCCAGCCACATGACGGCCTCTTGGGTGGCCACCCCTCCAAGCCTCAAAAACTCCGTTGAACAAAAAACCCCATTGGGGGCACTTCCAACTTCCGAGCCTTCCCATTTGTGGCTCTGATATCGGATCACAAAGCCACAAAATCTATTTGCTAACACAATTTTTGGCCTTGGTATCCACCTATCTCATCCACCTTTTAACTTCCCCAGGCATCCCAATCGTCGGTCCAAAAATTGCAACAATTATCAGTGTGCTCTGCCCAAAAACGGCTCCCCAACTTCAACGGGCTATAACTTCATGCTCCGAGCTCCAATCAACATGCAGTTTCTTCCTGTTAACTCCATATGCTGCATAGCACCTTCTTGAACTTTGTCGCAACCCAAAAAACACCAGATGGCATGACACCCCATGTGGTCAGGTGGACACCAACCTAGCCCCCAACAAAACTTCAACTGGCCATAAACTGCAATCTATAGCAATCTAAAAAGATGGGTGCTGCATAAAATTGATCACTATGCATCCATACTTGACATCCTCTTGGGCCACCTGCACCCAATTGTCCTATCCTACAAGAATCTGCAATGCACTACACCTTCAAACTCCAATATCTTGGGCTCCGTAGCTCTGTTTGATGATCCGTCTGGACTTGCTCTTTCAGAACTTCAAGCTCTACATATCTCACCCAAAAAAAATCACTTTGATCAACCCTCATCTGGCACCCTGTCAGGCCCTATCTGGACCACTTTTGGCCTAGAAAACCACATAAAGCGTACATCTCTGCAGCCACTTGCCTGCACAAGCTCTTCCCATCTCCTCAAGCTCTCTTCCATGCATCCATAAGCATACACATCATTGCATGTGCCCTTCGCTAGGATCAACACACTTTGGTTGCACCATCATTGGCCAACCCCCTTGTTGAACATTTATGTTCAACCAAAAATCATCTTTATTCTTCTACCTGCTGCAAAAACTAGTGAACACTACTAGCAAACCAAAACTGTGAGAAAACCACAAAAAGCCTACCTTATGTACAAGGCCCTACTCCTGGCAACTACTGCCAAACCTCAAGTGGGTTGCCCCACCCTCTGTGTCATATAGCTTCCACTTGGATCAAAAACTTGACATTGAATCCTTCCATCCATCTGTGGCACCTTCCAATAGTGCTTCACCCATGTCCGCAACCATCCATACACACAGTATGCCCAAATCACCTTAGCACTTCTTTGCACCTTTACCTGTCTCATCAACATACCTAGCTCGGTAAGCATACCACTTGTACCAACCAATGCATATGGTCCTGCAATCACGCCATCTGCATCAACCAACAATTTTGACCCTCCCTCCCAACCATGTAAAGCAAAGTTCATCTCCATGGAACTACGTATCTGGAAAATAACATACCTCACCGCTACACTCACAAGCATACACTTCAACCATGTACTGCATACCTCTTTAGA
Organism: Adiantum capillus-veneris; assembly: GCF_014529385.1. Classification (NCBI taxonomy): domain Eukaryota; kingdom Viridiplantae; phylum Streptophyta; class Polypodiopsida; order Polypodiales; family Pteridaceae; genus Adiantum; species Adiantum capillus-veneris. The sequence goes on from NC_140943.1 coordinate 85,393,118, forward strand.
CAGCTTGGAATCTCCTTCCTTCTCCATAGAGCATGTCTGATGCACTACACTCTTCACATGTAGAGGGATTAACCCTCGCATCACCTGCACTCTAGTCAAAGCCTTATCCACAAGCACTTGCATCTCTTCATCCATGGCATCCTTGGCATCATCATATCCCCAATCACCTTCACTTCCACACATATCTGATCCGAAAGACTTGCATCTATAACATCATCATGACAATCCATAGGGACCTCCAATTGCTCTTCACCTTGGTCAACATCCATCACCTCATGAGCTTCATAAATATGCCCAATCCCCTCGCTTTTTGCTTCATCATCATCCCCTTGCCGATTTGATTTTCCAGCTTGGCTACCCATAGACTCAGACTTATCCTTCTTTGCAAAGATTTGAACCAATTGCACCGCCATAGCCACCTTCACTGCTACTTTCATCAACGTGGCCACCAATAGAGCACTGCATGTCATCTTTGATAGCATACCCTCTTTCACTTGCTTGGGCACTTCAACCTATTCTTCTTCTACATTTGCTACAACCATGTCATTAGACACATAATCACGCAGCTTTACCTTTACCAGCATTGACCTATTAGACTCGGTCTCCTCGTCATAGGATGTGGGCTCATCCGGTCCATCTTCATCACTTGCCTCCCAAAAATTGGAACTAGCATCTCTATCTTCATCAGCATCATACAATGACTCGGTATTAGCGTCTTCAATTGCATGCTGCTCCATAAAAGCCGGACCATCTTCTACGCTTTGCACACTTTCTTCATCTCCTTCTGAATCCTCGGCTTTTGCAACTTGATTGCTATCTGCTACCTTCTCATGCAAGCTTTCCACAAGAGCAGGCTCTACCTTTTTAATCTGCTCAAGAAACCCAATACCTGTTTCCTCCTTGGCACACTGGCTCTCCTTAACAAGGGGCTTATCCTCTTTGACAACCTCATCCATTACTGGCACATGCACATCATAACTGGAAACTTCCAAGGAATATAATTTATTCTTGGACTTACCTCAATAGGCTTTGCATCTCGCACATTTGGCACTTCTTTTGATTGAACCATAGAATACTCAGCTAGCCTTGCAGTAGGCACATAATCTGCAGGCTTCAACAAGCCCAGCTCCAGCTTCCGCTTCACCTTTATACTCTTCATCTTGGCCAGATACACCATGTCATCATAGGTATCAGCACCGTCTTCCACCATATCTCTGATCCTCGGATGCAAGCACTCAAGAAACCTTGACAGCTTCAAGAACTGGTTACCTTTCACCCCCGTGGCAACCTTTAACTTATTCCAACAGGCTTCAAATTGCTCAATAAAAATGGAAAAATCTTTACTTACGTCTTGGTATACCGCTTTCAGCTTTGCGCCAACCTCTGTCGGGATGATCACTTCTCAAAACCTTTCCAGAAACTGCCTTTGCAATTCCTGCCATGAACTTCGATCATCAGCCTTCAAGTCATCGTACCAAATCTTTGCACGTCCACGTATCAGCAATGACATCGTCTAGAACTTTTCCGCATCCGTCAACATGCGTAGCAATAGCAGCAACCAATCTTCAGGGTCTTTGACACCTGTAAATATGGGGCAAAAGCTTGGCTCAATAATCTCTATTATCTTCCAACACAACCACCAAACTTTGACCATCCCCTGACTGCTTGTCAACTTTCAAACACCTGCTTCAACCTTCAAATTAGAGCATCAACGGTCCTTAGTGGGGGTACCAGAAGATGGATGGGGGAAAGGGAGGCACACTAGGAACCCAAACAGTTTGCCTCTCTATAGTCCAAGATAATCATTGCACCCCGATCCACTAGATTTCACCTTCAAAACTAGCACAATCGACAGCAACCCACACCAATCTGGCTTGTTTACCATAGCACACACCACTCTCTCTTTCTCTCTCTCACACACAGAGGCCTGTGGAGGTACACACATCTCCAACACCGGCACCGGATTGACGGAACAGAGCAAAGAGAAAAGGAGGGAAGGAAGGGAGAAACGACACCAAAAATTGATATGCCATTGCCTCAATTATGGTAAAAAAATATCATCTATACAACCACGAAGAACTGCTCCAACTTGTTTACCGTGGAGACCTTGAGCAACAAATAAAAAACCTGCAATCTCCGGTTTTGCCACTCGTGCACCTCTCCTCGCTGAGATCACGGCAACCAAAACACGACTATGGTGGCACCTCTGCTCCGAAAGAAAACCTGCCTCTGTCCTGCCTCGAGGGCTCGGGAACACACCTCCGAGTCCGCCTCTTATAGGCCAAGGGTTCCACCTTGAGCAAAAAAAATGGCACCCCTATTCTTCTTCTTCCTCTTCTCCTCCTTGGCTCCCTAGGAGCTTGCCCAAACTTGCAAAATTTGGGCCCCCTAAGCGTATTGTGAGTCCTCCCAATTTAGCAACTCGCCCTTCTATTCTCGGCCATTGCATGTGATCACCACTTTTCTAGTTTTGGCCTGGTTTTCTTGAGACCTAAGTCACCAATCGCGTGGGATCTCTCTCTTAGTCAGAGCACCAATAGCGCCATCGGTGCTTCCATGTCCCCCCCAAACGTGTTGTGCCCTTACGGGCGTGGGAATCAACCCCCACAAGGGTGCCACATCATCAACACCGACAAGAACGCTACACCGCCCGCGCCTGCCAACTGCGCCACCGACGCTACTCAAAACCGCCCAGGTCCACCAAGCGCGCAACCAACACAACGCCCAATGGGTAGTAGGCCATAGCCCAACGCTCCACGAGCTCCCACTTCTTCATGATCTACAATGGGCTCACCCAGCCCATATATCCTTGCTGACAGGCCTTCGGATGCACATGTGGGATGACTCCCAACCACATGGCGGCCTCCTGGGTGGCCACCTCTCCAAGCCTCAAAAACTCCTTTGAACAAAAACCCCCATTGAGCGCACTTCCAACTTCCAAGCCTTTCCATTTGTGGCTTTGATATCAAATCACCAAGCCACAAAGTCCAATTGCCACTTTTTGTCCTTGGTCTCCACCTATCTTGGCCACCTTTTGACTTTCCCAGGCATCCCAATTGTTGGTCCAAAAATTGAAACAATCATCAGTGTGCTTTGCCCGACAACGGGTCCCCAACTTCAACGGGCTATAACTTCACGCTCTGAGATCCAATCAACATGCAGCTTCTTCCTGTTAACTCCATATGCTACATAGCACCCTCTCAAACTCTGTGGCAGCCCAAAAAACACCAGATGGCACGACACCCCATGTGATCAGGTGGGCACCAACCTAGCCCCCGGCAAAACTTCAAATGGCCATACACTGCAATCTGTAGTTCTGATCTGCAATCTAAAAAGACGAGTATGTTCACAAATTGAGCACTACATGTCCATACACTGACATCCTCTCAGGCCACTTGCACCCAGCTATCCTATCTGGCAAGAATCTGCAATGCACAGCACCTTCAAACTCCAATATCTTGGGCTCTGTAGCTCTGTTTGATGAGATGTCTGGACCTGCTCCTTCAACACTTCAAGATCTACATATCTAGCCCTAAAAATTGCACTTTGATCAACCTTCATCTAGCACCCTGTCAGGCCCTATATGGACCACTTTTGGCCTAGAAATCCACATAAAGCATACATCTCCATTGCCACTTGCCTGCACAAGCTCTTCCCATCTACTCAATCTCTCTACCATGCATCCATAAGCATACTCATTATTGCATGTTCCCTCTGCTAGGATCGACACACTTTGGCTGCACCAACGTTAACAATTAATGTGATCACATGTTGATTTTGTAACTACTAGAGTTATTAACGTGATCACAATCATGCATGTTCCCTCTCGTGATCACGTCAACAAACTCCCTGATAGTATCGCATCATCTTGTCATGCAAGCAGTGTGTCTAGAGGAGTCTACTATTCAAAGTGCGATCATGTGCAATGTTCGTAACTCCTTGGCGCTTGTGAAGTAGCCAAGTTGTAATTGAAGCATACAACATTGTCCATGATGTTGAATTCAAAGGAGAACATGTATATGTCAAAAGTCTCAAGACTCCTTAAATTTCCATGAAGATCCTTGTACAAGGCTAAATTGCGGGTGACATCAAATGCTGTCGGTGGAATGTTTTCATTGGCTGCATGTCAAAAACATGCTCATTGTAGCACAATCACAGATAAAAAGAAAGATCTAGTTTACACATTTTGGAGGGAAGGGTGTATCCCCCAACAAAAAAGATGTTTGTCGAAAGAGGATGGGGAGAAAAAATTACATAAAGCACCCTGTACACCTCCTTGATGAACCTCAGGTAATTGATCTAACCAAAGCACCATTATTCAAGTACACCAAAAATCATGTGAAACTTTACATACTGGTTTTTATTTACATTGTGGCTGTTTATGGTTTATTCTAGCTAGAACATGCTATACTATATATGCTAGTTCAAATCTTCAATATGTTGATCACCTTACGGAGTGTGCTATTTATCATTTTAGTAATTCTAATTAGTATACAAGCCATACCTAGAGGCACACTGTAAATGCTAGTTAGCATACAGTCAGTGCTAGTTAGCATATGGTAGGTGATGATTAGCATACTGTAAGTGCTAGTTTGCATGTTCTAAGTTTAAGTCCCCTTTTTGCTCAAGGTGCTAGTTAGCATAATGTAAGTGCATCTTGGCATACTGTAATGCTAGTTAGAAATCTGTTTGTGCTTACTAGTATTTGTAAGTGCTAGTTAGCATATTCTAAATTTAAGTCCCCTTTGTACTCAAGGTACTAGCTAGCATAATGTAAGTGCATCTTAGCTAGCATACTGTAAGTCCCCTTTGTACTCAAGGTGTTAGCTAGCATAATGTAAGTCCCCTTTGTACTCAAGGTGCTAGCTATCATAATGTAACAACTAGCTAAGTGAATGTGCTACTTAGCATAGTGAATGTACCAATTACCCTATTGAATGTGTTAGTTAGCATACTTAGTGCTAGTTAGCATATTCTAAATGCTAGCTAGCATATTCTAAGTGCTTGTTAGCATACTCAAGGTGCTAGTTAGCATAATGTTAAGTGCATCTTAGCATACTGTAAGTGCTAGTTAGCATATGATTAGTGCTAGCTAGCACTCTATATGTGCTTATTAGTATATTGTGAGTGCTAATTAGCATAATGAATGTGCTTGTTAGCATACTGATTGTGCTAATTAGCACACTGAATGTAACAATTAGCTTATTGAATGTGATACCTAGCATACTGAAAGTACCACTATTGAATGTGTTAGTTAGCATACATCACATGTATGGAAGCATACTATAAGTGCTAGTTAGCATACTATAGGTGTTGGTTACATATAGTATGCTTCCATGCATGGCTTGTATACTAATTAGCATCACTAACGTAATAATCGCCTTCTAACTCTCATAATTGCGGGTTGAGATCTTCTACAGATTCAAAGAAAAGCATCTAGATTGCAAAATAGGTATGAGAATGTTTGCAATGATGAAGCCTTTTTTTGTATGGCGTTTAAAGATAGATAACATGCTGCTGCAAATATCATGTGCAAATGTCCTTTTTAAAGGACACATTTAACCATATGCGGCCTCAATCATTCGGGCTGCATGGAGCCCAATGCAGACGTACATGCAGCATTTGCGTCAGAGGGGATGAAACTAGCATGGGTTGCATGGCTTTATGCAAAACTTTCAAAGGTGTCACACATCTATGGGAGTCAGTTCTATGCCCAAAGTAGATAGATGTTGTTTACCACAACAGTAAGTGTTTGATGGGTGAATGCAAGAAATGTGGTGTGAAAAATCTAGAAACATGTTGCTTAGAGACATAAAGCCCAGGTAATAATGTCTTGGTAAAATCGTTTTCAATTGTGGAGGCAACAGGTAAGCATGGAGGCAAAAAAAGAGAAAAGATCTTGTGACTAAAAAAATGCAGTGCTGGGAATTTCTTCAACTCTTACAAACCAAGCTGAAGGTTTTTATCAAACATAACTATATTGCTTGATGGCAAGCACAATAGTTCAAGGATTGTATTCTTAGATTTCCTGACGATGTGGTTGTGTCGGTTGTAGACTTTATAGAAAACTATGCATTCAAGGAGCAAAATGAGATTCAATCCATGCATTGGCACTCAAGTCAAGTAACCATTTTTGTGCACATAACGTACTACCGCAGCAAAGGAAAAGTAGTCAAGAAAATCCACTTCTTCATATCAAATGACAAAGTGCATGGCACATTGTTTGTCCAACATTGTTTTATGCTGCATTGTGGTTGGTTACAGAGAGATGGTGTCACTCCAAAATGTCATTGGGTTTGGTCAGATGGTGCTGCCTCACGGTTTAAGGCTGCTAGGCCTTTCTATTTTGTTGCAAGGGATGATGGACTAGCAGGAATGGAGATGAACTGGTTCTTATTTGGATCAGAACATGGAAAGGGAGAGCATGACGGTGCAGGTGCAGCTGCTAAAAAAACGTTGACACATGAACAACTCAAGCCTAATGGGGCCACTTTAAAGTGTGCTGCAGATGTGGTTGCCTATTGCCAAGCCAACCTATCAAAGGGAGCAGCACCATCATATCCTCTAAAAGAAAGAGAATATGCTCATGTGTTTTGGGAGATCAAAGTAGGTGACGGTAAACAGGGAGGTTAAATGGAATTGTGCCACGGTTGAGAAGTCTCGCACCCTGCATGTTTTTTGCGGTCACGATCGGCAGGATGAAACTACCATTGTCACAAGACCATTGGCATGCTTTTGTGATGCATGTATGAACCACAGTTGGAATCGTTGAACTAACAAATCTCATGTGCAGCCTTGGGATTATCACATTCTCATGCCATTGTCGGATGAAGTTGAGGATGAAGAAGACACTCTGACTGATGATTCCCTTGAAGGACAGATCATTGGATATGAAAAATTTGTGTATGAAGGACACCATGAATCATTAATTAGTGCTTTGTGTGTTGGTGAAACTTTTGCAATGAATCCAGATGGTACAACCAATGATGAGAATGTAGACTTTTACTTGGTAAAGTGCATTGCAGTAAAAGAAAACTCAAAATAGGGTTTCATTGATGAGTGGAGTAATGTAATTGACAAATGCTCTTATGTTGTGCAAGGACTGTATTACAAGCAAGTGGATGTGTACACCTTCAAACTAGAATACAATCAACCTATTGTTCACATACTTTCAAATCTTGTACGTTGTATCAAGATACCCATGAAATACATGCAAAGGAGAAGTCAAATGTACACAATCACCCCCAAAGATTATGAAGCAATATATAACAGCATGCCATTTGGTTTTTGACATGAGCATCATGGCCTTCTATTCTATTTTGTATCTTGTGTACTCGGGGGGTGCACTATGTAATCATGTTAATGTATAACGTGAGTTCGAAAGGAGGGGTTTTAAAATACAAAAAATTTAGCAATTTAATAGAGATACATTAAAATAAGGGGGTTTTTATTCATTTTTGGAAAGATATTCATAAAATAAGGGGTCATTTTATTCATTCCGACATGTTAAAAGAGGGGTTTTTTAAATACCCTGTGAATGCACGTTATATAGGGAGGCATTGAACGGTGAACCCCCCGAGCTTGTGTATGCTTACTACTACCACAGTATATGCTAATTGTATACTAACAAGCTTCTACAAAGTGTGTGCTAGCTAGCATAAAGTAGACTAGCATACAATATAAGCTAACTAGCATATATTGTATGCTAACTTGCACAATATATGTTAATTGTATACTATCTAGAGTGTATCAATTGTAACTAGCATATAATATATGCTAGCTAGCATATAGTGTATGCTAACTAGCACAACATATGCTTACTATATGCTCATTACCATATAGTATATGCTAACTAGCATATAGTGTATGCTAACTATCACAATATATGCTAATTATTTACTAACAAGCTTCCACGTATTGTTTTCTAACTAGCAAACAATATATGTTGGCTAGCATATATAGTATATGCTAACTAGCATATAGTGTATGCTAACTAGCATAGTATATGCTAGTTGTATACTAACTAGCTATTATATGGTGTGCTAACTAACATACAGTATTATGCTAACTAGCATATAGTGTATGCTAACTAGCATAATATATGATAAATGTATACTAACTAGCTGCTATATGGTGTGTTAACTAGCATACATTATTATGCTAGCTAGCATATAGTGTATGCTAGTTAACTAGCACAGTAAATGCTAACTGTATACTAACTAGCTGCTATATGGTGTGCTAACTAGCATACAACATTATGCTAACTAGCATATGGTGTATGCTAACTACCACAATATATGCTAATTGTATACTTACTTGCTATTTTATAGTTTGTGCTGCCTTAAAAAAACCCAATACATAATTATGTAACACATAAAAATGGAATAGTAGGAGGCAGCTGTTGAGAAGATTATCTCATCATTAATTTTCAGCATCAAATAACATTACATAGGGTTTAATTTTACATTGAGAGTCACACCCCCCTAAAAATCTTTAGGCCTCCTCACAGGGCGTACATATAGACCGTTCTTTTCTATTGCCTCCTTTTTCTTTGCTTTCTTCTTGTCCTCTGCTTTCTTGTTTTCCTTTGCTTTCTCCTTGTCCTCTGCTTTCTCCTTTTCCTCTACTTTTTTCTTTCTCTCTTCTTCTAGGTGGCCTCTCTGTGCCCCTTTTCTTTTCTTTCCCACTCCAGCCTAGCTTTTTCCTCTCTCTCGTATGCTAGGTCAGATTCCATTTTCTATTCCTTTTCTTTCCTTTCCCTCTGCAGCCTAGCTTTCACCGCTCTCTCTGCTTCTAGGTCAGCTTCCATTTGCATGTGCCTTCTATTTGCCTTTACCAACTGCTTGAGGACTTCATCAAAGAAGTTATCAGAGCCTGTATCAAAGGTATTGTTAGCCACATATGCTGCCCGATTATCCGACTACAACCAAAGAAAAAGCCAATCTTTCATAGTTTTTATAAGAAACTGTTCTCTCTCCTCAGTACTCTGGTCCTCTAGCTTTAGAGCAATGAGCCAAGCTTGTGCTAGGTTCTGAGACACTTTGTAGAGGCTATCATCAATTAGAAGCGTGTTTTGGGCATTGTACACTGGAGCGTATTTCCAAAACATGGCTAAATATTTCATAAACATAGGTTTATTAAAGATCTACCAGGGTTGCCTCTTGCACTGCTCTTGCACAAGAATACCGGCAATCCTTGGCACCTGAAATTTCAAGACAGCCCTGCAAATAGTCATGACTTTATGCTGCATGCTTGTGCTCCAAATACACACACTAAAGAATTGAAAACACCAGTCCAAAAACTTGTGGTTGTCCTCGCGATAGAACACATGCCGGTCCTCTACATTGTATTTTATCATTTCATCTGCATATGTAGGGGGGTTTTTGCCAAAGCGAGTCTCTACCACCCTTACCAAAAGACCATTGAGATCTAGTAAAAGAGACCTTTTTTCATCACATAGTCACTTAGGCACCCATATTGGGTCTGGAGGAGGATACCATTTAGCATATATAACCTCCCCAGATGGGTGAACATTATTTAGGCGCTCAAAAATTCTACGGGCACGCTGTGAATATCATTCGAGCCGCTTTTCAATCTCCAATTTTTGTCTCCTTATCTGCCTGGCTTTGCGGACTCGCCTTTTTGAAAATTTTCTCCATTGCATGGCCGCATTTACATCAGGCAAGGAGATTATTGCCAGTTTCTCTTCCTATGAAAAGAAACAGCGATACGAAGTGAAGAATTTCATAGATTGGCAGAAAATTATAATGGACTACTGCTCAACATTATATTACATAGACATTTTCTCCAGGAAAATCAATAATGTTACAATGTCAGCCACAAGAGGCTCAAAGGGCCAAAGAGTTAGAGATGGTGATCAGCACACTCCAAGGGGAGTTAGATGACAGACTTAATTTTATCACTGATCTTCAGAGGCAAGTGCAAGAACTAAAAGCAAAAGCTGAACAACATAAGCTCGCTAGAGATAAGCAACAAAAAGAAATAGAAGAGCTGAGTTGCTTACCAAACTATCAGAGATACGTGCAAAGACAAGAAGTTAGAAATGAACTTCTCACTACCACCCTCTCAGCTCAAAAAATCCAGGTACAGCTAGATGTAGCTAATGCCTCTCTATAGTACTCAGAACAAAGAATCAATGATCAGGTGATATTCTTGTGGCAAATACGAGAAAATCCAGCCGTCGCTGAGCAGTGAAAGTTGTCTGCTTACAATACAGAATCTAAGGAAAGGTCATTTGACACAGTTTTTTGCCAGCTCTTGACAAGTGGACTACTTTTCACCTTGGTGCTTTCAGCTTTGTACTCCATCTTCTTTGAGGAACCACAGTCGTTGCTTGCAGCTTCTTCAGGTACCTTAGCCTTAGCCTTTTGCGAAAAACCCTCAAGAGGGCTATTATCACCAACTTCTTGCAAGTACTCTATGCTATTAGTCTTCAAAGATTCCCCTGAGGCACTGGCACTAGCACTAGCCATTGTCTGCTGAGAAGTTTTTACTGTTTCAGCTGCAGCAGGCATGTTATCACCAGCTTCTTGCGGGTCCTCTATACTGTTAGTATTCAATGTTTCCCCTGAGGCAAGCACTAGCACTAGCCATTGTCTGTTGAGAAGTTTTTAATGTGTTAGTTGCAGTAGGCATGTTATCACCAACTTCCTACGGGTCCTCTATGCTATTAGCCTTCAATGTTTCCCTTGAGCCACTGGCACTAGCACTAGCCATTGTCTACTGATAAGCTTTTACTGTGTCAGTTGCAGCAGGCATGGTAGTTGAAGGGTTCTCAATTGCAGCCTTTCCCTTACCTTTGGTGTCATGCACACTACCCACATCATGCAAGGGCTGTGAGAGGCCTGCAACAAAAAAGGTCTTTGATTACACCCTTTACAAGCATGTCATGTATGCTACATAGTATGTTGGATATGCTGACTATGTGTGCAGCTAGGCCAGTATGCTAATTAGCATTCCCGTGTATATTAGCTAGCATAATCATATATGCTAACTAGAATATCAAGTATGCTAACAAGCATACCAGGTATGCTAAGTAGTAAACCTTATAATCTCTAAGAAATTGAAGTGTACCCACAAGCTTCTGTGTGCTTGCTAGAGGACAACATATGCTAATTAGCATATCCAACATGCGTTGGAATTGAAGATTATGCATGAGGAAGATGATATGGACACTTTCCTAGCAGGTGTCAAAGATATCAATGAGCAACTTATTCTGCAAGTGAAGTCATTTTAGACAGTTTCCTTGTGCAGACTGTTCTTGATGCCTTGCCAGATTCTTACCAGACTTTTGCTACTACTTGGAGACTTATGACCCGAGGAAATCCTGAAGTTGTCAAGTTTGATGCATTGTGCACATTGCTGTTGCAAGAGTCACTTTCCAAAAAGAGCAGGACTAGACAGCGTTCAGTTGAGCAAGCTTTTATTGCTTCTCAAAGAAAGGGTGTTAATAGCAATGCAGCCAATTCTTATGGTTGTGCTGCGAGCAACAAAACTTATGTTCCCAATTCTTCTCCTGGCAGCACTGCGTCTGGCAATTTTGGTGATAAAAGCAAAAAGAAGATGTGTTTCCATTATTGTAAATCTAATGATCACTCGATCAAGTAGTGTCCTAAGTTGAAGAGGCTAAGAAGAAAGAGGGTGCTTCCACTACAAATGCTGGTTCCACTACAAATGCAGCAATTGTTGAGTCTTCTGTGAAAGGAGACTGTGATGTTGATGTTGCTGTTGATGTATAATGGGCTTTTAGTGCAAAGTGCACTTACAATCTTGTTGTCCATGATGCATGCATGTCAGTTGCTGTAGATTCACATGTGTGGTATTTAGACAATGGTGCTACAAAGCACACTACCTTACATCGTGAATTGTTCACCTCTCTCAAGTCTGTCCCTCATGGGAATTCAATCACTTGTGCCAACAATGCCTCTTATCCGGTTCAGGGAGTTGGAAAGATTGTGCTTACTGCTGCAAATGGAAGTTCTTTCACGCTGTTGATGCACTTTATGTACCTGGGATCAAGAAGAATCTTTTGTCTGTATCTACACGTGCTAGACTTAGACTTGTAGTCATATTTATGGATGACAGATGTACAATTCATCATCACAGTTTTGGTGATGAAATTGTTGCATCTGTCCTTTTGTGTCGTGGGCTATATAAGCTCACTTTGTATGACAAGTGTGGACAAAATTTTGCAAATGTAGTTGCAGATTCAAGTGCTATTTCAGATGTAAAACTTTGGCATGCACGTTTTGGTCATCTGTATTTTGCCAGTTTGCTGCATTTGCAAAAATCTAATATGGTTGCTTCTTTGCCACCACTTGAAGCACCTGTCAAACATGTTTGTGAAGGCTGTAGTTTGGGTAAGATATAGCATTCAAAGTTTCCAAAGGATGGTTCAATTAGGTCCACATGTAGCTTGCAACTTGTGCATAGTGATGACCCATGCAAACTCCATCCTTGGGCAATTACCTTTACATTGTGACTGTCATTGATGATTACTTCAGGCATGCATGGGTATTTCCACTTAAAGAGAAGTCCGAAGTTTTTATGTATTTCAAACAATTTCTGGATATGGCTGAAAATGTCTCGATATGTACTATGGGCACCCTCCATTCCGATCGAGGGGGGGAGTATATGTCTCATGAATTTAATTCATTTTTGGCTAGTTGTGGGATAAAACACCAATGTACAGTGCCTATGGGGGAAAAAATTTCCAGTGAGGCAAATGTACAGCCTATGGGGGAAAAAATTTCCAATGAGGCAAATGTATAGCCTATGGGGGTTTCCTAAAATGTAACAATTAGCCTATTACTGATGTGGATGTACATAATGCAGATGTAACAATTAGCCTATTACTAATGCAGATGTACATAATGTACTTGATGAGGAAACGGCCGAAAATGAGCAAGCTAGAGGTATGCCAAAATTGTTGGTGCATACATTGCGTGACAATAAATTGGATGCACCTTTGTCTAGTCGTACTTGTTCAAGCTCTCACCATGCATCTTATGCATCAGATTGTTATGCTTTGGCTTTGTATGGGTTGAAGCAGTCTCCTTGTGCTTGGTATGAGAAAGTTGACACTCATTTGGTCAAATGAGCTTTTGTAACAGTCCAACGGAAAGCACATTGTATGTCAAGCATGAGGGCAATGTACTTCTCATTTTTGTTCTTTATATGGATGATTTGTTGATCATTGCTCCCAATGAGGCACATATTGCTGAATTCAAGGCTGATTAAATGCTACTTTCAAGATGAAATATTTGGGGCTGTTGCATCATTACTTGGGCATACAGTTTAAGCAATGTGATGGTGGTATTGACTTGAGTAAAAAAAGTTACATAGAGACATTGCTATGTAATTTTGGACTTGAGGATTGCAAACCTATTGCCACTCCCACGGAAATAGGTTTGAAGTTAAGTCTACATGAAGATGGTGATCTTGCTGACATCACTCTTTACCAAACTACAGTTGGCTGCCTCATTTATGTATGCAGCACAAGGCCAGATATTCAATTTCCAGTCTCACAGGTCAGCAGATTTATGCATAGCCCAAGGTCTAAGCATTGGCAGGCTATCAAGAGAATTTTCCACTACCTTAGTGGCACTTTACATCTTGGCTTGTTTTATCCCAAGGGCGGATCATTGCCGTCAAACTTACATGCTTTTTCAGACTCAGATTGGGCTAGTTGTTTTGACACGCGAGTGCCCACAAGTGGTTTTTGTTTCATGCTTGGCAGTTCATGTATATCATGGTTGAGCAAGAAGCAACCTACTGTGGCCACTTCTAGTTGTGAGGCTGAGTACAAGGTAGTCTTCATAGCTACGGTTGAGTGTGTATGGCTCAGACGCCTTATGGCTGATTTGGGTGTTAGACAGCACACTGCCAACACTATCTACACTAATAGTTAGAGTGCATTGGCAGTTGCAAGGAACCCAGTTTTTCATACTTGCAAAAAGCACATTGAGGTGCATTACCACTATGTCAGGGAGAGGCTCTTAGCAGGATAGATCAACTTGGCTTATGTGCCAACATAGGACAACCTTGCAGATCTTTTCACAAAGGCATTGTCTCGTGAGAAGCTCAAAGATTTTTGCAAAGCTTTGTGCTTACTCCCCTTTGTGGACTGATCATGTCCTCAGGGCATGGCACTTCCCTTTACACATGTGCCAGCTCTCGTTCACCGCATCACTCCATGGGGAATTTGCTACCATATACATGTGGTAGTGATGTGCGTGAATACACTAGGATTGTCGGGGCATTTTTTCCCTCTTTAGGAGTTTTTTTCCCCCGTGCATTGTATATACACCCATCACTCTAGGGCTATGTTTCTTTCCATTGCACACTAAGTGAGACACTCTCACATGTGTGCCTTGAGCTTCATTCTCCAAGCTGTGTGTGTTTTCCTGCAATGCTAGTTCCAACACTTACTAGCATATAAATATTGGTAATTAGCATATCCAACATGCTTAATAGCATATAAAGTATGCTAACTAGCATATTTGATATGCTAATTAGCATTCCAACTAGCAATCCAATATGCTAACTAGCATACTTGATATGCTAATTAGCATTCGATATGCTAATTAGCATTCGATATGCTAATTAGCATTCAATATGCTAACTCCGATATCCTAATAAGCATACCCAATATGCTTACTACCATACTGGATATGCTAAATAGCATCCACTCATCTAACTATCATATCTAATGTGCTAGTTGGCATACTCGATACGCTAATCAAGTAGGCCTACTAACATATCCAGTATGCTAACTAGAGTACTGGATATGCTAATTAGCATACCTTGTATGGTAGTAAGCATATTGGGTATGCTTATTAGGATATCGGAGTTAGCATATTGAATGCTAATTAGCATATCAAGTATGATAACTAGCATACTGGATATGCTGATTATCATATCTTGTATGCTAACTATCATTCCAGCTTTCATATCCGGTATGCTAATGAGAAAATCCAATATGCTAACTAGAAAACCTTAAAATCTCTAAGCTAATCCAATATGCTCTAAAATGCTTACTAGCATACAAATATTGGTAATTAGCATATCCAACATGCTTAATATCATATCAAGTATGATAACTAGAATATTTAGTATGCTAACTAGAATATTTAGTATGCTAACTAGCATATCCATATGCTAATTATTATATCTTGTATGCTAATTAGCATTCCAACTATCAATCCAATATGCTAACTAGAATACTGGATATGCTAATTAGTGTTCAATATCCTAACTCCGGTATGCTAATAAGCATACCCAATATGCTTAGTAGCATACTAGATATGCTAATTAGCATCCACTCATCTAACTAGCATATCCAGTGTGCTAGTTAGCATACTGGATACTCTAATCAAGTAGGCCTACTAGCATATCTAATAGGCCTACTATCATATCTAGTACGCTAACTAGTATATTGGATATGCTAATTAGCATATCCAATATGGTAAATGTCATAATGTATATGCTAACTAGCGTATATAGTATGATAATTAGCATACCTGGAATGCTAATTAGCATATTCATTATGCTAAGTAGCACACCTTTTATTCCCAATATGATCAAGCTTGCAGACTATATGTCTTGTATGCTAGGTACCAAGCATACATTCAAGTATGGTTTCTTACCAATCTCTGGTGTTATTGGATGTCGTTGTGTTGCAAGGTTGCACAACCATGCGGTAGGTATGCTTCTTTTATAGGAGGGAGCAACATAGGTGGTCCGAAGGGAGCATGTAGCAGCAAAGCAGAGAAGGTGATAGTTATGCTCACAAGGGAGCTTGACCATTGCAAGGAATGGTTGGACCTCAAGGGGCAGACCACAGTAAGTACACATTTTTGTTCCGATGCTGTCTTGCACCTCTCTATCCTTCATAAAACTAGCACGGGCTAGATTAGTTAGGACAGTCTAAAGAAATGAGCCCTGCATGTTGGACTGCATGTGCATCAGAAGTTCAAGTTGTCTTTTAGAGTTCTGCACCTTGGATTTTGCAATGTCCACATCAACCTACAGAACCAAGACAAAAAGAGCATGGTAAGTACATGAGTTAGTTAAGCACATGTACCAAACATAAAGTGTAGAGATGAAACTTACGAAAACTTACCAGTTTACAGGTTATGTCTATGTCACTATCTATGGGGTCATCTTCACCAAGAGGAAACCCCATAGCCTCTATGGTGTCTTTGCTTGTCTCTATTCTGATTTCAAGCTCCATCTTTGCTGGGCATCCACATCATTGCTTTGCACTAGAGCGTGCAACTGCATCTCAGCTACTTGCAACCTCTGTCTCATGGCCGTGAAAATAGGATCGACCTTCGCATTTTTTGCACTAGCAAGTTCCACAGCCTCTTGCACATTGTTTAGATTTTGTTTATCATACCGTAGTTGTGTTTTCATATGAAGGACAACTGCCTTCATGCACTACCATTCCTCCAACCCACAAAATGAAGAAGCTTCCATCTCTTGTCGACTATCTTGATGAGGCAGAAGTGTGGCCTTGGTAAATTTGGCAATACTCTTTCCTACCAATGCCATGTTCTCCTCGCAGATGTCAGCAAACTCATCCTCAATTTTTGAAGGTGGAAGCTAAAGATTGCGTATTCTCCACTTGTGAGCATGGCCCTCATAATAGCCCTTCTCTGGAATATCCTGCAAGTACTGCATTGCAAACTCGGCCCAATTGAACCTAATGGCAGTCCCGCTTACAATCACTGCAGAACTGAATTCTTTCACAAAACCCTTTTGCAAATGGAGAGGAAATTTCCATGCTGGTTGGGGCCTTTTGG
Organism: Adiantum capillus-veneris; assembly: GCF_014529385.1. Classification (NCBI taxonomy): domain Eukaryota; kingdom Viridiplantae; phylum Streptophyta; class Polypodiopsida; order Polypodiales; family Pteridaceae; genus Adiantum; species Adiantum capillus-veneris. The sequence continues at coordinate 85,409,944 of NC_140943.1, forward strand.
TATACACTGTAGTGCAGTTTCAGCATCAACTCATACATTTCGGTGCGGATGGTATTACATTTGATGCGAAATTGGCTAGGACTCTTTGTTTGTTTGAACACACTGAACCATTCGGGATTAGTGTGTTTGAACAAACAAAAGATCCCAGCCATTTGTGAATATGGCTAGGATCCTTTGTTTGTTTGAATACACCGAACCATTTGGGATCACTGGAACCATTACACCTTTACAAGCATGTCATGTATGCTACATAGTATGTTTGATATACTGACTATGTGTGCAGCCAGGCCAGTATGCTAATTATCATTCCCGTGTATATTAGCAGCATTGAACTCTTCCAAAGTTGTACAGAATTTGTCCTGCATGGGAATCATGACCTTCGGAGCTTTCTATCGTACTGCACACATGAAAGGGAAATGTGCTCAACTGTATTGCTCAAATGTATTGCATGGAAATGTGCTCAACTGTATTGCATGAAGGTTCTTGTGGTAGAAGTGAAAACACATAGAACCCGCATGAGAGAGAGAGAGAGAGAGAGAGTAGCCGAGTCATGCTTCTCCACCTTGACTGCTTGCCTGAAATGGGACATTCGGGAACCTTGAGATGAAGATAGCATTGCCCTTTTGCAGGGAGATGGAGAAGCAGAAGAGATTCTGTGTTTTTTGCATATAGGATGGGCAACAGCTCTTTGGAGCTCTTTTCTTCAAAGTCCGAACTCCCTTCTTGCTTAGCAGCTACTACTTGCTGTTGTGAGGAGAACACAAATGCCTTCCATGCGTTGCCTTGCTTGCAGGCTCCACCCTGCTCTGGCCCTTTCGCTTCATCACTTCCCCACTCTCTCCTCTGTAACGCCCAGCAAACAACTTCAAAGACTAAATGCAATAGGCCACAACTTTTGATTATTCTATTGTATTTTTTACTTTAGGAGGTTTTAAATATGATTACTAATATAGTGACTTACATACCTAAACTTATGCTAACTAGGTATGCTTGTTCACCTATGTGAACTAGCATAAAAAGCGTAGCACTTTAACATGCTTCTACCCCCATGCAAGTGAGCCCAATAAGTCTCCTTTTTTCATGTAACTTCTAAAACGCTTGTAATCACCAAAATGAAGATATTGTGGATCCTTAGACTTAGTGAGGCTCAAGAGGTGCAAAATTATCTTCTTTCTACAAGCAATAAGAACAACATATCACTTAATCATATAGAAAAACAAAATGGAATGAATACAATAAAAAATGAGAAACTAATAGCTTCAATACCTCTAAGGAGTGATTTTAGAGCTTGTCAAACAATAGAGCTTATCTCTAGTGATCTTTACCATTCGAGGTTCATCCCATTTAATGCTAAAAAGCAACTTGAAGAACTCATCACCATTAAGAGGATTGGTGATTGATAAGTACTTGTAGCCCTTGTCTTTCAATCGTGCCTCTTCTACCTTTGTGGCCTTGTCCAGTCTCTTCTTCTTCTCAACATCATTTAGTCCAAGTGCATCTAGCTTTGATCTTTCTTTGGACATAAAACAAAACATTGTATTGAAACCATAATAAAATTTTACATTAATTACCCAACATGTAGAGTAGGTATCACCTTCCACACAAGTTGACATATCAATCCACATGGAGTGTTGTACCATGGTGCAGCACCATGGCAACCTTGCCTCCACACTCATCTCCACCCTAGCCCATTCTCTCATATCGGGTGTCAATTTTTGAAGGACTGAATCTTTATTTGCCATGCCATATCTTTGAAACATATAAACTTCATGAGTGATGTTTGGCATGACATGAAAAATAGAAAACAAAGAGTTGAACACAAGCATTGTTTGCAAACAAAATGAGAGTCAACATGCGATTAACAAACTTACGCATTGGAAGTGTCAAGTGCAAGAAGCAACTCTGCTTCTTTTGCTTTGGACAACTCAAGGAATTGGCAACGAACCCTAACATGGTATTGACCATTGTCCGAGTACTCTATCACAACAAAAAAAATCATCATTTGTAAAAACAAAGCTTTACAACAAAAGAGTGAAAAAGGTGAAAGATCTTCACTCTCTTTGATTCTCTTCCATCATGTTTTTAGCCTATGGTTGCCCTCCCATACTAGAAACTTTTTCCTTTGAGCTCATGCCATTCTCTATTAAGTGCTCTCTCAAACTCAACATTTCTTTCCCACCAAAGTGGTCCCCATTCCTCCAAATCCGTTGCGGTCACAGGAATGCTATCTCCTCTAGAATCCCCAACAGACACAAAAATATGCCCCATAGTTTCTAAATACCTAGTAGAATCAAATGAGAAAATGAGCCATTCTACATCATCTCTAGCAAACCTAACAGCCTCATGCACCATGAGTTGACAAAGTCTTCTTCTTGACATAAAACTGACTTAGAACATCTTTCATCAAGCCAAGCGAAATTTACTTGCCTAGGTGTTTGAAATGCTTATTCTCCTCATCCCCTTCATGATCACTATCTTCTTCATTGTCATAAGGATCTTCAATGTGAACATTGGTCTTTGCATGGAGAAAACAAGTGACAAACATTTCATTGTCCAAAAACATATGCAATTAGGATTAGATAGTGTAAAGTATTTAATTTTCAAAAATTTTTCTAGAGTCTCCTTTTTATGGAGACAAATTTTTTTAAAAATAACCGCACACCCTATATAGGGCTCTCACATGAGATTTAAGGACCTTTTCTCCAACATAAACAAAAGCAATACTTATTATTTTCTCTAGCAACTATCAATGGTATGTATATAAAAAATGGTTCACACCTTCTTAATCTCCCACATGGTTATTTATTACCAAACTTTCTCAAAAAAAATAAACGTCCATAAAATTTAACCATCTACCATTGCAAAATTTATAATACAAACTACATATAAACATAAAATTATAGCATACACTCATAACTTACATGTGATCTCTACATCATGTTCAACCTTTGTTGGAGTCTTCATCAACTTGAGCCTCATCATCAATAAAAACACACCTTTTGATAATCTTGTTATTTTTATTGGGTGGAGTGTCCAAATGTCAGACTCGTAAGATGCCTCCTGATTGATAGTTCCCTTTGGTATACAACCGGACCTTAGCTTCATGCTCACTTGACGGTTGCTAAAAGAAGAGACTAGAGGTTTTCTTTTCTTGCTATCCCTCTTTGGTGCCATTATCTACAAAAAACATATTATATAGTTTCTAGTTTATACAAGACCAATAATTTGCAGTTAAGTACTTATTACACAAAGTAGACTACATACTAATTCCAAAACATACTTTAGAATGTATATTATAGTATATAACACTATATGTGGTATACTATAATATGTATTAAGTAGTATATAATACTATATGAAGTATCCTACATATATACTATCTGTAACATGTAGCTTATATACTATCTGTAGTATATAATATATATACTATATGTAGTGTGCCCATTTTATACCTTTTTTATGTATACACTACATATGCAAAAAAAAACTACATTATTTGATATATATTTTTTCAGTAACCACATCAAAAACGCAACAAAAAGGGGGAGGCAGAGCTCTCCGATCATCCATGTGCATGCGGATGATGGAGGAGCTCTACCTCCCCTTTTTTTGGTCGATGCGGATGATGGGGGAAAATCATTTCAAAAACCTTAATCAAAAGAATCTTTTTTGCAACACCATTGACAAAGCTCATCAAATCCAAAAAAAGAGGGAGACAGAGCTTCCCCATCATCCGTGCGCACGGATGATGGGGGAGCTCTGTCTCCCCCTTTTTTGCGTTTTTTTATGTGGTTATTGAACAATTATATATCAAATAATGCAGGTTTTATTTTAAAAACCTTAATCAAAAGCATTTTTCCTACGATATCGTGCACGGATGATGGGCGAGCTCTGCCTCCCGCTTTTTTTGTCAATTTGATGAGCTTTGTCAAATTTTCATTAATTTTGTGGAGTTAATCCCAAAATTTAATGAAATCTATTTGATAATTTTGTATGTTTTAATCCAAAACTGCAAAAAAAAGGGGGGGGGGGGGGGGGCAAAGCTCCTCCATCATCCGCCACACACAAACGATGGGGGAGCTCTATCTCCCCCCCTTTTTTTGCAATTTTGGATTAAAACATACAAATTATCAGATAGATTTGACATGAACGCCAAAAACGTTATTAAACAAAACTTGAAGAAAGCCAGTAATTGCAAGAAGATAGACTGCAAAGAATCGTTTGCTTTTGTTATTAATTGAATTTTATAGTGTAACTTAGATAGGTAATCCCTGGGTTGCGCGTTTGGCGGAAAAAAAGGGGGACACAGAGGCCCCCATCATCCGCACACGCGGATGATGGGGGCACTCTGTGGCCCCCTTTTTTATGCATTGAATGGTTCTTTGTGATCTGTCTTCTGGCACCGAAATGACAGTAGTGAGAGAGAGAGAGAGAGAGAGAGAGAGAGAGAGAGAGAGAGAGACAGAGAGAGACAGAGAGAGAGAGAGAGAGAGAGAGAGAGGAGGTACCAATGTGATGCGTGCGCGAGAGAGAGATGGTACAGGCCTATGTTAGCTCGAGCAGGTAGACAATGGGTTCCCAAAGTAGTAATGCTTTAAACCTAAGCTTTGACATTCACATTATGCACAGACAAAGACTTAACTAACTAAAACCAAACTCTACCTGACTATTTACTATATACACTATATACTATATATATTATTATTTACTATATACCAATACCGGTATCAATACCAATACTAATACCAGTACTACCAGTACCAATATCAATACAATACCAATACCCGTACAATACAATACCAATATCACTACAAAGTACTAGTATAGTACCAATACCAATACCGGTATTGCCAGTACAATACAATATCAGTATCAATACAATGAACCAGTGCGGTACTCGTATACTGCTATACTGGTACTCTCTCTAGTCTTTAGCAAAGCGGGCCAAAAATATTAGTACTAGTATATACTGTTATACTGGTACTAACTATTTTTGACCTATGGTATTGGTACTGGCTCCAAACAAAATATAAATCAAACTATGAACGATAAATATTATATAACATTACTATACTTTGTATTATGTAAAATATACATATAATTACAATATATATGTATACTATATATATAATTTATATACCTTATATTATATATATATATATATATATATATAATTTACTATATAAGATATATATTATATACTATATAATCTATTAATAATATATTGGTATTGGTATTGAGCTGTACTGGCAATACTAATAGTTCTATACTAGACCTAATTAGAATGGATTGAACCTGACTGAACCTGATTGGACTTGACTGGTACTTGACTGGACTGGTACATACTAGACTCGTACTGGACTAGACTAGACTAGACATGATTGGTACTAGACGGGACTGGACTGGACCTTAGTACTAGACTGGTACTGGAGTGGAATAGTACTAGAGAAGATTGGTACTAGACTGAACCTGACTAGACTGGACTGGACCTGACTTGGACCAGACTGCTTGGACTAGACTGGACTGGTACTGGGTTGGACTGATACTATACTGCTATTAGACTGGACTGGACTGGTATTGTATTGCTACTAGACTGGACTAGACTGGTAATGGTGTTTTACTGGATTGGACTGGACTAGTACTGGAGTGGATTGGATTGGGCTGACCGGTACTAGACTTGACTGGACTGGATTGGACTTGACTGGTTTGGACAGGTATGCTGCTATACTGGTACTAGACTGATACTAGTATTGTACGGATATTGGTATTGTAATGGTATTGCTACTATATTGTGGTATTGGTATTGTATTGTACTGGCAGCATTAGAAGTGGTACTGTTATATTGCTATATGGGTACTGATATACTGGTAGTGGTACTGTACTCAAATTTTCCTTTTTGCTAGATACTAGTACTGGTACTCTTCAGGTATTGGTATTGTAATGGTACTAGTATTGTACTGGTATTGGTACTGGTACTAGTATAATATATCTATATTATATTAGTATAGTTATATATACTATATACTTAAATACCATATATTCTATATATACTATGTCCATTTTATTTAAAGCGCTTAATTGGGGATATAAAAAAGTATACTATATATATACATATACATACATACATACATATATATATATATTTATTTATTTATTTATTTATTTATAAAATAATTGTAAAACATCGTATATTTTATATATACTATGTTCAAATCTTTTTTTATGCGCGTATTTGGGAAGATTTTGAAAGCTCGATAGCTTAACATATGGATTTGACAAAATGATGATTCAAATGTATCTTAATGGCTATAAATGTGCATATCTTAAAGAGTGAATATTCCAAATCTATTTAGAATAGTTTTCAATGAACGCATTAGCTTTTTCCAGCCACATGCTTTTACACTTTCTTTGTACCTTATACATATTCTCTTCCTTCTCTGTTCGTCATTTTATTCACATCAAGTATTATTCCTCCCTGTCTCTCTCAAACATGACAGCTACAGCTATAGCTATGCTTTCATGGACGATTGATAGTGCTCATATGGATTATAGAGTTTCATTACAAAATGGAGAGCTTCTACTTAGTGAATATTTTCTTCAAAGCCTATTGCCTCCTTTTATTAAGTTTGAAGGCTTGCAAGCAGTCGTTCAGACAGGGAGCTCTGAGTCTAAGGCCAATGTGTTGCCAAGATGGGACCATGAAGATCAAAAGAATTACCTTCTTGACCATTCTCTATCCTCAGCTTACCACATTCTTCATTGGATGGGTATGTTTATGTGGTTGACAATTTTAAAAGAAAGTGAAGAAGTCAGTGATTCTTCTATTTTCGCTACACCATGTAACAAAAGTTTGACTCCATCACATTTAAATGTTGATATTGATGAAGGTACAGACACAGTTGTTTTGGAGACAATGGAACTAACCATGTCACCCTGTTAGCAGCAAGCTAACTCAGATACCATTTTTCGGAGCTCTCATCGTAAAAGCATTTATTATTTTGATGAATTGGGACCATTGTAACTCCTATTTTCCAAATAAATATTGTAATTGATGAGCTGGGGATAGAAGCTTTGAAATTGTAACAACCTATCTTTAGTTAGAGCTCCCAGATTATTAGTTTTGACCACCAAAAACCTTGGCTAAGGTATAAAAGCCAATTTTGTAAAGTTAGTATTAAGTTTTGGATAATGAAATACACCGCGTGAGCTAACGGTGCTCACTTCTCTCCTTCTTGCGCTTCCTACTCCTTCCCAGGTTGTCATATTGCAATCGCGTCTATTGCGTTGCAGCCCGTAGGTAAGAGCTCTACGCATTGACGTAAGCAATTCACAGTATTGCATAGCTTTTGGCGCCAACCCGCGGCCTAATTTCATCATAAGTAGGATTTTACACTTCAAAATAAAAAACTAAGCATAGGCGAGGTATTGGGGCATCAAATGCTAAGCATTTAGATGCATTCTGGGTCGAAAACGACTAGGTCAAAAATCCACTGCTGTTAATAATCGTGATTTTTACACTTGACCTGAAGTGGCATTTGAGACCATAAGCATGTTGTTTAGGTATTATAAACATGTCCCACAAATTTCATTACGTTTGGATGTCATTTGATGTTGTAACGGATGTGATTTGTTTTCTGATGAGAGCGATTGGCTTTTGGTGATTTCAATCACTTGAGTGTAGCTTCAGTTAGATGCGAGTTGTTTGTTGTTTTTCAAGAGATTGACAACCTCTTGTAGCCTCTATGCACTAGTCAAGTCAGATTCATTCCATGGATTGACAATTTATTCGTGGTTCTCGCTACATCTGCAATAAGATAGGAGTGAGGTTAGACACCCGTCCCACATTTGGCGCCGTTGCTGAAGACTAAAGAGACATAAACTAGGGAAAAACACGAGCGTCTTGTGTAGCTATCCTTTAGCTTCCTCTATGATCTCCTAGAGTAGAAACTTCTTTTTAAAATCGCATAGTTTAAGATTGTTGTCTTTTGTTGTGTAGAGGTATCTTCGAAGTAATTGTACTTGTTGAGTACCTTTAGGATTATAGGAGTGTAAAATTAGATTAGGGTTTTGAGAATGATTGATGGACATGACAAGTCTTAAGATCAATGCTCAAGAAACCATAAAAAACAAGAAAATGAGTGTTTGTGGACACTTTCCACAACCCCATTGCAGTGAACCTAGGAGTAGGGTAAGTAGAATCCGAGGTGGGTTTCAGAATATTGCTGTCTCCGAAAGAATCAATTGTGAGTTGTTATGTGAAGTTGCAAAATTTTAGGTCTATGACCAGAAATAGCACGAAAAGACTGCCAACCACTCTGATTGGAGAGTATGCTTAAAAGTCATATGAACCAATGGGTAAGCTCACGGACACATTGAGGTAAAAATGTCATGAGTTTGTAAAAACTCAGATTATTTACTTTTTCTTGATATTTTAGGCCAAACAATGTTTGTCTTGACTCAGAGGCTTAATATAGCTCATGAAAAGATTGTCCAGTGAAAAAGTTAAAAAAAAGTATTCATTTTGGGCTTAAAGTAAATAATCGTGATTATTTACTTTTGGCTCAAAAGTGACCAACGTTGATACCACAGACTCTATGCATGTGTACAAACGACTTTTGTAAAGGAACATAAAATTTGGATCACCAAACATACCAGAAACTGGGTAAAAACTAAAGTCTGTACTGACTTTCGGAAACTTGAGTGTAAATTGGGGGAAAAATTGTTCAAACTCAATGAAACTTGATTCATAGGCTTATACTGATGTGATAGACATGTGTACATGCTTAGTTGACCAAAAAGATACAAAAATTTACCAAAAGTAAATAATCGCAATTATTTATATCTACCCTACTTTTCAAAATTTTGACCAAGTCAGCATACCACTAGTTTTACTATGTTATAATGAGCCCACAAATCAAATTTGGTAAGATTTAGATCTTTGGATTGAAAATTGTGGCCAAATTTGCGAAGTCAGTCTCTGCAGGATACCAAACTGATGACCATTTGAACATAAATTGTCCAAACTTGATGAAACTTGGCTAGGGAGCTTAAGTTGAGGTACTTAATAGATCTCTGTCAAGATTCGGACAAAAACTTGCAAAAACATAGCTGGAGTAAATAATCGTGATTACTTACGTCTGCTACAAAAAATGATAATCTTGCCCATTTGAGTATACCACAGGGTCAAGCACATCAGGTAGACCACACAAATCAATTTTGGTGAAATTTGGATCACAAAAATGAGACTTAAGCCAGATTCTTGAAAATTGAGTCTGCGAACGCGAAACAGTTGATAACTTGAACAAATTTATCCAAACTTAGTAAAACTTGTCCAAGGACCTTAACAGGTTGTATACTTGGTAGACCAAGCCAAAAGGTGTAAAAATTTGAGAAAAGTAAATAGTCACGATTATTTCCTACTGCTACACAAAGAACCATTTTTTACTTTTTACCTTGTACAGTTTTATACCAACATAATACAAGGTCACCGGGCAATGTTGGGTTCAATGGGATCCAAATTAGTACATGTTCACTCAGTTTCAGGTTGTAGATTAGTCTTTGGCTTTTTGCAAAAGTGGAATCTAAAAGTCTCAACTACTAACTCACTTAGCTGGAATTGAAGTGATACACCTAGACCAATCACAATAGTTAGCAAGAATTGTACAGTATTTGTAAAAGAATAGCTAACTTGATCAAAATTGATACAAGAATCAGGTTATAGACAAGGAACTGACATCTTGACAGAAGTTGCAATGAAGTTAAGTGGAAGAATTTGACAACAAGTAAATCCGCTGGTAAGTACTCTATCCAGGGCTTCACAAGTCTCTATGAACCTTAGAACTGGTCGTATACTAGGAAACCAAGGCATATTTGGAAAGACCGCTACTAGAGTATCCACCGAAGAAAGTGTGAATCAAGGCAATCCCTTGCACCCTATCCTTGAAGAAGTTTGAGACACTTTTTCAGATTCACCATTTGAAATGTCGTTCTGTTCAACTCATTCAAAAACCGAAACGACGGTGCACTATAAGCATGTACTCTCTTTTTACAAGACTAATCATCATGGAGCTCAAGTTTACCTGGATCCTAATGAGGAGTATGCTATTCGCATTGATGACCATGGTATTGAGTTTGAAGAGGAAATTAGGGCAAACAAACAAGGAAAAATGTAGATGGATAGAAACGGAACTTAGTATTTACAAGTCGAAAACCCTGACGTGATAGACAAATGGGGGTTAGAAGTAAATACCATAATTCGAGATACAGCTTCAAAAGAAGGACACTGACTTTAGAATTCGAGGGATACAATCAAGTTGACTTGAAGCCTTTGAAATGGCTTAGTACGGATAATCCTAGGGCTGGAGTCTATTATGGGGAGGATAGAAATGTAAAATATCTCCTATGGACTTCTCATGCCAAATCAGGACAGCTAACACCCATTAAGATCATTTATATCTTCAAAATCAAAGATAAGGGTTCAACAGATCTACTGACCTACCTGTTTAGGGATTGTTATAACAATAACTTTGTTGTGATGACTCCCGAGGAGGTAGAACAAACCAAATACCAAGGGTACTCCATAAGAGATTGGATATTGGGCCAAGGACCATAAACCATTCAAGAGAAGAACACTGTGAGAGATCTTCTGAGAGTAATGTTAAGAAACAAGAAATCACCTCATCACGAAGAAAACCGGGTGACACTAAGGCCAGTCCAGGGCTACATGAGTCACTATTTCCAACAGACTGGTTTGAAGGACTAGGAACAGGACCAACTGCCAGAAGACCGGGAGTTGAACCAAATAGACATGTCAGACCAGCTGATTTTCACAAATGGTTCAGAATATACAGTGGATCCGAGGTTCCATACGACCGACCACATAGCAAGCTTTAAGCAAGTGCTAAGAGCAGAATGCATATTTGATTTCGATACTCAATTCGAGGGGTTTGGAATGACAATTAGAAGTAAAATCATTGACATGGTTTCAAAACATTCCACCAAGGTCAATCATGGACTTGAATACATTGGCTCAAGGATTTGTAGCTGCTTGTTCCAAAACGGGGATCAAACACAACACGGTAGCTCAAATCTATATCTCTAAACAGAAACAAGGTGAGTCTGTTAGGGATTGTGCAACTAAAATGAAGCAATACATTGCAAGATGCCCAGAGCTAGAGATACCTGCAGAAGAAAAACTAGTGTCATTATTTCTAGAGGGACTGCTAAACAAAGAACTTCATGCTATACTATATAGCAAGAAGTATATGACCCTAGAAGAGTGTGTGTCAGATGCTATAGACTTAGGAGACAATTGTGATATTTTCAATGAAGAAGATGTCCCTAAGGATAACCAAAGTGAGAAAACAACATCCACCAAACCAACACAAGTGGGAATGGTTGCTGTAGTACCGCTTTCATCCATAGAAGACATGCTCAAAAGGATGAATGACCTGATGAATAACATGCAAAAAGCACCTAGGAGGTGACCAAGACAAGGGATACCTCAACAGGGACAACCAATTAGGCCGCAGAAATGGTGTGCAATCAAGGATAAATGGACCAACCATGAGACCAATGAGTGTTATTACTGACCAAAGTATAATGGAAATGTTCAATACGTGCCTATGAGATCACAAGGACAATCCATGTACAAATATCAACTTAATATTGCCCAGCTCAAAGACCACCAATGGGTATGGAAAGACTTCAACCCATGTTGGGTCAACAACCTCCATATCTAGGACATAAAGTAGTGCTTGTAAATTACATGCATCCAGAGGGAGTCATAGATGAACAAGCACTAGTGCCTGATACACAATAAGAGAATATTCTCTTTCTTCTATTTGAATTTCTCTTTGACGGCGTTTACTTAGTGTGATAAGTAAGTAACTAGATGGTTACTCCACTTAGGACCATGCGACATTTAGAACAATGTTACATGAGGTATGGGTGCTTGTTTTTGACATTGAGGACAATTTTTCACAAAAGAATGAACATCCCTCCTCATAGTTGGCCAAAATACTCTAAGTCTCAAGATCCTTTGCATAGTTTGGTCTTTCGCAAAGTGAAGTCCTACTATGGTAATATGTGCTTGACTTAGATATTGGGTTTTTTCCTCGGGATTAATGCACAAGCAATATTCCATCTCGATTTCTTCTATATAACCTTCCAGCTAGTAATTGATACATAGCCGATTGCTCAATTAATCCAATTGTAATAGAAAGTGGTATTTGTTGAAGGAGTACGAGCAGAAGTGCGACGCGAGAGAGAGTGCGAGAAGAAGAGCACGAAGATATGGTGAACTCGCTCTACTGTAATGTGTAGAGCATAGTGAGTTCTTATTAGGTTTTTACAAAAGAATATGTGTACATACCTGGCGGCCCGCCCACTTACCTGGGCGACCACATTAGGCTTTATACCCCAACAACCTCCCACTTAAACTCCAATGTGGTACTTTAAGTGTGAGAGAAGCTACTATACAAGCTAATATACAAGAGATGTAGAGAAGTGATGTACTACCCTACACCTAACTGCTTGCGAAAATGCGCAAAGCTCTCTGAGGGAAGTCCTTTTGTAAGTAGATCAGCAGGATTTTCTGTGGTGTGAACTTTGACAAGCTGAAGTTGCTTATCCTCGAGCATTTCCCTGATGAAATGATACTTCACATCCACATGCTTTGTCTTTGAGTGATAAACTGGATTGCGAGCCAATTGTATAGCACTTTGACTATCACAATATAACACAGGTATCTCTTCTTTGATTCCCAAATCTGTTACTAGTCGATTAACCCAAATTGATTCTTTGCATGCCTCTGATGCTGCAACATATTCAGCCTCTGTAGTAGACTGAGTAACACAATCTTGTAATCTAGAACGCCATGATACTGCTCCACCAGCCAATGTAAAGACATACCCTGACGTAGACCTTCGGTTGTCTAAGTCACCTGCATAATTTGAGTCTGTAAAACCCTTTACACTTAGCTCCTGACTCCCATAGCATATACGCATACTCTTTGTAGCTTTCAGGTATCTCAATATTCCTTTCACTGCCTCCCAATGTTTCTTGCCTGGGTTTGACATGTATCGACTTACTACTCCCACTGCAAATGCAATGTCTGGGCGAGTAGCAATCATTGCATGCATCAAACTACCCACTGGAATCTTATCCATTTCAACCTGTTCTTCCTCAGACATAGGACAATCTTGTTTGCTAAGTTTCACATATGGTGGAAATGGAACACTCAGTGCCTTTCCCTTCTCCATATTGAAACGTTGCAAAACCTTGTCAATATACTCTGTTTGAGATAACCAAATCAACTTCTTTGATCTGTCTCTCTCAATGCGCATACCAAGTATATGACTTGCCTCACCCATGTCTTTCATGTCAAATGATTTTGCCATCTTTGACTTCAAAGCTGAAATTTCTTCCAAGTGCTTGCTAGCAATCAACATGTCATCCACATACAAAATAAGGATCAGCCAGCTGCCATCCTTAGCCTTCTTTGTATATAGACATTTATCGAACTCACTACGTTTGTAGCCTTGAGAAAGCATAAACTTGTGGAATTTATGGTACCATGCCCTCGGTGATTGTTTTAAGCCATAAAGACTCTTTAACAGCTGGCATACCCAATCTTCCTTGCCTTTCTCAACAAACCCTTCTGGCTGCTGCATGTAAATTTCCACATCTAAATCACCATGCAAGAACGCTGTCTTGGCATCCATTTGGTGCAACACCAAATCTAATATGGCAACCAATGCAAGAAAGCATCTCAATGTAGTCATCTTGACCACCGGAGAGAAGACTTCATCAAAGTCAATGCCTTGTTCTTGCTTAAAGCCCTTGGCAACAAGCCTTGCTTTGTACTTTGGCTGACTATCATGAGCGGTGATCTTATACCTGTAAACCCATTTACAGGGTAGAGCCTTTTTGCCCCGTGGTAATTTAACTAGCTTCCATGTCTGGTTTTTATGCAGAGCTGTCATCTCTGACTGCATGGCCAATTGCCAATTCCCGGAGTCCTTCATTTGCACTGCTTCCTTGTAACATGAAGGCTCATTGCAATCAGTCAACATGACATAGTTCATAGATGGAAAAAACCTATCAGGAGGTCGCGTGACACGTCCAGATCTACGCACAATAGGTGGCTCAGGCTCAGCCACAACCTGTGGTTCCACTCTATCCTGTCCTTGCTCCTCTTGAGCCCTGACAATTTGTCTTGCACGTGCAGGTCCATCTTCTTGGAAGACAACTCTTCTAATATCCTCAACCCTCTCTGGTTTAGAATGATATTTGGATTCATTAAAGTGAACATCATTGCTGCAGACAACCTTTCTGGATTCGGGATCCCAAAGTCTGTACCCCATCTCACCAGAATTACCATAGCCTAGAAAGATGCACTTTCTACTGTTTGGCTCAAGTTTGTTCCTAAATTCCTTTGGAACATGAGTATATGCCTCACAGCCAAAGACTCTGAGATGCTTGTATGAGGGCATTTTGCCTGACCATACCATCTCTGGCACTGAATCCTTCTGCAAAACCTTGCTAGGATATCTATTTACAAGATGAATAGATGTTGATACAGCTTCAGCCCAAAACCCATTTGGCAGCTGTGCATTAGACAACATACTTCTGACCTTCTCTTGTATGGTCCTATTCATCCTCTCAGCAACACCATTTTGAGGAGGATTGTAAGGAGCAGTAAGTTCACGTTTTATACCTTTTGACTCACAAAAGTCCTGAAAGGCCTTTGAAACATACTCTCCACCATTGTCAATGCGTAAGCATTTAAGCTTCTTGCCACTCTGATTCTCCACAAGTGTCACAAACGTTTTGAAAACACTAAACGCTTCATCCTTGTGCTTGAGAAAGTAAACCCATACTTTCCTCGAGTAATCATCTATAAATGTCATAAAGTAAGAAGCTCCCCCTAGAGATAGGTTAGGCATAGGTCCACACAAATCACTATGAACAAGTGCCAACTGTGTATCTCTTCTATTGCTTCTATGCTTATGTGGCTGCTGTGTTTGCTTACCATACAGACAATGTTCACAAAATTCAAAATCATTAAATGAAAAGCCAGGCAAATAACCAGAACGAGACAAGATTTCCATTCCCTTCTTGGACATATGTCCTAACCGGCTATGCCACAAAGAAACGTTCGGCTGCTTGGTTACATTGATTACATTTTTAGAGACATTTGATACATAAATCATGTAAAGTCCTCCAGACTTTACTCCATGTGCTACTGTCATAGAACCCTTGGATATCTTCCACATGTTCTGTCCAAAAGTGGTGACGTAGCCAGCATCATCAAGTAAACCTGTGCTGATCAAGCTCTTTGTAATTGCAGGAACATGTCTCACATTCTTCAGCGTGAAAGAAAAGCCATTCTGAAACTTCAATTGAACATCTCCAACACCTAAGATCTCACATGTCTGCCCATTGCCTAGCCGAACATGATCTTTAGTGGTCACATAAGAAGTAAACCACTCCTTGTTTGGAGACACATGAAGTGATGCCCCTGAGTCTATTATCCAGTCACTCAGTGCATTTCCATCAGATGCTGTAAGAAGAGCTGAGTCCATTGTATTCTTCAAGAAGTAGATGTCTCCTGACACTAGACTGTCATCGTCTGCAACAGTGTTTGTCACATTTATTTCTTGAATCTTCACTGAGGACTTGTTCTTCTCACCATGGTCTTCAGCTTTCTCTTTTCCTTTTTCTGCTTTCAATTCTCTGCAGTCTCTTTTCATGTGACCCTTCTTGCCACAATGGTAGCATTCTATGTCACTCTTGCCTTTAGCACTACGGGACTTGCTATGAGACTGATTCCTCTTTCCACCTTTGTACTTTTCTTTGGTCCTTCCCCTGACAACTAAGGCTGTTCCTTTGCCTTTGTCCATTTTTTTTCTATTGGTTTCTTCAGTAAGCAGACTTCCTTCTACACCTGCTATGTTCAAACCATCTGGAGGTGCAGAATTACTCAAAGCTGTGCGAAAAGTGTCCCAACTTTCCGGCAATGTGATCAACAGGAACATAGCTCTAACAGGTTCATCAAACTTGACACCTTGAGCTGACAACTGACTATAGATTGTGTTGAATTCATTCAGATGATTGGACATAGGTGTCCCTTCTTTCATCTTCAAGTCAACAAGCTTCTTAAGCCAGTATACCTGTGAAGCTGCACTCTGCTTCTCATAAAGATCACTGAGCTTTAACCATGCTTGATAAGCCGACATCTCGTCTGCTACATTGAAGTAAACGCTTTCTGCCAAAGTCAGCATAATGGTAGAAAGTGCCAATTCATCCATTTCGCTCCAATCATCTTCGTCCATATCTTCTGGTTTTATCCCTTTGAGCTTTATAGGTTTTATTTGCTTCTTTTGTACCAACACGTGCCAAATCTGCTTCTTCCACAATGGGAAATTGGTTCCATCCAGCTTCTTGATATTGTAAAGAGTAGTGTCCTGTGATCCAGCCATAGCTACGCTTCACAGTAGTTTACTTTTCTGGGAAAAATTCGGCAGAGTTTCCCCTGTAAACTGACCTCTGAATCAATATCAATCTATCAAATGAACCAAGAAAGCTTCAGATTTTGCATAAATTTTGGCAGAGTCTCCTTTGTAAAATGGCTCTGGTGTACTAAAAATAGACCAGAAAACAGCTCAAAAAACATTGTCTCTCTGACACTGTAAGCTGCGGGTAAACCTGTCCTGCACCTGTACTGTCTCTCACTATCCTTTCACTGTCCTATAAGCATAGACTGCGACAATGCCTCAACGGCAGTAAAGCAAAGATGCAATCCCAACTGTCTAACTCACAGTCAATACATCCTAGCTGCCTATCTAAGGGTGCTCGAGGGATCGCTCCAAGACCTGTATCACCGAAAGGATCTCAACATTCGAGAATCCCCCAGCTCAATAAAACCTCACTCGACCCTCAACAAAGGCTGCAGTAAATCTGACAGTACATAGACTTCCCACAAAGTCATACATCCACAAATTTCCCACTATATGCTGTAACCGCTGCGGCGGTTGTTTGCTGCGTGACTCACAGCCAGCAAACCCTCAACAAACATACATCATCTCTGACAATACATCCCATGTGGAAGTACATGTAATGTCAGGATGAAATCTGGAATATCAAGCAGCAAACACAAGCTACCTGATGAACTAGTGGATGCCGCCTACAGTCTGTGTGTAGATGCGTCCGTGTCGTATGTGACACGCCTTCAAGAACTGTGAGCCTCCCTTCGATGTGTAGACAGCCACAAATCAACACTCTGGGAGTGTCGATATCCTCAGCACCTGCAGTCGTAGGCCGAAAAACCCCAAATTTGCAGAGTCGGATATGCACCCGTCGAGACCACGTAGTCGAAAATGGCTTGCGCAGACCTTTGTCGAAGCCAAACGGTGGCCGAGATGACCTCAGAATGAAATTCTGACAACACCAAGCCCTTCGGGCTGGCCCACGAGATTTGGGGCCGTGTCTTCGCCTGTCGAATCTCACTCCAATCTGAGCAGGTGACTCTGGCTACCTGCAAATGCTGCCCCGAGCCTCGATCTGAGCTCTGATATCAGTTGAAGGAGTACGAGCGGAAGTGCGACGCGAGAGAGAGTGCGAGAAGAAGAGCACGATGATATGGTGAACTCGCTCTACTGTAATGTGTAGAGCATAGTGAGTTCTTATTAGGTTTTTACAAAAGAATATGTTTACATACCTGGCGGCCCGCCCACTTACCTGGGCGACCACATTGGGCTTTATACCCCAACATTTGTGAATCCATTTGAGCAATGGCCATCAATGATACTATGTTTTCTGACCATAGAGGTATCATTTCTACGGATAACAGATATGCATCTAGTAGATCATCATCTACTCCCTTGGGTAGTTCTCCTGACAAATGATCCGCTCTTTGATGAGTGGTGCCCTTTTTCACAACTACATTGAAATCAAATTCCAGAAGAATGATGAACCATCTCACTATTCTTCCTGTCTTGCACGTCTTGTTGATCAAATACAATAAGGTTTGGTAATCCACAAAGAACACAATTTTGTTAGCTAACAGGTAATGTCTATACTTTTTCACGACATAGATCATTCCTAGTCCTTCCCCTTGGTGGTGGTATAGTTCTTTTTTTCCATGTTCAATTGTTGGCTAGCATAAGAAATAAGAAAATCAATTTTTTTGTCTCCTGGTTGAGCTAGTATGCACCCGATGGAAAAATTAGAAGCATCTACATATATGTGGAATATCTTATTCCAATCTGTAGCTTTCATTATTGGAGTTGACGTGAGAGCTTGCTTAAGCTTCATGAAGGATTATTCACACTCATCGGTCCATTCAAAGTGTGTGATCAAACTGTACATGGGTTTTGCAATTATAGCATACATGTAAATGAACCGTCTGTAATATCCACAATGTCCCATGAAGGCTTAAACCCCCTTGATTGTTGTCGGCTTAGGCAAATCAGCAATAACATGAATTTTATCCATATCAATAGCTATGCCATTTTTGGACACTATATGTCCAAGAATTTTTCCTTGTCTACCCATAAATGTGCACTTTTCAGGATTTAAGCAAATCATATAAAGTCTATATTTTTTGAATACCTTTTTGATGGGTTCAAAATGATGAGCCCAAATTAATGAATGTACACATAGATCATCCATATATACTTCCAATAAATTTCAAAGGTATTCTTTAAAATGATGGCTCATCTCTTTGGAAGGTGGCAGGAGCATTAGTTAACCCAAAAGGCATAACTCGATAGGCAAAAATACCGCATTCAGTGCAAAGGTAGTTTTATGCTGATCCTTGGGGTCAACCAATAGTTGATTGTATCCCAAAAATCCATCTAAAAAGCTGTAAGCTTCTTTTCTTGCAACTCGTTCTAAAACATGCTCAATATTTGGAAGAGGAAAGTTGTCTCTAATGGTAGCTGCATTCACTTTCTTGACATTGACACACGCCTGTAGTTTCCCATTTTTCTTAGGTACTCCCACAATTGGAGAAAAACCCAATATGTCTGTTCAATTTCATAAATGAATTCGGCTTCATTTAGCTTTTCAATCTCTTCTTTGATCTTTCTGGAAAATATTTCATTATAACGCCTTTGTCTACTTGGTTTCGCATCATCTCTCATGGGTATGGTATGTTGACAGATTTCTGGATCAACACCCTTGAGATCCTTATAAGAGCAAGCAAAGATATGTCGGTATTCTTTCAATAAGCTTAACAAAAGCTCTTCTTCTTCTTTTGTCAGGTCATTTGCAATGTAGGCAGGTCTAGGCTCTTCTACTGGTTCGGCTAGATCTATCTTTTTTGCGTTTTTAGGTCCTTCATAGGACTCACCCTGTTTTCGTAGTTTCCTAACAGGTTGTTTGACTATGATTTTTTGGTCTTGGAGAGTATATTTCTTATAGTGGGATGGAACACTCATTATATCTTTACCATCTTCCTCAGTGGTTTCCATTTCAGTTGTATATATCTCCTTTAGAGCTTTTTTCAACTCTTGATATTCCTTTTTCCGTTCAACTCGTGTAATGGTCGAGTTCTTGTCCTGGTGTTTTGGTTTTACTTGAGTTTCCTTTCTCGTTTTTCTTGATGTTTTTGATATTTCACGTTGTTTGTTTAAAGGATATCTACTAGTGATTTTGTCCTTGACACAATCATGTGCATCTATCTAGATTAGAAATTGTGTTCTACTAGAGACTGATGGCATAGGTCTAGCTTCCGTGTTGCTGGTGTCTCTTTTTCGTCTATACCATTTCTGTCTTCTCGGTTTTTGGTTTGGAAAGTCAAAAAAAAAATCCTCCCCTCCTTTCATGAGCAGTTTAGCTCTCACATGTTCTTTTTCTGACCCCAAATCATCTGAGGTAGCTGAATGTTCTTCTAACTCATCTGTTGCATCATAGTAGAGGTCTAGAAAGACTTGTTGAGCTTTCATCAAGTCTTTGGGTTCATGAGTTTTGTCTTCAATGTGAAGGGTTGAAATCATTTGTATGGGAATTATGTCATAGCCATCCTCATTACAAAATTGAGTAGGCATTGATGTATCTACACATACATCCATTGTTGCTAAGATTTGAGTCCACTCAAATGGCTCAAACAAATGCTTGGGAAAGGGTTCAAGTACATAGGCTTCATCTGTGCAATCCCTCTCTAAGATACATTCTTCTCGTTTTAAGCTCCCGTTTTTTTATGCTCCGCACATCCAAATAGGTGTGTCTTTGTTCAACCAAGATGGAAGCTTAGTTCAACCAAAGAGACTAGGTCAAATTCTTGTATAGGTGTTTTCATGAAATCTCTATAAGTGTGATCTTTTAGATTAACCCTTTTTATTGATTCTACTTGCTTCAAGTACAAATAATTGTTTCCCCAATCTTGGATGAGATGTACTTGTCTCATGAAGGTCTTCCCAAGATGATTTTGTAATTGATTTTCTTTCCAAAGTCTACTATGGCAAAAGTGTGTTCATATTCAATCCCACAGGAATTAACTATCACTTTTTCAAGCAGGCCTAAGGGTCTTTTGATATGTCCATCAGCTAATTGCAATTTCATTCGAGTTTGTCTAATGGCTGGTTGTCCCCAGGATTCCCATACTACTTTCGTGGCTATGGCTATGCCTGCCCCACTATCCAGTATTGCCATGGTTTCTATGTGATTATATTTCATTGGAAGGGTGGTGTTTCCTTCTTTCCCTTCGTAGTATTCTCCGACTTTTTTAATTGGAACAGATCTAATCTCTTTGTTATCCAAGTCGTGTTTCAATTTTCCCAATTTTTTTGCAATTAGCCCTATTATTCCCACCTTCTCTAGAGTTTTTTGTAGATCATTCCATAAATATGGTCTGATTTTTAACAGTTCTCCTAAAGTAAGGGTGTAGACATGATTGAATGGATGTTGTTTACTTCTAGGGTCTGTTCCGTTCTCTTTACTTGAGTGGTTTTTACACACTATGGATTCATCTTTGTTATCTCCCAAGTAAGATGGTAATGTTTTCAAGGTCAATGGCTTAGACATTCCTAAAGCTTCAGATCCGCAATCCCCATACAAGGATTGTACATCCATGTCCATATTAGGAGGTAGATTGTCTAGCCAAATTCCTCTATAGGAGCTGACTTTAGAGTTAAGGTCCATCATTAATGTCTAACTTTTCCCCATATTCTACAAATGGAATTCCGTCTAAGGCATCTTCATTGTCCAGAACTATAAGTTCTGGCTCTTTTGGTTCGAGGTGGGGTTCTACCACCACTTTGGATTTTTCCTTATTGGTTCCTACCATGAGCTCCTCAGGTTTTACCATACCCTCGAGCTTGGGTTTTTGTTTTTCCAGCATCTCTTGCGTGATTCTTACCAAATTTTGATAAGCTTCAAGATTAGCCACTTCCGTGTCTGGAGAAGGATACTTTTTCCATTTGTTTTCCATGTTTTGAACTGCTTTAAGTCCCGCTTGGTATGCTTCCAAGGCTGCATTAATTGGCTCAAAAAAAATTTCAACCAAAATTAATCCTCCAGATTTCACGATGGTTTCTTCGATTTTGCTTCCAGCTTCTTTCACCTTTTCCTGGAATAACTTCTTTGCTTTCTCCTCGATTTCAGCCCTTTGTTCTGTTTTCTCATCGCATACCTTTTGTTTCTTCTTCTTTTGGTCTTTTGTGAGGAAATTTTTGTATTCTCTGAATCATCACAGAAGTTATGTTTCTTTTTCGTAGCCTGAGCTCTAGCCGCTATGTTCGGATCTTGGTTTGTACTACCTTGGGTCCCCGTCGAGTGCCCAGAACTAAAGGTAGGTGGATAATGCGAACTCGCGTAAGTCGAAATTCTCTAGTAATTACCTTGATTGGAACAATCGGTTCACTCTGAGATTAGCCACATAATACCTTGTTGCAAGATCTGGTGGAGTATAAGTCACAGGTTCTTCCATTGGTGGTGGATGTGAATTATACTAATCTCATTCTACCATTACTGTAGATGGAGTAGGTTCAACATAGAAACCAATTGTTTCAAAGAGGTAAGTATCAACATTTGCATCTTTGTGCAGATGAAGATGAATATATACCCATTATAGAACAAGTAGATGCTGGATTAGGTAGAAGTCACTTCTCTAGTGAGACCACCACAAGAGCAATCTTAATGGTGGCAGGAATATGGTGGCCAACACTTTTTGCAGATGCCAAAGAATATGTTCGAAGGTGTGATGCATGTCAACGAGAAAAAATGCCAACCCGTGTAGATAGCATACCCTTAAGACCAATGATGGGGGCTAGAGCTTTCGTAAAATGGGGTATAGATTTTGTTGGGCCAATACAGCCACCTGCTTATAGAGAACAAGCTCAATATATCATTGTAGCTATGGACTATTTGACCAAGTGGGCCGAGGCTAAAGCAACCCAAAAGAATGATGCCAGAACCACCGCCTCATTCTTATATGAGTATGTGTTCACAAGATATGGACTTTCAATAGAAATTATCAGTGATAGGGGAACTCATTTCCTCAATGAGGTAATCAAGTATCTGCTTAATGAATTTATGGTCATCCATAACAAATCGACTCCGTATCACCCACAAGAAAATGGACAAGCTAAGCATACGAATAAAATTCTTAGCTCGGTATTGACAAAAGTTGTTATTTTAGGAAGGACAGATTGGGAAATGAATCTCCATGCCACTCTATGGGCTTATAGAGTTTCATTCAAAACAACTTTACATGCTACACCCTTTAACCTTGTTTATGTTCTCAATGCCATATTGCCAATAGAATTCCTATTGCCGACACTAAGGGTAGGTAAGAATCTTGAGTGGACTAGACATGAATTGTCAGAAAGACTTGAAGATTTAGAAAATCTTGATGAGCAAAGGCTAACTGCTGTAGCTCACATCTATGCACAAAAGTAGAAACAAAAACGGTTTTTTTGATTCCCATCTAATTACAAAAATCTTCAAAAAAGGGGACTTAGTTTTAGCCTATTCCCTTAAGCAACACATTCCCAAGTTTAAGAGAAAGGGAAATGGACCGTTGGTCATTGAAAATCTATCTCCAAGTGGAGCTATTAAGTTGTCCACCCTAGATGGTGAACCAATGGCTAATTGGATTAGTGGATGTCGTTTAAAGAAGTACAATTTGCCACTAACCAATGAATTGCTAAAAAGGATGCATGCAGCTAAGCAAAGAAAGATAAAAACACAGCAGGTTATTGATGAAGCCCAAGAGAAAGCTTGACTTCGAGTACTCAAAAGGAAATCTGCTCTCAAGAATCAACAAATACCTATTCCCATCAACACTCTAGAAGTAGATGACCGACAATGGGAGTTGCAGAAAGATGCAGTGTCAACATATGATGAATGGTTAGCCGGAATGGACCTTCGCATCAAAGTACAGCTAAACAATCATAGCACAAATGGATTGGTCGACACAGGAGCTCAAGTAAATGCAGTCAATTTGGAGCTCAAAATCTCAAAATTCCTTTATATCTGTTGTTTCAGAGACTGAAAGCCTAAATCTGGCAGCATTTTCACCCTGTGCACTCAATTGAGCCCATATTTCACTCAGAGTGTGTATTTGATATATACTTCAAGCCTATGATGCCAAAATTGCAAAAAGCTGGAAAAATTCATCAGCTATAAATAATCGCGATTATTTACTTTTGTTGCAATGTTTTTTCCTGGACTTTATGATTTGATCTTTGCATGTTTTATGCATCTATGCATGTTCAAAAATTGATTTGCAAATTGGACTCAATCTGTCAGCAATTCAGACTGAAGGACATTTCAGAGAGGAAGCTGTCAAATTTTCTAACTTTGGCTCTCCATTCACTTAACAATAGCAATGCAAGCTGCGAAGAGGCCAAGACGAGGGTCACTCAAAAAGACAACCTGCAAGAGTTGCCACCATACCAAACGGACCCGAGTTCAGTAAAGACAGCCAAGGAAACATATCTATCCAAGGAACAGCTTGAAGAAAGCAACACCACAGTTTTTACAGGCAGATTTAAAAGTGAAGAAGGACATCAGGTAGAACTACGACTGTTTCCAAAAGAGGTCTATAATGTCGTCGCAAAACCCAAAATGAAAGAAGCTAACAGAAGGCTTAGACTCAAAGAATTCTACGACCAAGATCCATGTGGTGTAGATTTTCAGAAAGCTTATGAGCTTTTGTCCACAATAAAAGAAGATGGTACATCCCAGATTACTGACCAGCATGGGCAGAAGGTAGAAGTGGTGATAACGAAAGAAATTGTGGCCGAGGTTCTCAAGTTGCCAACAGAGGGAATGACAATGAGAGCTAGAGATAGAAAGACAGCAGGTACCTTCACCAAGAAGATTGCTGCGACAACATTTGCTAATCTCATCCAGAAATAAGTGGAAGAACCAGCAAGATTATATCACCAACACTTCCACTTCTAGCAAAGAGACCACCAAGGTATACGACACCCAATCATGCATTTGCGACTACCTTCACACAAGTGTTGAAGTCGACAAGCAGGCAACGCATTGATCACGCACAGTATGTGCTATCCACGCTGAAGGGTACCAAGAAAGAGGGCAAGATAACCTATCTGGGAGCACCTGAGGTACCCACAAGAATAGCATACCATGCTATCAGCATGGCATACAATTTTCCATCTATCCCAGATCAAAACACATGGAGAGTGTCAGCACAGCCATCTCCAAGAACCACAAGGTCGGCAAAACGAGTTTACAAATCTGATGAGGAGTCTGAAGAAAGATCTCATAAAGCACATAGCAATGAAAGCTCAGACAATGAAGAGAAGAGAGCCAGAAGAGAGTAGATGAAGGAGAAGGTAGTGGCTGCATATCAAAAAGAACGTCAGCAAAGGAAAGCAAGGTTTGAACGGGAAAAAGAGACCTATGAAAGAAGCTGCCAAGCTGCAGGAGAGGACTTAGCACGGTGGGTTCCAAGGGATATGAAAGGCCCCCGAACCAAGAATTCTGCCAAGAGAAAACAAGAAGATCCCAAGGATTTTCTTGAATGCATATACCAGGAAGCAGAAGCCTTGAAGCAAAAAGAAGCTCAAGAAGCAAAAAGAGAAGCAAGGGAAGATGCAGTGGAGTGGCAGAGTCAAGCAGAAGAGGCAACATCACATAGAGAGACACAGTACGATCAAGAAGAGATGTCTCCTAAACCTACCTCACCTGCTACGGAACAACAAGACCACCCTATGCCAAGCCGTCCACCTTCACCCACACTTAGATGACTAAGGGAGAGCAAACCAAGGAAAAGGAGCCTAAACCGCAAGAAGCAGCAGGATCTGAACAACAAACAACAACTACTTCCGAGAAAGCCAAAGCAGAAGAGCCAAAACCGCAAAGGGTAGAAAGTCTTGAACCACAAGATTTTGCTAGTTTTGAGCAACCAAAGGCACAAGAAATAGAAAAGACCCCGTCTACCACCACCGAGCAGGAACCGGCCAAAGCAACCACACAACCACAAAGATACGTAGAACCCCCACCGTTACCACAACCAGCCACCACAACCCCACCAAACGAGCCACAAGAGACTGCTGAAACAACTAGGCAGCTCACAAAACAAGAAGATTGGCAAAAAATGATGATTAATTCTCCAAGTAAACAAATATGCCAAGCAGATGCAAAAAATGACAGAGAAAATGCGATCAACAGCACTTAGCCACAGTGCTAAGGCTAGAGAATTGGAGATGGTGATAGATGCTCTGCAAGGAGAACTAGAGGATAGGATGACTTCCATCACCGATCTACAGAGACAAATTCAAGAGTTGAAAGGTGAAGCTAAACAACACCAGCTGGCTAGAGAAAAGCAACATAAGGAAATGGAAGAGCTAGGTGAACTTCTCACGAAGTTAACAGATGCCTATAAGACCAGAGACGTACAACTGACAGAGGTTACAAACAAACTCTTAAATACAACTCTGTCAGTTCAAAAGATCCAAGTGTATCTCAACGTGGAAAACACTTCATTACAATATTTAGATCAAAGGATCAATGATCAGGCAACCTTCTTGTGACAGATAAGAGAAAATCGCGCAGTTGCCTCGATCAAAGGTACACACAAAGTGTATAAATCACTGGAAAAGAAGAATAAAGATCTTGAGCTCAAACTAAATCTAGAGAAATCACAACGCAGAGACCTTGCATTAATGTGGGTACAAAGAGAAGAAGAGCTGCTCAAGGAGATATTAGAGCTCAAGAGAGTTAATTAGCACTGCGAGACGGGCAGCAAGAGACACAAGAGGAACCATGTACTTTAGAACAACCCCACATTGAAATTTCCTCAGTCTCTTTCGCTAAGATGGAAACACAGCCGGCAGAAAGGCTAGGAAGAGAAGAATACTTTCAGGTACCAATCACAGATGCCGATCAAGTGCCAATGATCTAGCTAACAAACGCTGAATAAGATGCACTTAAGGAGGAGGTCGCTCAAGACATGGATGAGCAGTAGAAAGCAACGATGGATTGGGAGTTGAGAGTTCTCCATTTACTCAATGTTACTCAATTGACTCCCAACCAAATCAATGCACAATGGCATCAACAATCACTGCCATATCCATTTATCAAGGTAGGGCTACTAAACGTTAAGGAATGACTATATAAAGACATGCAAGCAGAAGGCGAAGAAGAAGTCCACCCCAAGTGGAGAAAGAGTTGGCTGAACAAGAATCCCAGATACTTGATTCTGTTCACAAGAGCACCTGTAGCACTTTAGAAGGGCCCGACTTTTTGTCATGTACCAAGAGTAAGGACGTGGCAAGCACATGAAGCAATGACAAAGAAGTGGCCTACATGGCTGAATTATCCAAGATTGCCAGCTCTAGAAAAGGGAACACCGACACAGGAATACATGGTGAAAACCCTAACGGGTGCCATGGCATTCTTCAAAAGTCTCCCTGATCTCTCATGTGCTATGCTCTACAAAATATGCCGAATGTTGCTCACATGCATTGAAGCTTTTCATGAGCCAGAGCAAGCAGGAGCACCGTGGATATCTTTCCTTGAGGACAATAAGGGTCTATGCTACGACCTAAGCGGCCAACCTTCTGAAGAAGTTCTTTATGGCTTCTACGTCCGCTGCATGTTCTTGCCATCTCACAATATGTTGGCGTTTGACAAGCATTCTATACATGGTTTTTCACATTGGCGAACAAAGTTTTTTGGGCTAGTGATCAACAACCTAACTTCCAGATTTGTAGGCTACTCAGCCATCGAGCTCAAGAACAGAGTCACCATGCAATTTTTGCAGGTTGCAGACAAAGAAAGAAAGATCAAATCTGAAAAACCTTTACGTGCACTTTAAGACCACTTTGCCAGCCGTCAACCCAAAGATTATTTCAGCCCATAAAGCCCTACCAAGGGACAACACAAGCAAGGAGGGGGGAATGTTAGCGACAAGCTAACTTGGATACCATTTTTTGGAGCTTTCATTGAAAAAACATTTATTATTTTGATGAGTTGGGAATATTATAACTCTTATTTTCCAGATAAATATTGTAATTGATGAGCCGGGCTACAAGCTTCCAGATTGTATCAACCTGTCTTTAGTTAGAGCTCCCAGATTATTAGTTTTGACCACCAAAACCCCTGGCTAAGGTATAAAATCTAATTTTATAAAGTTATTATTAAGTTTTGAATAATAAAATACACAGTGTGAGCTAATGACGCTTACTTCTCTCCTTCTTGCGCTTCCTACTCCCTCCCCGGTTGTCACATTGCAGTTGCGTCTATTGCATTGCAACCGCAGGTAAGAGCTCTACGCATTGACGTAAGCAATTCACGGTATTTTGTAGCTTTTGGCATCATCGACCCACGGCCTCATTTCATAATAAGTAGAAATTTACACTTCAAAAACAAAAACTAAGCATAGGCGGGGTATTGGGGCATCATTGCTAAGCATTTAGATGCATTCTCGGTCGAAAACGACTAGGTCAAAAATCCACTGCTGTTAATAATCATGATTTTTTCATTTGACCTAAAGTGGGATTTGAGACCATAAGCATGTGTGCTTAGGTATTATAAACATGTCCTAGAAGTTTTGTTACGTTTGGATGTCATTTGATGTTGTAACGGATGTGATTTGATGTCATTTGATGCTGTAATGGATGTGATTTGTTTGCCATGAG
This sequence comes from Adiantum capillus-veneris, assembly GCF_014529385.1. NCBI lineage: Eukaryota > Viridiplantae > Streptophyta > Polypodiopsida > Polypodiales > Pteridaceae > Adiantum > Adiantum capillus-veneris. The sequence goes on from NC_140943.1 coordinate 85,438,065, forward strand.
CGATTGGCTTTAGGTGATTTCAGCCACTTGAGTGTAAGCTTGAGTTATGTGAGTTATTTTTTGTTTTCCAAGAGATTGACAACCTCTTGTAGTCTCTATGCACTAGTCAAGTCAGCTTTGTCCCATGGATTGATAATTTATTCATGGTTCTCACTACATCTGCAATAAGATAGGAGTGAGGTTAGACACGTCCCACACAGCCCATGACCCTTTCAAGACATGCAAGATGGGGTGGAGCATACAAGGCAGGAGTATATAAAGGATACATCCATCATTTCATGGATGAAAGACAAAGGTATATCGTGCAGGTCGTGTAAACTTTTTGAGATTTGTGGACCTCCCAAAAAGGTTTATGAGCTCCCAATTTTTTATAATGGCAACGTTTGTTTCGAACTTCCTCCAATTCACAACAGTAAAAGGATGCTCGGTATGGAGAAGAAGTACGACAATCACCTTTCATCCGGCCCAACATCGACCAACATGGCCATAGATTACACTGTGCGTTTGAGTTATTGTCTTGGAAGCTTCAATGTTGCAAAGTGACATGCCCTTTTTACCTTGGTGAAAGGAGATACAATGATGCCTTCTTTCATGGACATTTGGGCTATCTTGCTAGCAAAGGTAAATCTAAAATAACCTGCCACTATTGTGACAGAACGGTCACTTGTTCAAATGTTTGCAGGTGTATGATCTATTATGTGATGCCAAAGGAAACAACAATAACATGTTTGGTGATCCATCTGGGAGTGCATGACCACAATGTACAGCCAGGTACTAGAAGGGCAAATCTTGAAAAGGTGCGCAATCTTGTTAAGATAGTTTTAAAGATTGAGAAGGGGGGTTTTAGAAAAGTACAAATGTTAGTTTCTCGTCAAATGCTATTCCAATCGTTGACTAAAGAAGATGTACAACCAAGTACTAGAAGGGCAGCTCTTGAAAAGGTGCACGATCTTGTTAAGACAGTTTTAGAGATTGAGAAGGGGGTCCTAGAAAACTACAGATGTTAGTTGCTTGTCCAATGCTATTCCAATCGTTGACTAAAGAAGATGATTTAGAAGCCATTGATGTAGAGCTTAACCATTTTATTGAGGATATGATGCCCATTGTTTAAAATAGGGGATTCAAAAGTATTTTATCAAACGAGAAAGCTAAATAGGGTCAGGTTGTCGGTGATGGATATGACAATATACTATTGCTACAAAAATGGTGTGTTTTTCCATTCTTTCATGGAAGTCGTTTTCCAGGCCAGGGTGTACCTAACAACAAATGTTATGTATTCAAAATGTCCAGAAAATGACTTGCTTTTGGAGTTGAAATAGTCAATAGAATGAGGCATGGAGGGATAGATGATTTGAGTAGTGCTTGGGTGCACTTTGATCATACTCATCGAATTGAAGGGCTGGCAACTATGTCCTACTCAGTTTATAATCGTAGGTAAGTAAATTTATAAAAATATGCTAGATAAAATGTTTTGATATAAGACACCTATTATTACTTATTTGTTCTATGTGTACAACATGCGAGCATTGCAGGTGATTGCAATATGTGAATGTAAAGAAGAAGATGAAGAAACACAAATCTTGTTTTGGAGAAATTTAAACACAGTATGGAGAGGTGTAGGCATGAACCAGTAGACTTAGCTGGATTTATGACTGATGAAGACGAGGCTAATTGGCTAACAATATGAGTTGTATACAATGGAGGATGGAATAATGTAACGGAGGGGAGGGAGCTTCATGTCTTTTCCATTGGGAGTAGATCTACACAAACATACAAAAAAACATATTGCTACAAATACACAAATGCATCACATTGAAATGTGTGAAGCATGGCGCTTCGCAAAGACTACAAATGAGGCCTCCCATATAGCTTCCACAATACGAGAATGGTGGGTGAAATATGTGATAGGGGATAATAAAAAGGCTTTAGAGAGATGGTTTAATTGGTGGGAGCAACGGATTGCCCATTGGGAAAGTGCTGAGACAATGATATATCAATCGTTTTTGGGTTCTTATTAAATACATGAAAACGGATATTTATATTTATATGGTTTTAATCGTTTTGTATTTATAGGTCAGTAAGAGTCCATAAGAGAAAGCTCAAATTCCAAGTATAAACTTGTCAAAGAGCATCCATGCTAGTTGGTTGCAGGTGAAGGTGGTAAACGTAAAATCTCACTTTATGATGCATGTGTCAGTGACATTTTTGAATGCATATATTCAATGTGAAAAAAAATTTGTATACACCACAGGCAGATACATCGAAGGGCCCTTCCACAGAAGCAACGATGGCCAATTCCAAACGCAAAGAATCTCCAAATCCAAGTCATTTTGAGAGTACACTAAAAGGCTTGGTTGTTGGTAGTCCTTTGTATGAGGAGCCTATGATGGAATGTGACAAAGAGACAGTACACTGGAAGAAGAAAACAAGTGCAACTGGTACAAGCTCACATAAACCTGGATATGTAATGGAAGCAAGACAACACAAAACCACAGGGAGACCACGAAGTATACATTTTGATAGAGAGGATAATGAAGAAGTATGAGACAGCATTCCAGTGCAGCCTGGGGAGAATTCAACAAGATGTATTCAAGAGGTCCAAGTTGCCCGCAAAGAGTGGGCTTTACAATGGATGCCAGCCAATTGCATGAGGAAATGTTTTGGAATGGTAGGAAAGAAAAGTTGTGGTAGCAAATTACAAAGCCATCATGTGGGAATGGTTGCTCCCTATTTTTGGTTTGAGAGAACTTTTAAAGACAAGACAATTGCACAGTGGATATGGTTCTGCAATTATGAAGTAGGCCACACACAAAAAGTACGTATTGATTTACGGCCCATTTACCCTCCAACACAAATCTAGAGGCAAGTTAAATTCTCACACGTCGTTTCTACTTTCTGGCAAGTAGATATTGGAACCAACTTATCAAAGGAAGAGAGTGACATCTTGGTACAAAGTGGATTTCAATTTGCAGATTTTGCAACATCACTACGATGCATGAACAATACAAATGTTGCTCTTAGACAAGGAGGCTTTAGTAGCAGGAAGCGTAAGTGGAGACATGGTATTTCAAAAGAAGTACAAAAGAGATTGGAGTCAGTTGTCTGCAAGTATGGTTGCAACGTTCTTGGATGAAAAACTATAAAGTGAACAACACAGTTTTTTGGGTATTGACAGAGAGATTTTATGATGTACACATTAAGGTAGAACCTAGTTGCACCTGTCCCGATTTTAGAAGAGAGAATCTACACATAAAGGGTTTTTTGGCATGTAAGCACATGTACTATGTGTATGTGCACATTCTAGGGCTTCAACCAAAAGAGCACATGGTCATTCATCACTTGCACTAACTCCCACAGACGTTGCATTTGTATTAGGGCAAACCCGCAAGATAAAGCATGTGGTGTAGTGAACGTAAATCTTAGAGATTGTCATGTAAAGGTATGCACTGAAGGATATTTCTCTTATGTATTAGATGTGGAGTAGCTTTTCTAGACACATGAAACTTTATTTGAATTCCTTTTAGTAAGAGAAGCATGCTTTGTGGTATCTATCTAGACGATTGTACAAGCTCAAAACTAGGGCTTTTGGAAACTTGTACATGTTTTTGGTGTGTATCGTTAAAAGAGACTCAAAATCTTAAGCCAGTTTGTTGTGAGATTATAGATCTTTTTTTTGTGTGTATAATATTCTGATGTCTTGGTTTTGGATTAATTTTTTATGTGTCGTTAGAAAAGGCTCTGAATCTAAAATCAAAAAGCTCGCAAAATCAGTTTTGATGCAAAAGCTCAAAATTGAAATCTCACAAATAAAACACACTCAAGAAAGGGGGGTAGTTTAAAAATCTAGAAATGGACAGTTAATCCCTTCGTGCACTCCAAAAAGGGGCCACACAATTTCCAAGCGGCTCCAAAACAAGAAACTTGTGCTCCTTGGTTTGCACCTCCTAGGGTCCCAAATTGATGATATTTGACTTTCCTTTCTTTGATGCCCCATGGCAGCCTCCAATCCTCTAATGCAAGGCTACAAGTAACGTTCTAAATCACTAGTAGCAAGCACCTCAAGTGTAACAAGGAGAAAGTGTGTGTGTGTGTGTGTGTGTGGGGGGGGGGGGGGGGGGGGGGGCACACAATGTATCAAAACAATGTATGCAAATGCGTCAAAAGCAGTGGAGTGGCTTGGCATTTCAAAATGCAGGTACCAAGTGGGGGTTTTGGTTTTTCCATTAAGGTTGGCCATTGAGCACTGGGAAATATAGTGTTTTAAAACGCTAGCAATACGGGCTAATGTGCTCAAGATCACCGAGGTAGGGGGCAGTGATGAAGAAGATGAGAAAAGCGCCAACAAGGACCAATATATTAAAAACACAACTAGAGTAGCGTGGAAATGTCAATGGGAGAAAGGGGAGGGAGAAAATGCTAGCGACAAGGCCTACACAAACTTCATCATGAATCAAAATACACCTCTTCCTTCATAGACCTATAACTTTTATTTAATTTTCTATTTTTAAACCCCTCTTGTACATGTAATTTTGTAGCTCTTTGGTATATAGAAAACCCCTCCAGGTGATCTCACGTTCTACACTTACATATTTTGAGGTGGACCTCTCAGGTGACAAGGGCTCTTCTTAATGGATACTTAACTCTACCAAGGCTCTAATACCATGTCAAAGTTAATGATGGAGAAGCACCTCAACCAAGGGGGGGGGGGGGGGGGGGGGGGGGGGTGGGAGGGAGAGAGAGAGAGAGATATATATATTTTTGAACCAACCAACCTTGGCAATGAATAACTAATGAGGGCACCTAGAATAACAATGAATAACAAAACTACCCTCACTTGTTCTAGAGATAATGACATCTCGATTTTGGTTTTAATCGAGGCATATATTCTAAGTTTAAGAGAATTCTCAAGTGTATTAATAATTAGGGATTTGTTAAAGACAATTGGTTTTGAAATCGAACATTCCATACACAAGTTATCTATTAATTCTATCGTTTAGATCTTAGAGGATAAAGAAAAGGTTCTAGAAGCCTTATTTTTAGGAAAGTGGGTGTTAAATATTTTGTGAATCCCAAATAATTGAGAAAAAAAAACTCCAAAAAGGGAGGTTGGTGTGAACTCATAGCTAAAAGTAGAGGCCGTCCATAGTAGAGGTTGGCCATAGATGTCTATGTAAAAAGCAGTGATATGTGAGAGACATGTAGCCAAAAATAGTGATACATGAGGCAAGGATTCTAAAAGCATGCACCAAGAATAATGCACCCCAAAATCCTTTAAAAAGAGGTAGAGGTGAGATCAATGTTGGGGGATTTTGTGTTTGCAAGGTGAGCTGTGGGTTGCTCACTATATGGGCAAAAGTAAGAGATAGACATGCAATAGACAAGAATATGATGCAAAAGACACTTTGGAAACCTTAAACTATTAGAAAAAAAAATTGGAATTTAAATACAAGAACTTGAATGCAATAGGCAGCATGTGCTTTTACATCTATCAAGATCATGAGCAGAAGTACGAAGACCAAAGCTTTTGTTAAAGGGAAGCCTAGATGAAGGCACAATTCCTTTCTCTCGATCCTTGCTCTTAACATAGTTAGAGAATTTACAAGTGTGTGCACTCCACTTTGAGAAATCATTTGTTGAGCTCTAGGACAAAGAAGTTGGTATACATGTATCATCGTGACAAGCTCATAAAGAAGATTGAAGCTCGAGTGGGTGTACCAAGTATGTATCTAGGTGTATCACGTGCACTCAGCAGGAGGGTATACTATAGTTCAAAGTAGTTACGAGAGGGAGATTTTAATTAAATTTCTTCACAAATCTAGAAGTTTATGAAGAGAAAGGGTTAGTTTTATTAGAAGCCATAAAATGTGAAGGGTTTTTTTATTAGGTTCTAATCACACATGAGATAGAGTATTTTGTAAAGTGTATCCCCAAGATCAAGGAAGATGACTACAATAAAACAATTCCTAAGTGGATGCACAACATTGCTGTAGATGATTAAGCTATTAATAATATGAGATGTGTGGGGGGAGGATTTGAATTAAAAAGAAAGCTTAGTCACTAACCAAAAGAAAAGGAGCTGGTCCAAATTGACCACTTTTAGATGATCAAGAGATTGAGGAATGGACTCTTGGATCATAGAAAAATCTCACAATGGTTAAGATCAACAAGGCTCTGAAGCCAAATATTAAAGAGAAAGCCAAGACATTATTTCAAACGTATAAAGTTGTATTTCTATGGAAGCACACTAATCTAAAGGGTGTCCATCCAGAAGTATGCCAACATTGCATACAACTAAAGCGAAATGCTAGAACAATGAGGCATTAAGAAAGTTCAAAGGTCTTTTGGAGGGCCTTTTAGAAGAGAGAGAGAGAGAGAGAGAGAGAGAGAGAGAGAGAGAAATAGCTCCTCCAATGACAGAAGGGCTAGTGTTACATAGAAAATTAGGTTAATATTAACAAAAGTATAAAAAAGGTGTCATCAACTTATTCAATGATACAACGATCCTTGAAAACAATCCCCTTTTCATTCAATGCAAGTATCTTTTTCATGAGGTAGTCGTCGTTCATTCAATATGGCTTTTGTCATCACTGAAATGAAAAAAAAAACACAAAACTATCAACTAATGTTAGAATTTAAAGTTTTTGATACCACATCCAATGTGTATGGAGTGTCCAAAAACCTAAAAAACGAATATCTACTTGCCTTGTTTAGACACCTGGAGAGGGAGAAAAGGTCAAGAAACCTCCACAATGGGGTTTTTATCGAATGGCACACAAAGGCCATTCCATTTCTTTTTGGAATGACCTCTACATGCTACGAGATAATTTTTACCTCATGGCATGCAGAGGCCATTCCAAAAAAAATTGGAATGCTCGGTAAAAACCCCCGTTTTAGGGTTTTTTTGGCCTTTTCTACCTCTTGGGGTTCAAACAAGGCAAGTAGAGATTTGTTGTTTGGGTTTTTGCTCAGGGGGTTCACCTCGTAGACATGTAAGTTACCACATGAGTTCAAATAGATGGGTTTTTTATTGCCAAAATTTTAAAATTTAACAGGATTATATTGACAAAAGGGGTTTTTTAATTGATTTTAGAAGAAAACCCGTAAGTTCTCAAAGAAAATGGGGTCATTTAATTACCTTAAGCATGTAAGTAAAGAGGTTTTTTTAATACCCTTCAACACACATTATATGAATAGTTTTTTCAACGTGTAGCACCCAAGGGTTTATGGGCATTCTGAATGCATTAACGGTGTAAAAAACTTCAAATTATAACATTAATTGATTGATTTCATTTCAGTGATGACAAAAGACATATTGAATGAATGGTACCTACCTCATGAAAAAGACACTTCCATTTAAATAAAATATGATTTTTTTAAATATCGTAAAAAAAAGCTTCAGTTTTTAGAGTGTCTTGTTGTTCTTTTGGACGTACTCAATAAGTACAAGTGTATTTAAAGAAAATTTTCTAGAGAAATAAATATAGTTTCTTAGAACGCCCTCCAAATGATCTCCAAAATCTCCTAATTCTACAATGGTATAGAATGAAATTATGCTAAGAAGGTAAAAGAGGAGATCGATAACCTTCTAAAAGCTAGGTTCATAACGAAAGTGGCAAGTACCAAGTGGTTATTTCCAATTGTGGTGGTACAGAAGAAGAATGGGAAGTTGAGGGTGTGTGTGGATCACAAAAAGCTCAATGCTCAGACAATCAAAGATCCATTCCCACTTCCATTCTAAAACATGCTGTTAGATGAGATTGTTGGCCACAAAATGTATAGTTTCATGGATGGCTATAGTGGCTACAATTAACAAAAAGTTGCACCAGAAGATTGAGCAAAGAGGACTTTCACCACTAAATGGGGAGCATTCATGTATTTCATAATGCCATTTGGGTTATGTAATGCTCCATTCAAACATGTATGATAGAGATCTGCAAAGTTCTTGCCTATTTTTATGGATGATTTGACAATCTTTGTAGCTTTAAAAAAGACAACTTTTATCACTGAATGGGAAGCATTCATATATTTGGTAGTGTCATTTGGATTATGTAATGCTCCAGCTACTTTTTAGAGATGTATGATGGATATCTTCAGTGAGTTCTTGCATAAGTTCTTTCTATTTTTATGGATGATTTCACATTATTTAGAACCAAAAGAAGACAAGTCTCATCACTGAATGGAGAGCATTCATGTATTTGGTAATTCCATCTGGGTTATGTAATGCTCCAACTACTTTTCAGAGATATATGATGGAGACCTTCAATGAGCTAATGCATAAGTTCTTGGATATTTTTATGGATGATTTCACAATCTTTTTAACCCTAAAAAGCATTCTTTGTTTGCTGAAATGGTCTTTGAAAGATGCAAGGAGAAGAAAATCTGTCTGAAACCATTCAAATCTTTGTTCATGGTATGGAAAGGCAAACTTCTAGGATACATTCTCTCTAGAAATGGTATTGGGATGACTGACGATAAGATTAAATGTGTTCAGTAAGATAGAGCATCAATGAATGTATTTGAAATGAGTTCATTCTTGGGGTATATAAATCTTATTGATGATTCATTCATATGTTTATAGCTCGGGGAGTCCACTATGTAAAAATTGCATATAGCACGTGCAAACAAGAGGTATTTAAATAATCCCTTACCGATATATTTTCAAGTATTATATGTGCTCCTTATGTATGCATTTTTCTAAACACGGGATCTCTTCTCCCCCTTGAAAGCATGACCCAAGAAATGTAGCAATCCAAGGACCTTGTTTGGTCCCATAGGAAAATGGTAGTCCCCCCAAGTTTAAAGCCCTAAGAGATCAACCACTATCGCTCCAAGATATTCATATCTCCATAGAGGGCCTTCAACAAAAGAGAACCCCAGGCATCGACGGACTACCTGGAGAATTTTTCTCAACCTTCAAGGAGATCCTAGCCCCAATAATCATGTTGATGTGGAACGAATCTCTAAATTTTAGGCTCTCCTCATTTCTTTGAACACATGCATCATCAAGCTGCTCCATAAACGAGGTAGCAAGGATCAATTGAGAAATTGGAGACCCCTTACCATGCTCACCATAGGGTACAAGATTTTCACAAAAGCCATCGGCAAGAGGATTACCCGAGCTTTTATGAAGTGGTTGCACTCTGAACAAAAAGGCTTCATCAAGGGTAGTGGAACACTTGAAGCAGTTTTCTCTTGATGGGAAGAAATAGAGCATGCGGAAGAAAAAGGCCTAGACTACATGTTCATCAAGATTGACTTTGATAAGGAGACTGGAGTGGTCTTTCATCCTCCAAAGTGTGGAAATAATGGGGTTCGGGCCCAATCTTATCAAATATGTAGCCACCTTGCTTGGAAATGACATAGCCATTGTTTCTCTCAGTAGCGCCCTATCTCAGTGCTTTGAGGTCAATAGATCGGTGAGGCAAGGATTCCCTCTAGCTCCTCTTATATTTGTTGTTGGCATTGATGACCTCAACTGCCTAATCAAAGGCAAGCAAGAACAAGGGACCATCAAAGGAATTCCCCTCTTTGATAACAATGGCCAGCAATGCCTCTTGCAGTTTGCTGATGACACCAATGCACTCCTCATCAATGATGGTCCTCCCTCGGGCACTTTTAGGTAGCCATGGAAATGTTTTGCCTAGCTTTAGGATCCAAAGTGAATCACAGCAAAACATGCATCAGAGCTTCCAATTCAGAGCTTCATCCAACAATTGTAGATCGCCTTAGGCGTCTCCCTTTAGCTTTGCAATCAATATAATGATACACCATTGTTTAGATTCCTCCTTGAGAGGGTTGATCTCCTCTTGAAGGGAAATGATTGTCAAATTGTTGATATGTCTAACCTTATCATTATGCAACTCTTGCATGGCTCCCTTGACAGCTACCTTTGCATTCTTCAAATTTGATTTGGCCAAGGCCATTCTACTAGTGGCTCTATTTGCTCAGAAGTTGAACCTCCGCCTCATGTATTCTCTCAAAATGCATCGGTCTACCAAAAAAATGCATTGGAACTTTTGTGGGAATGTAGAATGATGCTCTTGGGAGTTGATCTCTCACAACACTGTGCATTCTAGATTCTTACATTTACTTACCAAGTTGAGCCTTTCTTTATCCCTCTCCATCTCACGATCTGCACATAATTCTAGGGCAATCACATATTCCTTTCGAAAACCTACCTCGATCCCCCCCCCAAAAAAAAAAAAGTTTTTTAGAGCAAAAATATTGGAAAATTATTGACCAATATCAAACATCCATGGGCCTTCGTGGTACACATCCCAATGAAGGTGTACCATCCTCACTGCAAACTTCTCCTTCTTAATATATGGCTTGACCTTCTTCTAGTTGCATGGATAGGGATTTGGGCAAGTTTGGGCATGTGACCAATCTTCATAAAAATTTTCATTTTCCCCCTATATACTATGAGGCTCTAGACCCTCAAGGGACAAGCCCCTCTTTTCATGGAACTCATTCATGTAGCGGAAAAATATATTTTGCAATGAAGGGAAAACCTAGTTTATGCAAGAGGTATTGAACCTATTTTATATGGGAATGGTTGTTCTATGTTTTATCCTTGTCCTTGCGCATTGAGGTCTTCCCCATCTTATATCTACTAGGGGGGGGAAACTACGAAGAGGGGAGAATGGCTTATTGCTCAATGATGCGGTCTTTCCAGTTCTCCCCCAAGCATCATACATTTAAAGATCCCTAATTTGAACATTACAAAGTTCTACCTAAGGCATGGCCAAGCCCACAAGGCAAGGGGTCCAAGAATCTTACCGTGGAAAGGGCTTGGTGCAAATTTCAATCCTTCAAAGCCTGTGATGTCTTCTAAAAAGTGATCAAGATTCACTCATTGCATTTAGAATATCTCTACAATTGTTGGAATGGGTGACCATGAGGAAGATGAGGGGATGAGGGTGCAGATGATGCCAAGAAAGGGTAGTGTATAGGTGTTAGGTAGATGCAGGTATTGGCTCCTAGTTCTCATGTATAGATTACAAGATGTGCTCATTACATTTAGAGTAGCTCTACAATTGTTGGAATGTGTGACCATGAGGAAGATGAGGGGATGAGGGTGCAGACGATGCCAAGCAAGGGTAGTGTATAGGTGTTAGGTAGATGAAGGCATTGGCTCCTAGTTCTCATGTATAGATTACATTCCTTTCTTGGTACATGCACAGATGGCAATGGGGAGGGTCGAGAGAGGAGGGGACTCAAGAGAATGTGAAGTACATTACCCCAATCCTTTCACCCATCAAATAAGTTTCAACATATGATGACTTGAAATTCTCCCATCACCCGCTAAATTTCCACTCCTCTTTTATGTAATTTAATGCTCTACAACCTCACCTTTGTGCACCTATATAGAAGTGGTAGCTACGTAATTTACTTTAAAATTAGACTCTTCAACTAGCTATAGCCTAAGGCTATATAATCAAAGTGTTGGGGTACAGCCCCATGTGGCCGGTTAGGCTAGGCGCCTGCCCACTATACTTATTCATTATGTACATAATAGAATAAGGGGGCTCACATATTGTGAGTGAGTTTTGGCCCCTGCAAACACAAGGTCTCCTCTTCTCCTTTATTCTCCATTGTTGCACACACTCACACACGCTCGTTCTCGTGCACTTCAACTAATATCAGAGCTCATGGCGATTGCGGAGAGCACGGTGACATTGAGACGAAGATTGCAGTGAAGCTATGAAATTCTAAACATTGTTTTGCGGCAGAGTTTTGACTGAGTAAAAGATCAGATTTCAACTTGATTCCCACCAACCTATCGAATACGTCGTGGTCTACAACTTTCCAGTTGAAAGTTTTTCCAAATTGAGTACTGATTTTGTTGTATGTTTGGCAGGCTGCTTACACGTCTAGGGTACACAATTGCACATTTTTACAGATCTGCTTTGACCTATAAAAACAGTCCATTTTAGGTCCATTCTCGTGATTCTTGATTGTTCTTCAAGATCTATAATTTTACAGAAGGAAGTTTTTGCAAATTCTTAACGGTTTGAGAGATATGGATTGACCGGTTGTAGGGTGTTTGGAAAGTTGAAGATTATGTATGCCTATTGTGGTGATTTGCTACATTCGGAGAGCTTGGATTGAGCTTTTTTATTCTCTTGTTTTGCGTATTGATGTTTTTCTCTCAATGAAGAGTATAGGTTGATATTTTCAACAAATTTATGCGCATACATTGAGAAAACTTTGTGGATGTATGCATTCTTGTGGACTCTCAGGATTTGAGAGTGGATTCATCACAGGTTATGTACATTGACTTGTGCGATTGAGCACATTTTGAAAGGTGTGGTGTATGGATTTGTCGAGAATTTTGCAAGCATTTCTAGCATGATTGTGAGCTAAATTTTTAGCTGATTCGGATGCTCATTTTGATACACATTTGGTGCATGCTTGATGCTCCTTTGTTTTGCCATGTGGATGCACATGATGTGCATTTTCCGACGGACGATATTATTCGCTTTGCAATTGAATATGTGGGCTGATTTTCAGCTGTTTTGAGTATCAATTTGTACCATATTTTGATTGATTTGCATCCAGGTTTATGCTAGTATATGCCTTGCTTGTAGAGGGTGCACTTTGTGTTTCAGATTACAGAATTGTGTTCCAGGTTTAGGGAGTTGAGACTTTGGGGAAACTCATGTATGCTTGAGTGTGGATTTTGCGTATGATTTGCTCATGGTTTTGAGCATGTTTATGGCATGTATGGTTGTTATGGTTAGATAGCCAAATACTGTCGAAACTCTACCTGATTTTTCTTGCGAGTTTATTTGTTTATGCGTATGGTTTGTAGTCGTGTTTTGATTGCATTTGGCACTCAGTGGTTGCTTTGCCATAGTGTTTTGGCATCGCATTGTGAGAGTGTTTGCTCACCAGATTATGTCATTTGACATATATATGGTAATATCTTCAGAAGGGAGATTGTTGATGATAGTTTCATCGGTTACCACATAGTGCTCTTGGATTAGAGCGTATTTTTTGGCATCATTTGAGCGATTTTGCTCACTTGTTTTGCTACATTGATCTCCATATTTGTCGATAGTTCTCTTAGACAACTTATGCCAGCTTATGTTGTATTTTGACAGTACTTGGAGTGTGAGTAAGTTGGGCTTTGGCTATTGTCAGTTGATCAATTTGTGCTTGCTCTTGTCATGGATTTGGCATGTACATCATTGTCAGGTTTTATGCTTTTCCATACGAAGTTTAATGGTTCAAAATTTGAGCATCGGAAAGCAGGTATGCATGATGCATTGACTCAATTTGGCCAAGTGTTGCCACTACAGGGCTAGATGCTAGGCTAGAGTCTATGACTGACAATGAGTAGGAGGACTTGGATGATCTTGCATGTTTGATGATCATGTTACACATTGGTGAGCCTGTCTATCGCATTGGTCTGGATGCATGTACAACTAGAGATTTATGGAAAATATTGAGAAATGCTTTTGTCTCAAATGAGTCTAGAGAGATTCGTACAATCAAAGGAAGATCTTGCAAACACAGAGATGTTGTGTGTTGGCATTGTGGTCATACAGGGCATGTATATAGGCATTGTTCTCGAGACAGCACAAGAGGGATTCTATCACTTTGGATGATGTGGGAGCAGATGTAACGTTTGTGGCTATGCATGACGAAGATGTTGACTTTGCTTCCATGTTTACCCTTGACTTTTTTTATGTCGGTTTTTGACAACACATTACCTTTGCATTGGATACTAGATGTGAGTGTTAGGTTTCACACATCACGTCGAGTCGTGAGTGGTTTACCACTAGCACATATGCTCTCGAGGGATTCACCATTCAGTTTTCCCTTATATAACGTGCGTTCGTGGGGTATTAAAAAAATACCTCTTTTAATATGTCTGAATGAATAAAATGACCCCTTATTTTAGGAATTTTTTCCAAAATTGAATTAAAAAACCCTTTATTTTAATGTATCTATGTTAAATTGCCTAGAATTTTTGTATTTTAAAAACCCTCCTTTTGAACTCATGTTATACATTAACATGATTACATAGTGCACCCCCCGAGCATATGCTAGTGGCATGCTTGGACGTGTGTGTCTTACTAATGGTTCAGTGCATGACATAGTTGGTACAGGAGATGTCGTGTCATAAAATCTAATATCTAATATCTAACCAACCCAAATGATTTTCTCATATTAAATTGATCACTTAATGTGGGAGAATAAATGGGAACAAGTGTTAAGATATAGACATGTGCTTATAGATCTATCTCAACACAGGGCCAATGGTAAAGGGGCCCAAATGAGAGATGGTCTATCAAAGATCAAGGCTAACAAATGGAGCATAAGACCTTAGGGTTAGCTTCATTGAAGACCTCCAATAATGTGTGTAAAATGCCTTTGACCTTAGGTAAGCTAGGGCTGAGCTTGAGGCGCGGGAACCCGACCCAGCTCGAGGTGCTTATCCTGCTTATCATGCTTGATGACTAAGGTGCTTGAGGTGCTTGATGATTGAGGTGCTTAATTATTGAGATGCTTGAGGTGCTTGACATGCTTGAGATGCTAAGGTTGCACTTGAGGTGAGAACCCAGCCCAAGCTTAAAGTGCTTATGAGCCAAACTTGTGGTGGGAACTGGGCCTATACATGAGGGGCTTGAGGTGTCAAAAAGTCAAAGATTCAATCCCTACAAGGAGGGGGTGAGCCCTGCATGAGGGGGGATGAGAGAGAACACCCACACACTCACACAAGGCTTGCATGGTACAAATAAATCAAAAGGGACACTTGTCAAGTTCCTCCTCATGTTGCCCTCATGGTGTGCCTAAAGCCTATTGGTTGGCCACCCAAGGGGTCCAATAATAATTTAGGAGATTTAATTAAATGATTTAGAATTTATCTAGCCCTCTCTCTCTAAGGGGAAATGGGGACACTTGTCTCAAGGCTACCCTTGCTGCTTGTAATGCCTCCTGTTTGTGATTGGCTAGGCCTGGAGGGGTCCAATGAGCTTCAAGCATGAGCTACAAGGGGGGGTTGCTTAGGGGGTATACTCACCCACACACACTCACAAACACTCTCATTGTGTGCTATGCAAAGTGCAAGAGCTCCCTCTCCTTCTCCAAGCAAGTAGAGGTTGAGAGCCTACACCAACACTCTTGGATATGGAGTGCAAATCCAACCAAGAGCCATGCTTCAATGCTTAAGCTTTCCATCTCCTTCTTCTTCATTACTATGCTATTATGTATGCTAGCAACAAGAGTTATGATAAGTGAGGAACTAATTCTTTCTCCTACGAAATGTTTATTCTTCCTCTTCCCTACCCTCATTCCCTTCTAGCTCTCTCCACCTTCAAAGGTGTTTGAGGTCTTGGGACTAAGGCTTGGGATAGTTAAAGCTTTCTTCAAGTTTATGTTATTTTTGTGATGCATGAAGCTTTCCATTTTCATTGCATCACCTAAGTCACAAGGAACACAAAGATTGTATTGTAACAAGTCTCTCTTAATGGGAGAAATCATAATACAAATGCCTATTGGAGGGGGGACCGGCTCCACATAAATCCGGTCCTCAACTGTTGTCATGTTCTCTAAATTATCTCTCTTGCAAAAGTATTGTTCATGCCAAGTTAACTAATTGCTATGATTATGTTGCTATCTTCAATTATGTTCACCCGCTATGCTCACAAAGTCATTTCTAAAAAGTACTCTCATTAATTTCCGCTACTCTCAAATTAAATAGGCCAATTCCATTACATGTCGAACTATTTTTTTCGAGTGGTGCATCATATGTGTTGCGAGATGTACGCCATCTGCCAGGTTTGATGTAGAGCTTGATCTTTGTGAGTCAATTACGAGACAGTGGATGTCAGGTAGTTATAGCGAGAGGTGCTAGTGTTGTCACAATTCATGCGATGTGAGTACATCACGTGCGCGATGACACAGTCTTCATGAGTACACAACCATGCAGAGAGGCAAGGCATGTCTCCTTTGCACATGATGCTCCAGTTTGTGATCATGTTGAGCCAGTTGTGCAGAGAGTTGGGCAGCAGGGCATGTCATTTGTGGATAGGATGACGGATATGGATGGCTTGAGTGTTGAGGATTCAACCGTGATTCAATCATTTATGGATATGCTTAGGCCAGAGACTGATGCGTGTGACTCTGGAGCTAGGCATTGCTCTTGCCACATAGGGTTCAGGACATGCAAATGCTCTTGGTGTGCATGTGACATGCAATGAATACGAGGATGGATTCCAAGGATCGGAGTTCGGGTGTCAGGGTGATTTCCATGAGTGGAGTTACGAGCCATATTTGACTGAGATGGTCAGATTAGCAAATATTACTAGGATTGTATCAGCATTCGGGAGTCTCATGTACGAGATACTGATCTCGAGACCCGAGATTTCATTTGCGGTAGGTGCATTTTTAGTGGGAGCAGTCAATCGTGCAATAACTGACATTGGCCTTGAGCATAGGGGACTTTATCTACAATTAGATTTGTATGCACACAAATTCAATGAGCCAGTGGGCGTTGGATGAGGTCATACTTGTTAGGAAATATGACGTAGCTAATTGAGTAGATTACTTAATGGAGAGGGATAATTTTCACACACAAGAGATTATAGAGTAGAGAGAGAGAGAGAGAGTGTACACACGATATACGTGGTTCACCCAATGTGGGCTACATCCACGGGAAAGAAGCCACTTAATGGCTTTAGTACTTCAAACAAAAAGTAGGTTACAAAGGGATTATACCCTTAATAGAGCCCCCGCCTTGCTTCACTCTCACCACCTCACACCCACCTTGTTGCATCAACTTCACACTATTAAATGTGTGTAGAAATGGCCTCCTTTTATAGGCCAAAAGGGTTGCCCTCTCTCATGAGAGGCAACCATGCGTAGCCGCCTTATGTAGATAAGTCCAAATCGGACCCTCAAATCCGCCCATGTATGGCTGCCCTTGAAAAGGCAAGTCCGCTTTTGAATTCGGCCACCGGTCATTCACCGGCCATTGACTTCCAATCACCGGCCAACCGACCGGTCGTTTTTCGACCACTTTCCGAAAAGGAATATTCCGAAGAGTGATTTAGGTTTTCGGTGATGTGATTTTTTCTCACACAAAATGGCTTCTCCTCATAATGGAGGCCTTACAAATGTGTATTTCTACTATAGAAAATTACAAGGGGTCAATCAGGCTCCATACTTAACAATCTCCCACTTGGAAACTGATCTCCAAACCAAACCTATGAGTGCTTTCCATCCTGGCTTCTTATCCTTAAATGCCGATTGAAGATGATCAAAAGCTCAACTTCTCCTTGTTGACCACCTTTGTAAACATGTTTGTAGGATTTTCACTTGTATGCACCTTTCCTAGCTTTAGATGTCCCTCTTCCAAAAGAGTGCGTATGAAGTGATACATCACCTCAATTGGCTTTGTCCTTGAATGAAAGGTTGAGTTCGCTTTGGCTATCACTGTACAAGACACAATTGTCTTGTTTGAATCCAAGCTCTTCTAAGAATCTGTGAAGCCACAAAATTTCTTTGCTTGCCTCCGTCATTGCTACATACTCTGCTTACGTGGTAGAAAGTGAGACCACTTTTTGTAGCTTTGAAGCCCAACTTACTGTTGTGCCTCCAACCGTGAAGACATAGCCAGTAGTGCTTCTTTGAGTATCTTTGTCACTTGCCATATCTGCATTAGCATACCCTTGAAGAAAAATATCAGTTCCTCCAAAATACAAAGCATTTGTTTTTGTCCCTTTTAGATACCTAAGTATCCACTTCACATCTTGCCAGTGCTCTTTACCTAGGTCCATGAACCTACTTACAAGTCCCATTGCATGTGCAATGTCTGGCCTTGTCCAGACCATAGCATACATAAGAGAACCTACCTGTGCAGCATATGGAACTTTAGACATATAGGCTATCTCCTCTTGTGTCTTTGGACAAATATCCTTGGTTAGTTTAAAGTGACCAGCCAAAGGTGCAGAAACCATTTTTGCATTTTGCATTGCAAACCTTTCTAGTACCTTCTTGATTTAGTCCTCTTGAGATAGCTTTATTTTCTTCTTCTTCCTTTCCCTTGATATCTTCATACAAAGTATCCTATTTGCAGCACCTAAATCTTTCATTGAAAAAATTTAGACAACTCTTCTTTTAGGCCTTTGATGTCTTGCATGTTAGCACTTGCAATCACCATGTCATCAACATACAACATTAGGATGATGAACTTTCCATCTCCCAAATTTTTCGTGTAGACGTAGTGATCTGAGCTGCATCTTGTGAATCGATGATCCAACATCCATCGATCGAAATTCAAGTACCATTGTCTTGATACTTGCTTTAAACCATACAAGCTCTTCTTTAATCTGCAAACCATTTCTCCTTACCTTTTACTTCATACCCATTTGGTTGAAGCATGTAAATTTCCTCCTCTAGGTCACAATGAGGGAATACCGTATTTACATCCATTTGCTCAAGATTTAGATCATGAGCAGCCACAAGGCTTAAGACAAGACTAATTGAGTTCATTTTTACAACATGAGAAAATATTTCATTGAAGTCAATACCTTTCTTTTGAGAAAACCATTTTACCACAAGCCTAGACTTGTACCTTTTTTTACCAACTTCTTCCTCCTTCAGCTTATACACCCATTTGTTCTGAAGTGCTCGCTTACCTTAGGCAACTCAACCAACTCCCATGTTTGGTTGTGATGTAATGAGTCCATCTCCACTTGCATGCTCTTTATCCATTCTTTTTTGGATTCATGTTTCATAGCTTCCTTGTGTGATTCCGGCTCTCCAGAATCTGAGATCAAGAGATGGTTAAAGGAAGGAACAAACCTTTCTGGAGGTCTACTTGCTCTTGTGGATATTCGGGGAATAGGTTGAGGCTCCTCATTTGGTTGACGTTGTTGCACGTTGTCATCGTTTGCACTCCTTGAGTCTTCACCATCCTCAAGCTCCATGTACTCTTCACCTGTTTCTTTTGTTTGTTTTCTATCCAAGTAATCTTTCTACATATTTTGTTCATTGAAAGTTACATCCCTACTCCTACAGATTTTACCATCTTTAGGATTCCATAGGCGATACCCAAAGTCACCTTCTCCATAGCGAATAAAGAAACACTTTTTGGACTTTGCATCTAGCTTTGACCTTAGGCTTCTATCTATATGCATGAAAGCTTCACACCCAAACACTTTGAGAATGAATAGTTTACCGGTTTACCTGTCCATGCCTCTTCTAGAGCTCCCCCATCCAATGCCGTTGAGGGTGATCGGTTGATTAAGTACACAGATGTACTTACAGCTTCCGCCCAAAGCTCAAGCGGTAGGCTTGCATGTAGCTGCATGCTTCATGCTCGCTCCATGATTGTCCTATTCATCCTTTCTGAAATCTCATTTTGTTGAGGTTTCCTTGGGGTTGTCTTTTGCCTCCAAATGCCATTGCTAGCACAAAAGCTTTCAAAAGATTGACTGCAATATTCGCCTCTACTGTCAGATCTGGGACATTTAACCTTAGTACCTGTTTCATTCTCCACAAAGGCTTTCTACCTTTGAAATATGGAACACACATCTCTTCATTACATAAACCCATGTTTTCCTAGTTGCATCGTCTATGAATGTTACATAGTACAATGAGCCACCAAGTGATGGTGTACTTGCAGGACCCTAAACATCAGAATGAACCAACTCAAGTTTTTTATTTTTTCTTTCATTTTTTGATTTTTGAAATTTTACCCTCTTTTGTTTACCATAAACACAATCTTCACAGAACTCTAAGTCCACTTCTTTCAAACCTGGTAGAAGCTTCTTTGTTTGAAGGATTTTCATTCCTTTGACACTCATATGCCCAAGCCAATAGTGCCACACTGCACTGTCAACTTTCGTGGCTAGTGCACAAGTTGAAGATTGCGTGCTAATAGTACAAAAGTAAAGTGTACCGACCTTTTCTCCCTTGGCAACCACCAAAGATCCCTTTGATATCCTCCATTGTTTGCTTCCGAATGCAATGTTGTGACCTTCATGTCCAATTGTCCTGTAGAGATCATATTTTTGCGAAGAGAAGAAACATGCCTATCATCTTTAAGCTTCCATTCATTTTTGTCAGCAGTTTTGACACAAACTGTACCTTTGCCGACAATTTCACAAGCTTCATCATCTCCCAAGTATACATACTCAAAATTACCTTTGGTGTAATCTTGAAAATGTTGCTTGTCTGGTGTTGCATGGAATGAAGCCCCAGAATCTACTATCCAGGAATTAGACACATTGTCTAATGAGAGAATTAGAGCATCTTGCTCTACTTTACGTGCCACATTGGCCTACAATGTTGCCTTGTTGTCTTGAGACTCCGACTCCTTCTTATTCCTGGACCAGCAATCCTTCTTGATGTGGCCCTTCTTGCCGCAGTTCCAACATTCAAGAACTGACTTTGTGTGTGACTTGCTCCGCCTTGAGCAATCATGACCCTTTTGGTTTTTGAACCTCGCCTTGGGACTTCCTCTTGTTTCCACTGATAGTGCAGTACTTGATGATTCTCCTGTGCTTCTCCTTCGTAACTCCTCGCTTAGGAGAACACCCACAACATCATCAAACTTAAGAGTATTTGTGCCAGAGATAGAATTACTTATAGCCATCACAAGGCTGTCCCAACTATCCGGTAGAGACGATAGTATAAGGAGAGCTCGCACTTCGTCATCGAAATTGATTTTCACCAATCGAAGCTGACTTATGTTTGTGTTAAAATCATTTAGGTGTTCTGCAACTGAACCATTCTCTGCCATCTTTAGATTGAATAAGCACTTCATGAGAAATACCTTATTGGATGCCGATGGTTTCTCGTAGAAGTCGTCAAGTGACTTCATCAAGTCCTCGGTGCTCTTCATCTCCGAAACGTTAAAGGCCACTATTGACGCCAAGCTTAACCAGATTGTTCCCAGTGCCTTTCGATCAAGGAAAATCCATGCTTCATGTACCATCGTTGCGAGCTTCTTTGCAAGACTGCCTAGTGGCAAATAGAGGTCCTTCTGGTAGAGATGGTCTTCAATTTGCATCTTCCAATGTTGGTAGTTTTTTCCATTGAACTTCTCGATCTTGAGCTTCCCTTCCTTTGCCATTACTCCCACTCAATTCAAGGAATCCTTTCCTTGAGATAATTTAGCTACGAGAAAACCTTACTCTGATACCATTAGTTAAGAAATATAACATAGCTAAGTAGATAATTGAGTAGATTACTTAATGGAGAGAGATAATTTTCACACAGAAGAGATTATAGAGTAGAGAGAGAGAGAGTACACACGATATACGTGGTTCACCCAATGTGGGCTACATTCACGGGAAAGCAGCCACTTAATGGCTTCAGTACTTGAAACAAGAAGTAGGTTACAAAGGGATTATACCCTTAATAGAGCTCCCGCCTTGCTTCACTCTCACCACCTCACATCCACCTTGTTGCATCAACTTCACACTATTAAATGTGTGTAGAAATGGCCTCCTTTTATAGGCCAAAAGGGCTACCCTCTCTCATGAGAGGCATCCATGTGTAGTTGCCCTTGTGTAGATAAGTCCAAATCGGACCCTCCAATCTGCCCATGTGTGGCCGCCCTTGAGAAGACAAGTCTGCTTTTGAATTCGGCCACCGGCCATCGGCCATTGACTTCCGACCACCAGCCAACTGGCCAACCGACTGATCATTTTCTGACCACTTTTCGGTTGCCATCCGGCCATAATATTCTGGAATAAAGGAATATTCCGGCGAGTCATGTAGGTTTTCGGCAATGTTCACACACGATGGATTCTCCTCATAATGGGAACCTTACAAGTGTGCGTTTTTACCACAAAAAATTCCAAGGGGTAAATCAGGCTCCATACTTACCAATACTTGTGATGGCCTTGTACAGGTTTTGTACGGTTTTCTTTTCTCTCTCATGGACACATTGGCCTTTACATGGGAGGTTGTTGGGGTAAATCCTTATGTGGTCGGTTAGGCTAGGCGCCCGCCCACTACTTATTCATTATGTGCATAATAGAATAAGGGGGCTCACATATTGTGAGTGAGTTTTATCCCCTGCAAACACAAGGGCTCCTCTTCTCCTCTCTTTCCATCGTTGGACACACGCTCCCGCCTCACGCACTTCACAAAGTAGTATTCCACCATTGCATGTTAAGACCCCCCACATGACATTGAATTGTACAATCAAATATGGATACCTAAGAAGCTACTCCATACTAATGAGAAGGTTGAGCACATCTCCGGTTCCATCGATACAGAAGTCAACATGGAGCATAGCCCTAGCGAACCTCCTACCACAAAAACAATTAAGAAAATAGATCAAATTTTTTTGAGGTTCTCAGTTCAAGCTATTGGGGTGGAAAAGCAGGCACTAGCATAGAGAGCATTCCAAAGACAAAATGTGCTTGGATGTTAGACCTAGAGCTTCATGTCTAGTTCTATGTTGTGTAAATAGACTATTTGTATGTGTTTTTTTTTCACATTTTAGTGCGTTCTTACCTCAAGCTGGAGATTTGAGCATATGTAAGTCATGTTGTTCATGCTCGACGAGATGAGCATAAGAATTTAAACACAATGAGGGGAGAGAGAGAGAGAGAGAGAGAGAGAGGTATTACATTTCTTGCTCAAAGCTTTAACTTAACCAACACATGTACATCTCAAAGCTTTAACTTAACCAACACAATGATCGGAGCTTCTCAAGATCAAAACATAAACACACACATAATAATAATTATAGCCTTGTAAGAATCAAGTCATCACCCCCATCAGTAATCATCAAAACTCACACTCAAAATAGCCACCCTACACACTATCTTGCATAATCTACAAGTATGCATCATAGGGTATCGCACCATCAGACACTGCATCAAGTACTTTTGTTATTCAAACCATGCACAGACACTTACTAATCTTAGCAATCTGGCTTCAACGACTAAATAAAAGATGAATGCACATTCTCCCACTGGGTTTTTTTCCCTTCATCTCAAGTATCTCTTCACTTTTTTAATAAAGAAGAGTCTCATCATCAACCAACACATAGACCAGACCTGATAGGGAGATGTTGTATGCACCATTCAAGATAGCATTTTTGATGGTTTGGCCAACTACAAGATGTGGCGAGGGAGTAGGTTCTGTAAGCTTTGCAACTAAAAAATGAGTGAGGAACAAAGCAGCGACAAGGGGATAAGTGGTTAGTGTCACCTCATACGAGCGTATCTTGGTTGAATGATGGTTGAGACTAGAAGAGAGCCCATGCATGTGAAGGGAAGGGTGGCCTTGTTTGAGACGACGTCCCCTTGTAGGCTAATGGTTTGTTGAGCTTAGCAAGTTGCCATGCACAGTTTACACACCCTAAATGAAAGCCTTTCCCCCAAATTTTCGACCTCCTTTTAGGCCTTCGTTTTGTTTATGTCTGTAATAAAATTTAAATCCACTAAAGATATATTTGCAAGTGTAATGCATATTCTTTACGGCAATTCTTAGATTTTGATTCTTGATCCCAAAAAATCATTTCCTTTTCACTTCACTTCACTAAAGGGGCATGATATGTGGGTTGATTTTAAATGGGCACCCTTGCCCTTCAAATATCCCACATTGTATAGTTTTTTTGGTAGCTGAGATTTTTTTTTTTGCAAGGTAATTCACATTTAAAACGGGCAAAATACCCACAAAAATGGCTAAAATGCCCGTCAACTTGTTATGCCTGACCAAGTTGCCAAGCACTTGGTTGGGCTGGTTAGTGATGCTAATTCCAATTTTACACATCCATGAGTCACATCTCCACAAGAGTGAAAAGAAAGAAGGTCCAGGGTCACTTGCAAGTTTAGGCCATCCCCCATTGATGAAGTTTTGAGCCATCGATTAGTCACATCGTGGGGTTAGAGAGGGAAAACGGATAAGTGAGGAAGAAATCGGCATCAAGGGGCTGTGCTTAGGGGGGGGGGACTTGTGAGGTTCTGCGGGGAAAGACAAGGAGCAAATGATGAGAGTTTCGAAATGAGAAGAGTAAAGTGAGGATGAGAGGAGAAAGGACAGGTTGGGCGATGAAATGGCATCAAGCCTTCAAGGAGGAAGGGGAAGGTAACGTGTGTGTGGCGGTGGCAGGGCAGGGCAGGAGGGGGGGGGGGGGGGGGGGGGGCTTGAAAGCTGAAGGGATGGCGTGGCCATGTGAGGTCGAGCGTGTGGGGGTAATCTTAGCTTACACACATGCAGAGTTAAGAATAAGAAGGATTGCAGCAAGCAAAGGGGCGGGCAGTACTATCATTAAAAGTTTCTGTGCAACGCTCGGCTCCAAAGTCTACTCCAGTACATTTACAACTAAAACAACATTGGCAACTCTGAACTCTCGTCCCGACTCCGGGGCTCCCGCCCCCCCGTCCCCCTCACCTCCCCCTCCCCTCCTCCTCAGGAGAAGTCAGGACTCAGAAGCTCCCCCTCCCTTGCCTCGTTCTCCTTCCCCTCGCCATCACATGCCCATTATCATCCACACCTCTACATCATCCCATAATTGAACCCCCATTATACACTTTCCATCTCAAGCTACTCTCGACACTTGATTGCGGTGGCCACACTTGCAAGTGGTACCTTTTCACACTACACACTCGTTCCAACTTCCAAGCACTTACCCTTAAGGTCTCTCAAGCAAGGTTGCCTTTTGCCAACCACCATCCTAGAGAGTTACACATTCAAAACTTATACTTAACTAGTGTGGCCGGCAAAGGCCGTCTCTCTCTCTCTCTCTCTCTCTCTCTCTCTCTCTCTCTCACGCTCAGTCCACTATCTCACCGGAGGAGCAGGGCACACAAGCCGGATGAAGGAACGCACGCCAAGTGGCAGAGGAGGGGGGCGGGGGGATCCCTCCTCCTTTTATAATAGGGAAAATTACCAAAATACCTTTCTAATTTGTGAAAATTCCCAAAATACCCTTGTATCTATTTAGCTGGATTGTTCGCGATTTCCTAATCTTTATTCTTTTTTGACAATGTATATCTTTTAGTGCTTAGCATGTAATTTGTCACAAATTACCTCCCAAAAAAAGACAAATATGTCTAAAAATAATGAAGCAATTCATCTCCAAAGCCTGCATTACTAGCTCAAATTCTAGTTTTAGTATCTTGTATTCATAGACAATCAGTCTTCTTATGAAAAGCTTTTTTTTTATTAATTTTTGGATAAATCTACTCTCACAACCAGTGGTATTTTGGAAATTTTGAAAATTTTGAAGGGTATTTTGGGAAATTTTGACAAAATATGAAGGGTATATTGAAATTTTTTGAAATTTGAAGGGTATTTTGGGAATTTCCACAAATTAGAGGGGTATTTTGGTAATTTTCCCTTTATAATAGTATAGACTACCAAAAAGATGGAAAATCTTCGAGATTTGATGGACAAGGGTACATGTAAAGAGCAACACTTGGTGTCTCCCATAAAGAGAAAAGCACTAAGTTTCTTGAAACTTTTTTCTTCTGTCAAAAGGAAAGCATTCCCCTAAAGTTGTAGGAGATGATGTTGATGGGCTTAAAGAACATATGTACTAAGGGTATTGTCCATAGTCTTTGTCTCTACTGCTCATCCAAAGAAATAGTAAACACCTCAAATTCGATTCTTGCATCCTTCCTAAGAGTAGCTGTTTCTTTGATCTTGTTCGAGCCTAGAGCTTTTTTTTTTTTGCAAAATTCACAATTGTGAGTGGATAGTATTAAGAACAAAATATACGCCAATCCTCGAGCTCAGACCGAGCCTTGAGGGTCAAAGGATTACAAGTTGTCTGCTTGGCAGAGAAACCATTCCTACTCCTTGGCTTTACTTATTACAAGATGTTATTTTGTTCCATTTTTGGCTCTTCACTTATAAGGCATCTTTGGCATGGAATTAGAAGCTTTCTAGCAATTATCCTTTGGTTTTGCCACATTCTTGTGTTGCATTTCTAAATTCCAGGTATTATAAGAACCATTTGGTGGTTGGAAACCTTCTGGTCTAGTACTAACCTTAACTTTGTCTTGTTTTGCATGAACAATAATCCTTGAATTGGCTTATAAAGGATTGAATTCCACTCCATTTTGTTAAATTTATTGAATTCTCTCCTTTAGTTCACTTATGGTGTGGACCCAAGGGTTGTGAATGTGCCAAAGCTAGGATTTTCACATTTTTGTGTCATATATGGGTTTTTTCAAACCTCTCAATCCTAGTTGGCTATGCAAGCACATATCGTGGAGACTCCACACTAGCAAATATTTGGGGCATGTTAAATGTACCACTCAGTACTACCCAACTACATAAAGTGGGTACGCCTGATCTTGCACCCACCCTATGTAAACTTTCTTCACCTTCTAATGGAACGTCTACGATTCTAGAATGTAGCATAATGGATAAGGATACAATTAGCATGCCCCCAAGAGTTTCGAAGGTATAGCATTATAAATGCATATCAAGAAGAGCTACGAAAATGTGTTTTTGTTTGTTGTGCATTGTGTGTATTTTGCATTATCTTTTATGTATATTTTTTCTTCCTTTATTAAAATATATTATCTTCAACAAAAATACATAAAAGACCTACATAGATGGGTTGGATTGCTCTATTTTAATACTTTCCACACATCATGGCCACTAAGGATGACTCAATCATGTGGCTATGACCCATGGGATATAATCTATTGAGTATCAATGGACCAATCTTTATGAGATTTTCCTTCTTTAGTGAAATCAAAATGGAAAATGACCATATAATAAGGGTAATGGAAAGGTGACCAATCAAATGAACAAAGATGCTCTCTTTTTGAAAGGAACTTGAACCCAAAACCTCCACATTGTTAAACCGATAATTCATGATAATGTTCCATCACCTTGTTTTTGGATAGAGAATATTTCATCTGAAATTGAGTGGGCTATTCTTTAAAAATGTTCCTTCAAGATTTTTATCATGAGGAGAGACATCTCTCGATCTCTCATATGTGTGTGTGTGTGTGTGTGTGTGTGTGTGTGTGTGTGTGTGTGTGTGTGTGTGTGTGTGTGTGTGTCTCTGTGTGTGTGTGTGTGTGTGTGTGTGTGTGTTTGCGCACGTGTGCGTGTGTACGTGCATATTATAAAATTCTTTGGGCCAACTCAAAATGCTTCTTTATAGCAAACAAAAAATTCAATTGCATGCTAACTTTTTTCTATGTGATCAAAATCTAAGGTTGATGCATAAAATGTGAAATCTTATTTTCATTGAGCCGAGAGATTTTTTTTTTAAAATGTCATAAGAAAATTATTTGTTAGTTATATTGCCTTTTTTTTCTACACAAGATGCAAAGGTCATTTTGCAAGACCCTATTTTCATATGATAGGTATACTTAAAAGGAAAGTGGTCATGTCAAAAAATCCAAAAATAAGGTTAACACTAGGTTGGTAATGGGACACTTTTATGTCCTATTAAGTGACCATTTTCTTTGAATTATGTCAAGAGTTTCAAAATGAATTTTGAGGTGCTATCTATTTAGAAAGTTGTCTCATGAGCTGAAAAAAACTTGACATTTTTTTGGAATATCAATTCCATCTTTAATCTTGTCCTTGCACAACATTTCACAACCTAAACTGTTTGAAAAAACGGGTCCTATTTTTGGCTTTTTTTAACTTTTTGCAACTATACCACTCTAGAATTCATGTTTGTGAGGTCTATAATGCTAGAGAACTATCTTTAGTAGTCCTCAACATGTCCTGATGCTTCTAGGGAGAAATAAATTTAAAGTTGTAAGTTATGACTAAATTACAAAAATTGTCAAATCCTATTTTTAAGCCAATTTTAGCTCTTCTATGATTTTTTTGGTGGCTTTCATGATATCCAAATGCAGTTTTGATTTCCTATGTCACATATTGTAACATAAAGCTAATATTCCTTGAGTTTTGGGGCACCTAATACCCTTATTTTCATAGTAGACAATTATGGTTGATTTTTTCAATTATAGAAGAAAACGAAACATTCTAGTATATCAAGTATAGCTTTTTCAATATTGTTAGTTTCTTGTGACAACTACATGCATTTTGTAGGTAGTAACCATATCTAGTCATAAGAATCAAATTTGGCTAGATATTGAATAGTTTCTATGGGATTCTACAACTCATAATGTTGAACCCAGTTTTTTCAGTTTTTTCATGTTTGCTGTATTTAGCACTTCATCTTTGTCCCCAAGATTCCCCTTGGTAAGAGATGTATTATTCTTTTGACATGCTCCATGGCTCCTTATGAACCTAAAGGACAATAGGGAACTAAGAAAACATGCATATCTTATTTGTATTGAGCGTGGCTATAGAAACTTTGATGATAGGTTTGCAGAATGGTAAAAAATCAACTTTTTTGTACCTATTTCTTTTGGAAAAACAAAAAATAGTGAGTGAGAAGCAATCATATGTTCTGATCACCAACCCATTGAAGTCAACTAGGGAATTTATCTCAAGTCCTACAAAAATCCCTAATCTTATTTTTATGCAACAAAACGTAAGAAATGACTATTTTGATGAAAATGTACTGGTCCATCAACTTTGGAGGCTTGGTGTGACCAAAAGATGAGAAATTTTACTAGTTTCTTATTTTTTCCATGTGTAGTAGGCCTTGAACTATAACCTCATGAAAGGATTTTACAAAATGAGTGGATCTACTATGGTTTTAGAGGTTTTTTTCAAAACCCCGAAAGGACACTTTTATGTCCTGTTAGGTTACCAACCTAGTGTTAAAGATTAATAGATATTTCCAACAAAAACAACTTAACTATAGACATTGAAATAATTATTAAAATCTATTTCTTAGTTCATTTATGGTGTGGACCCAAGGGTTGTGAATGTGCCAAAGCTAGGATTTTCACATTTTTGTGTCATATATGGATTTTTCTAACTTCTAAATCCTAGTTGGTCATGCAAGAACATATCGTGGAGGCTCCGCACTAGCAAATGTTTGGGGCATGTTAAATGTCACAGTAAGCACTACCCAACTACATAAAGTGGGTACACTTGATCTTGCACCCACCCTATGTAAACTTACTTCACCTTCTAATGGAACGTCTACGATTCTAGAATGTAGCATAATCGATAAGGATACAATTAGCATGCCCATTTATAGGATAAGAGGACCAAGAGTTTCAATGGTATAGGATTTTAAATGCATATCAAGAAGGGCTACCAGCATGCACACAAAATTGTTTTTCTTTGTTGTGCATTTTGTGTGTATGCATTCTCTTTTATGTATATTTTTTCTTCCTTTATAAAAATATACATTTGTCAACAAAAATACAGAAAGGACCTACATAGATGGGTTGGATTTCTCTTTTCTAATACTTGCCACACATCATGGTCACTAAGGGTGACTCAATCATGTGGATATGACCCATGGGATATAATCTGTTGAGTATCAATGGATCAATCTTTATGAGATTTTCCTCGTTGAGTGAAATCACACTGGAAAATGACAAAAATAATAAGGATAATGGAAAGGTGACCAATCAAATGAACAAAGATGCTCTCTTTTTGAAAGGAACTCGAACCCAAAACCTCCACATTGTTAAACCGATAGTTCAAGATAATCTTACATCACCTCGTTTTTGGACATAGAACATTTCATCTGAAATTGAGTGAAATATTCTTTAGAATTGTTCCTTCAAGATTGTTATCATGAAAAGAGACAAAAGAAAGAGCCAGATTAGAGCATAGAGAAACATGATGCAACATAAACACAATGTGAGGTTGTGATTGGTACTCTATCTAATTCAATGAATCAAGTTGCAAAAGTAATCTAAGGAAGGTTTTATGCGTTCCCTTGTGGATGGTATGACTAATTGGCTAAAGGCAATAGTTTTTCTAAACAATCTACACATGGTTTCATCATTTTGAACCGGGCAATCTCTCTCTCGTGTGTGTGTGTGTGTGTGTGTGTGTGTGTGTGTGTGTGTGTGTGTGTGTGTGTGTGTGTGTGTGTGTGTGTGTGTGTGCACGCGTGCACTTGTGCGTGCATAATTTAAAATGTTTTGGGCCGACTCAAAATGCTTCTTTATAACAGACAAAAAGTTCAATTGGATGCTAAATTTCTTTTGTGTGATCAGAATGTAAGGTTGATGCATAAAATGTGAAATCTTTCTTTCATTGAGTTGAGAGAGATATGTATACATGTCTATTTATGTAAATATGTGTGCCAAGGGAGAGATGGAGAGGATTTCTAAATCAAACAAGTTGACTTCTAGATAATTTGATATTCAAAAAAATTTTAAAGCTTCTACCAAATATTTTATTACTCAAGCTGCTAATGATTGTAAGAGACAAATCCCTTCATTAACTTTGAGATCTTAAACTAGCAAAAAGAGTTGGATATTTTGACTTGTAAAGGTAGGGATTATTATCTTGAGACATTGAATTTTTTGAATCCTACTATATCATAAGTATTCGAGCATAATTAGTGTTAGATTCAATAGCTCGACCTAATGCATCCTTCCATACCCATTTAGTAGAAACAAGAGACGTTCAAGTGAGCATACTTAAGGGTATAGATAGCAAAAAATAATGGTAGACAATAAAAAAGAACCTCTTAATATTTAACAATTTTGAAAAATTACATCAAGCTATCAACTAACTCTATTCAGTAAGTATTGCAAAAAAAAGAGAGAGGATATAATCCTCGAAGCCACACAATGTAGGGGGAAATATGCTACCTTGGCATGTGGCAACAAGAAGCTTTGTAAACCGGTATTTTAAACATACTTATGTAAGCGTACCATTTAATGACAATAAATAAGAAAAGATCTTGAGTACACATGCTATACATCATGTGCTATTCATAAAGTTCCCTCAAGGATACATGTGGTGTTGTTAGGTGTGATCTCATTGAGAAGCTTTTAGGGAAAATGACACAATTTTTTGAGGCCTTCAATTAAAACTAGTTGTATGTATAATGGGTAAAACAATGATTTGTTGTACCTTGCTTCTTCAAACCACAAATTAAAAAAATCTTGTTAGACTAGGTATGATTTTACTGCTTTGTATGTAACAAATAATGTTCAATGACCACAAACGCATAATTCCAACTTCATTCATACAACCACAATCATGAGTTCTCCGATCTAAGCATATCAACGAGGTAGTACTTACCACAATAATTGAGTATCTCCTCATATTGATGATGAGGTTGGCCTCTATGCGTTTGATTAAATCTAGCTCTCGTTCAAGCTGAAAACATTATTACCAGCTTTGTTGAAATGAGGAAAACTAATCAACATTTTGAGCTACTTATTTCTTGCACTAAAGTTAATAGTACTAGCTATAACATTATCATCAAG
The DNA here is from genome assembly GCF_014529385.1 of Adiantum capillus-veneris. Classification (NCBI taxonomy): domain Eukaryota; kingdom Viridiplantae; phylum Streptophyta; class Polypodiopsida; order Polypodiales; family Pteridaceae; genus Adiantum; species Adiantum capillus-veneris. Next base: position 85,469,345 of record NC_140943.1, read on the forward strand.
ATATTCACATTTAAGAAAAACCTTGCTTTATCCTAGAATTAAGTCTTTATGATCAAATTGTTTTGTATTTTCTTTTTTTTTGGGGGAGAGAGAGAGAGAGAGAGAGAGAGAGAGAGAGAGAGAGAGAGGATGATGATAATTTGGAGCATGTTGGAGCCCCTCCTTTATGTACTAGAACTAAAGAATGCACTAAAAACTATGACTCTAATCGATGGTGTGGTTGAGGTCTAAACATGAGGTTCTTTTAGTACTAGCACTATAATTGGACACTCAAGTACTGTGTGACATTTGTAACTATTCTTTGAAGATAAAAATTTGATTCTTTATGTGTTTTATCGATTTTAATATTTATTTTTCCCTTGGTTTTTATAATGTAGTTAGGCTATAGAATAAACAAAAAGAGTCTTTTTTTTTTCATGTCAAAATGAGCACTATGTTAAGGGACTTTTTTAAAAAATTAGATGTTTTAAGTTGTTTTGTTCAAAATTTTATGGCATGACTATAACTTCCTAAAGAAAATGTATGGCTCGTACGCATGTTTATAAATTATCATTGTTAATATAATTGAGATTTGAGAAAGATCATGGTAAAATGTAGTTTTGATTTCTAAATGGACATTGGTAGCAAGCAAGATATGGGCCCCTCGGTGGCCCTTGGATATAAAACTCTTCCTATGGAAGATGCTATGGGAGGCTCTTCCCACCGGGATTAACATCTTAACCAAAGGGATAGGCTTTGCTAGATGCTCAAGGTGCAAAGCAACTAGTGAGGATCCCATTCACTTGTTCTAGGACTGTCCATCTACAAGAGGCCTTGCGAGCAAGATATATAATGAATACAGAAGACTTAGAAGATCATGTATTTCAAGAACAACCTAATCTTGAGAGGAAAGTTCTCGACATTTCGTGAGTATAAATGCAACATGCATGACAACCTTTAGCCAAAACACAAGAAAGAAATAAACACCATGTGTCAAAAAATTTCAAGGGTAATCCACTGATTTCGATTTGGGATATACGACATTGTATCTTAGTTCCAAAAATGCATTAAAGTGGGTACACTTTAATGCATTAAAGTGGATACACTTGATCTTGTAGCCACCCTTTGTAAACTTTCTTCAACTTCTAATGGGACGTCTACCATTGTAGAATGTAGCATAATGGAATAGGATAAAATTAGCATGCCCATTTGTAGCATAAGGGTACCAAGAGCTTCAATGGTATAGCATTATAAATGCATATCAAGAAGAGCTATGAACATGCACAAAAATGTGTTTTTCTTTGTTGTGCATTGTGTGTGTATGAATTCTCTTTTATGTATATTTTTTCTTCCTTCATAAATTTTTTTTTTTTCAACAAAAATACAAAAAGGACCTACATAGATGGGTTGGATTGCTCTTTTCCAATACCTGCCACATATCATGGCCACTAAGCGTGACTCAATCATGTGGCTATGACCCATGTGATATAATCTATTGGGTATCAATGGACCAGTCTTTATGAGATTTTCCTTGTTGAGTGAAATCACATTGTAAAATGACCAATATAATAAGGTAATGGAGACTAGGTGACCAATCAAATGAACAAAGATGCTCTCTTCTTGAAAGGAACTTGAACCCAAAACCTACACATTGCTAAATCAATAATTCATGATAATGTTACAACACCTCATTTTTAGACATAGAATATTTCATCTGAGATTGAGTAAAAATGTTTCTTTAAGATTGTTATCATGAGAAGAGACAAAAGAAAGAGCCAGATTAGATAATAGAGAAACATATTGATGCAACATAAACACAATGCGAGGTTGTGATTGATACTCTAATTTAATGAATCAAGTTACAAAAGTAATTTAAGGAAGGTTTTATGCCATCCCTTGTGGGTGGTATGCCTAAGTGGCTAAAGGAAATAGTTTGTTTAAACAAGCTACACATGGTTTCATCATTTTGAAACCCATCTCTCAGTCATGTACATGTGTGCATGCATAAAATAAAATGCTTTGGGCCGACTCAAAATGATTTTTTATAACAAACAAAAATTCCAATTGGATGCTAACTTTTTTCTCTGTGATCAGAATGTAAGCTTGATGAATAAAATGTGAAAAAAAAAATCATTGAGTTGAGAGAGATATGTATACATGTTTGTTTATGTAAATATGTGCCAAGGGAGAGATGGAGAGGATTTATAAATTAAACAGGTTGACTTCTAGATATACTTTGATATTCAAAAAAAGTTTAAAGCTTCCACCAATTTTTGATTTACTCAAGATGCTAATGATTGTAAGAGACACAATATCCCTTCATTAACTAATTTGAGATCCTGAAGTAGCAAATAGAGTTGGATATTTTGAGCCATAAAGGTAGGGATTATTATCTTGAGGCATTCATGACTATTTAAATCCTAGTATATCACAAGTATTCAAAGCATGATTAGTGTTAGATTCAATAGCTCAACCTAATCCATCCTTCCATACCCATTTAGTAGAAACAAGAGGCATTCAAATGAACCCTCTTGGGCGAGTAGACTTAAGGGTAAGGATATAGCAAAAAAGGCAAAAGAAAAAAAATCATGGTAGACAATAAAAAAGAACTCTTAATATTTAACAATTTATGTAAGTGGGTAGGATACCATCCTTGAATCCATACAATGCAGGGGAAAATATGCTACCCTCACATGTGGCAACAAGAAGATTTGTAAAACGGTATTTTAAACATACTTATGTAAGCATAGCATTTAAAGGAAATAAGTAAGAAAAGGCCATAAGTACACATGATATACATCATGTGCTATTCATAAAATTCCCTCAAGGACACATTTGGTGTTGTTAGGTGTGATCTCATTGAGAAGCGTTTAGGGAAAATGACACAATTTTTTGAGTGCCTTCAATTAATACTTTTATGTATAATGGGTGAAACAATTATTTGTTGTACCTTGCTTCTTCAAACCAAAAATATACAAAATCTTGTTATACTAGGTATGATTTTAATGCTTTGTATGTAACAAAGAATGTTCAATGACCACAAAAACATAATTCCAACTTCATTCATACAACCACAATCATGAGTTCTCCGATCTAAGCATATCAATGAGGTAGTACTTACCACAATAATTGAGTATCTCCTCATAAAGATGATGTGGTTGGCCTCTATATTATACATCTAAATAGAACAACCATGCAAGTAAAATAGAAACTAAAAATCAATTAGGTAGCTTAATCACTTGAGTTTTGAAGATAATAACTTGAGTAACATTTGAGATAATTAAGGATGATTAAGGATGTTGAATGTTTATGGAAACACCATATTGGAGAGTTATGGAATTTTCAATTGATTTCAGTAATCCACAATGAGGTTAAGATTTATCCATACTGTCAAAGCTCAATACCTTCTATGAAAATGGAAACCTTATTAAGGTTGTACTAGGTAGTGCTTTTAAGTCCTACTTTCAAACAATTGTCCAAGACTCGATCACATGGTCAAATCATAACAGCCTTATGTGAACTTGGGACTCTAGCAACTCCAACAATATCTAAAATTGTATTTAGAGAACTTTCTCATACTTACTCTTATTATCTTGTTTTATTAAATCTAGATCTCGCTCAAGCTGGCAACATTATTATCAGCTTTGGTTGAAATGAGGAAAACTAATCAAAATTTTGAGCTACTTAGTTCTCGCATTAGTACTAACTATAACATCATCATCAAGATATTCACATTCAAGAAAAACCTTGCCTCATCCTTGAATTAAGTCTTTATCATCAAATTGTTTTGTCAATTCATTTGCAAATACGACCAACATTATAATATTTCGTCATCAAGAGGAGAGGGCCTTCAATTTTGTGTTTTTTTTGGAGAGAGAGAGAGAGAGAGAGAGAGAGAGAGAGAGAGAGATGATGATTTGGAGCATGATGGAGCCCCTCATTTATGTAGTAGAATTAAAGAATGCACTAAAAACTATGACTCTAATTGATAATGGGATTGAAGTGTACACATGAGGTCCTTTTAGTACTAGCTCTATAATTGGACACTGAAGTATTGTGTGACACTTGTAACTATTCTTTGAAAATAAAATCTAGATTCTTTATGTGTTTTATCAAATTTTAATATTTATTTTCCCTTGGTTTTTATAATGTAGTTAGGCTATAGAATAAACAAAGTGAATTTTTTTAAAATGTCAAAATGTTATGGAAATTTTGAAAAAAAAAATCAAATTTTTTCGATGTTTTAAGTTGTTTTCTTCAAAATTTCATGACATGACTATAGCTTAGTAAGGAAATGTATGGCTCATATGCATGTTTATAAATTATCATTGTTAATATAGAAAGATCATGGTAAAATTGTAGTTTTTATTTCTAAATGGACATTGGTAGCAATCAAGATATGGGACCCTCAGTGGCCCCTGGATATGAAAATCTTTGTATGGAAGGTCTACACGAGGCTCTTCCCATCGTGGTTAAGATATTAACCAAAGGAATAGGCTCTGCTAGATGCTCAAGGTGCAAAGCAACTAGTGAGGATCCCCTTCACGTATTCTAGGACTTTCCATCTACAAGAGGCCTTGCGAGCAAAAAATGTAAATGGATACAAAAGACTTAGAATATCATGTACTTCAAGAACGATCTAATCTTGGGAGCAAAGTTGTGGAAAACCCAAGCCATCCTAATAAGTACACAAATTGACTGTTTCTACTGTTTTCGTCAAGTCTAGAAGTCTAGAAACCGGTGTATCTTTGAAAATGACCACTCAATGGCTAGTTTCAAAGAGATTATCCAAGAAATCATGGGAAGTGATCATCTCTTTTGGAAATTGGAAAACATAGGAACTCTGAAGAGTGGGAAAAAGTAAAAGCCATCACGTTTCTCCTGACAACCAGCTCTATGTAACTATCTAAGTGACTCTCTTATGTAAGAGGATGTGTGACTCTGAAATGTTTTGTTATGCCCCCTCAAGCACCTACCGTGATTAATGAGGATCGTTGTACTTTGGTTTTGAGTTAATATAACACATCCACTCACAATTGTAAATATGGCCAAAAAAATAAATATAAAAATTGTAGCTTTTTTTTCACTTAGAATAGTACGCTACAAATTCTTAAAGTGTTGAACAGAAAATCTTGAAAAGCTTTCTTCACAAAATTGTCGTCGTTGTTGTTATAGTATTGGATTGTGATGCAAAGAGAATTTCTAGAGGTTAAAACCAAGATAATACATTGTTTTGAGGGCTCTATCTCGAGTCAAAACCTTTTAAATCGTGTCACTTCTGAAATTTTTGCATACATCATATATCATTCTACCACAGATTTATCACAAAAGAACGATGGAGGTGATTTTTTTTTTTGCAATACTCACAAGTGTGAGTTGTATATCAAAATTTTAACAAAGATCAAGTCAATACGTCACCAATACAAAAGTAAACGACTAAGACAGAAGTCACCTGCGCATAGAGTCATGACCATTACCATCCAGCTGATATGTGAGCCACCCGATCTCAAAGTCTCAACCTGTATGGGTGAAAAACAAATTTTTTAATGCACTCTACATTGACATGAAAAATTTAGTGAAGTTCTTAATGGCTAATGGCTTCAAAAAATATATATTCACCACATATATAGTGCAAGAATACTCTAAAAGAGAAGAAAACTCTAAAGGAAAAATGACAAAAGAAAAACACAAATGTATGGATGTGCACTTTATATGGAAGCAAAAAGTCTTTAAACTTTCCACTTTCATGGTCTTTTCATTTCTTAAGTCTTTTTTCTGAGATTGGGACCAAAGTATCTTAGTTCCAGAAATGTATTAAATTCTTTAGGAAATATATATACCATCCCCCACCCAAAACTTCGGTTATACATTTTAGCAATAAATAAAAAATAATCGAGGCATAAAAACACTGCAAACATTGCCTTAAGGAGATATACTCATGTGTGCATCAAGCGAGTAATCATCAATGAAAGTAGGGAAGTTGAAAAAAGACGGAGGATACATACATCTGAGATCACAAATAATACCATGGAAAGCTACAATTTGCAAGTAGCTCAAACAATATAACTAGCATTAATTAAAAACTTAGAATGTTGGATTTTGCCCAGAATATAGCCTTCAGATACATGTGTATAAATGGTGTGTAGACAAGAGGGTGCAACAAAGCAAACCTCTCAAATTTATGCATACACAACAAAATCGCAAGATTCATATGGTCAAGATTGTGTATACCAAAGCTTTGTATCTACAATAGAGGAGAACTACACAAAAACTAGTGGGTGCTATACAACACATGCAATCCACAAAAGATTACAAATTTCCTATTTTGTAGAAGTCTATATTCTATAAGAAAACCCTGCACAATAGACATCGCTTGTGCAATACTACTAGTAGTTGAAACAAAAGTCGAATTGAGGCCAAATCAAACCCTTCAGACACTATAGCTCATAGAGAGTCCTCAAAGATTATGGTGCCTTGTGAATGCTTACTAAAGAATAAATATCACCTCAATTCAAGAACGTAAGCCAGGAGAGTGCTAGCGATGACTACTCGGATACCAAAGCCTTTGTTTCATAACGAATTGTTAGAATTAGGTTGCATGAATGCACAATATCAGTTTAAAGAAGTGCAAGGACACACAATCTCAAAAATAGTATTATTGAGTGTGCTATTCATATATACACTCACATACATATATATGCATATACATATTTGTTGTACCTTGCCACAATCAATGCAGTGTGTCTAAATTATTGTTCACATTCAAGAATATGGCTACTCTTTACATGTCAGGGATTCCTTTCATGTCATCTGAGCAAAAAGAAAATTGATGATTGTTTTCACATGAATGAGGGTTTGATTGGGAATGCCTTTTTGCCTTGTTGAAGCTTTTGAGATTGTCAATTAGTCTACCAATTTGGCTTAGATTGTAGATCAACATGTATCTCCTTGCCAGTGCAAAGAGTTTTGTAGTTGATCCATGTGTCCAAGAGGAAAGAGAAATTGCCTAGTTGCATGAAGGGACTAATTTGTTAGAGAGTTACTCGTCACCACTTAGGCACTGGTCACACAAGGTATAGGGCTAGGTTGCATGGCCTTTGCCCTGCAACTCTTTATCAGTTTCTTTTTCATATTTAATGAGCAACCACCCATGAAAATCCAAAAATTGTTGTATCATTTTTGCATTACTTTCGTAGCTGTCGAGATTTTTGAGCAGCAAGCGTTTTTTCGGTGTGATTTTGGGCTTTTGGCATGTGATTTCGACATGCCTTTTAATTGCAATCACAATTCATAATTCACATGCGGGTAACCAAATGGCAAGGCATGATCCTTGGAGAGCAGCTCACAAGCGACCTAGCCCATAGTAGTTATGTTTAGTGATCACCATGGCACCTCCATGGTCACGCACGCAGTAGCCACCCGTTATATAAAAAAATCGGCATAGGTGCACTAGCTATATACACTTGAGAAGTGGTGCTCATGTGACCATAGCCTTACTCAGATAAAATGATTCCATCTGGCTAAGGTATAATGATCACACTAGAAGCGTCCCGGGTGCGGTGGGAGCAGCACCTACCTTTTACATAAGGGATGTGAACATAACTGGAAGTGTAGAGGTAGTGGCAGAGGAATTGGGACCACCACATGGCACAACATTTAAACCCAACGTGGAACCCAGGGCTTCCTATGCGCCAAGCCCAATGCCAATACCTACTCCACATGTAGTCTCTCTGGCGCGCCTTCACCCACGGTGCCTGCTCACTTAGTGACTTGGCAACATTTGCTCAAGCTATTGGTCGATCTATTGCTGAGAATATGCGTAACACGCCTGATAGAGAGCCTAGAAGTAAGGCAGTACAAATAGCCAAGCTCACACAAAAATTTAGTGGATACAGGGATGTGAGAAATCATATCGAAGTGTTTGAACAAATATGTGATTATCTGAGAACACAATGACCGACATAAGAGCAATGCTTTAAGCCTAACCTTAACTGGAAAGGCTGGGGATTGGTATAGAACCCTAAGGGTGGAAGAAAAAACGATTTACCCTACTCTTAGGAGACTGTTCTTAAAAGAATACATACGAGAGGAGTGCTTTGGGGTGTAGCCTCTCAGCTCCAGAAAGCCCAACGAGAGGAAGGAGAGTCGATGAGAGACTTTATAAGTCACTTGAAGCATGTGAATTCTCATTGTAATCCAAATGAGCGCTTCAACAATAACCAATTGCTTGATAGATTCATTAGAGGATTACGACATGAGGATATCTACAATGGTCTAGTCATTAGAGGTATCACCACTTGGGAAGCAGTCACCACCAATGCGATCCAATTGGAGGATAATTTAATGATTCAAGGAGAAAGAGTGTCTGTTGGGACTAAATCTATTAGCTCGCAAGCATCAGGGCATCAGCCAATGACCCTAAAGCCTATTGCTAAGGAGCCAAAGATATCTGAGATGACTTTAGCAGATCTCACCAAGGCTATTCAAGAGAGTCTTAGAGACAATCGTGCTCCGCAAAACACTCATATGTATCCAAGAAGGTAGCAACAATGGTGCTCAGTATGCTATGGACCACATAGTACCAGTGAATGCCCTACTTTTAGAGTAAAATTCAATGGGAACTGCAATGCATGTGGGAGGTATGGTCATCAAGCTAAGGATTGCATAGTATTTAAGCGTGAGATGGCCAATAGACCAACCTTAGCATGGACAGACACACCTCGAGTGCCTGCATTGATGCCGGCCCCACCTCTTGAACAAACATCACAACACATGGTCCCTAGGGCCCAAAATGTTGTTCAAACAACACCTTTACCACCTCCAGTGCTAGGACCGCAACCACCACATCCGAGAATCACTTCGGTGAATCAACTGGGTTGTGAGTCGTCTATTGCTTGTTTGGAAGGCTGTGAGGAAGATATAGATCCTAATATCGCCTATGGATGGATGTGCTTGAAGAAAGTCCACAATACTACATGGAGGACTATTGGGGACAAGTCAAACCTATCTATCAAGTAGCTGCTCTTGCGGCAAGAGGCCAAAATATCAATTACACCGCTAAGAGACCACCTCTTCAATGCTATGAGTGTGGAGGCCCATATCGTGTAGCCGAGTGTCCTATTAGGCTACAAAACAACACCACACTAATGCAAACCAATCAAGCGAGCACGTCTACAATGCCGATACTCATGTGTAATCAATGTGGCATAGATCATTTGATTGCCCAATGTCCAAATAATCCAAATGCGCCGAAGATCACACCATTAAACTTGATTGAAGTTACCGAGGAGCCATCACCAAGTACACTCATGGTACCTACTGTAAACGTACTCACACGATCGATGCTCCAAAAACAAAATTATATTCTTGAGAAAAGAGACACGGCATCATTGCCCAATCTTAGAAAAAGAGGAAAACACGAAGAAAGAGATCGCAAAAAGCAGCGAAGTCAGACCTCAGTTCAAAGACCAACATAGGGACTGGTGATGACCCCGTATATATGAATGACGCTGAAGAAGATTTTGATTCAGGTGAAACCATGGAGACCAAAACGACCACTAACATAGAAACCAACAAGGAAGATCTTCATGAGCCACAATGTCCAGGATCCAAAAAGAAGCTAGGAACTTACCCAAACCCTACAGAGGACTGAGCGAGTCAAGAAATTAAGGAGTTTGGTAGAAGATACCCAAAGGGATCTAGAACCAACACCTAGGAAGATCCAGATTACAGACATCGTGTTCCCTACGCAACAACAACCTCACCAAGTCCATAGACCCTTGGACATACCTAGTGTCATCCAAGAAGAAAGTGACTTAAAGTCATGGGAAAGTGGGCGTACTCACTTCTTGATGGAAAGAATGTTTACAGAGGGACTACCTAATCCTATCGAAGAAATGGAGATCCCATCTTCCCCACGTCAAGGGACTCAAGGCCAAAAGGTGCCTTTAAACATTGCCAAATTGATGGATTTCATGTCTTCAGAAGTTAGAACCACCATCATGTCCAAACTATATAAAGATCCTGAGCTGGTCTCAGCTCTTCGAGCCTTCCTCAATGGAGAACTAAAGTTTGGGCTACCACAATTTGCAACAATTTGCACAGATGGATGGAGCTGGAGAGATTCCATTAGAGGAGGAATACATAGATCCACAACCCAACCTAGATGAGAACCTTGTTATAGAAATACATGTTAACAAGTTGGGACAATACTTTGAGGGTGATGAATCCAATGCAACCATACCAATCACTACTAAGGGATTAACTGTGAAGGGAATCCTTGATGGTGTGCTGGGGTTAGCATTGTGACTAAAAATTGTTGGGAAACTATGGGAAGACCTCACCTTGCGACCACAACCATAGTAGTGAAGATGGCCAATGGGTCTATTGTTAAACCTATTGGGATGCTAGAAGATCTCAAGATCAAGGTCTTTGGACATAAGATAAGAATTACCTTCATTGTTATGGATTTCTCCAAACACACTATGGCATCGGAGATGATCTTAGGACGTCCTTTCATGAGGGAAGAAAAAATGGTGCATGACTGGTCTAAAAACCATGTCTACTTGCAGTTCCAAGATTTTGTCATTCGAGTGGATCTTGTGACGGGTCGAGCACATTCTCTAGGAAACAGGTTTATAAATTGATCATAGATCTAACACCACAGTTCACTCGGCCCCATTGCAGTATTGTTACAAGTGTAAAGCGGACACTGATGTTGGGGAAGATTCTCCTTATATGGATGTACTACCTGGGATGACTGATTCTGACAATGTGATTGGCTCCACCTAGCAGCAACCATAGACACTTGGGGAAATAGGGGGACAACCTGGGTAACACCTGAGGGGGATGAAATGCCTGTACCCTTAAATATGCTACAAGCAATGCATATAGCTTCTGACAAAACTCATCCTAATATAACGAAGAAAACATACAAGTGGTCCCTAAAACTTCTTTAGCAACCATAGCCAATGCTAAAAGACAGGAGCCTGGTAAGAGACGTCGCACTCGCTCCAAGAAATGTAAGGAAACATGGCGTTGGATTCCTAAACGACTATTGGAAGCCCAAGGCTACTATCAAGGAAATGATCAAATCTGGGTGCCAAAACATAGATTGTGTTCTTACATGTCACCTGACCCATGTGAGCTCAATCCTGTAGCTTCAAAACAAATTAACGATCGCGGAAAGAAAAAAATCACAGAATGCTACACACCCGCTCCAAATCTAGTTTGGGTACCGAAGAAAGAACAATTTGTTCCACCTAGCTCAGGAAGGGGGGAGTCCCATGCTACAACACCAAATTGAAGAGCTACAAAGAACAAAAACAGACCTCCGAGCAAAATTACAAACAAAGCAAGCAAATGTGGCCCAATAATATCAAGAATCTCAAGCCTTCAATGAAGCAAATACTAGTCTACAAGTTGAGCAACAACGAGTGGAGGAGGAGCTTGAAAAAGAAAGACAAATAAATGTCAAGCTTGGGGAGTCTTACGGGGTGGTCAAAACCATGCTCACCCAGCTCCTAGCAATGCAAGACACCCCAACCCCTGTTTCTACCTCATCAAGACTAGCCTCAATTGCAAAAGAGCTCAAAGATCTAAAGGAGGCTTTAGGTCAAGAGAAATATGATCTAAAGGAGGCTTTAGGTCAAGAGCCAAAAAGATGAGGACATCCGGTTGCTCAAAGAACAATTGGGCGAAAGCACAAGAGGAGTTGGCAAAACAAAATAAAGCACACATCTTGTCTATACAAAGAGAGATTTGGAAACTAGTGCAATGAGGACTCAACCAACCACAGTAAAGTCCCTCTTCCAATGGGAGAACAGCATATGCATTAGGCAAAATTTGGACTCACAAAGGGGCCCTTTAAGGAGTTTGACTTTACCTCTCTCTACAAAAACGGGCGCATGGAAAAAAATTTGCAATCAAACTCCAAAGTTGGCAGAGGCTTGACAGTTAGAATGTCCTCTTCAAGCTCTATCTACTGATATATAGCACGCCATGAGATTCCTCATATTTTAGAAGATTCTTTTTTTTATTCTCAAAAAAAGAATCTTCTAAAATATGAGGAATCTCATGGCGTGCTATATATCAGTAGATAGAGCTTGAAGAGGACGTTCTAACTGTCAAGCCTCCGCCAACTTTGGAGTTTGTTTGCAAAAATTTATCCATGCGCCCGTTTTGGTAGAGAGAGGTAAAGTCAAACTCCTTAAAGGGCCCCTTTGTGGGTCCAAATTTTGCCTAATGGGTATAGACCTTCCCTCGATAGAACTGCCAAACACTTCTACCAAGGCAGGACACATGCTTTGGAAGACACAAAAGGTAAATTAGATGACAGAGAGGAGATCCAAAGGTGGATCTCAAAAGCACACGACCTATCACACAAGGAGTATATGCAGTATGAGCTCAAGGTAGTGGAGTTAGCAGCACTTTTGATGATCATCCCAAAAGACGAGTTCGTCAAAAACCATGGGCATGAGATGATATCTCTACCATTGATGAGACAAGAGGCTCTACTCTGGAAAAGGAATATGTTGCCTAGTCTCGAGCCCAACTAGAAAGAGGATTATAGGGATGTTCTTGTCATAGCAAATCAAGTTCAGGTGATCCTTGAGAACCAGCCCCTCTTGAGGAAGAAGTGGTTTGAGAAACGCCCCATAGATGAGACCTACTATAGGAATGCACTGCAACATCTCATGATCGATCCAGCATATTGCCCTATCAATAGAAGGCGATCTTGGAATACTTTCTATACATGGAAGCATCAAAGACCGGCGGTGTTTATTTACCCAATACTCACAAAGCCAGTAGGGAACTTCCCTCCATTAGAAAAATATATGGTCAACACTCTACAAGGGGTTATCAATCAAATGAAGTATGTCCATGACTTGGATTTCCAAGTTCTAGTGACAATTGCAAAGATGATCGTCATGCATCACAGCTTTTGAAGATATAGAAGCGGCAGAACATCCATGGCAAGTTTTCTTCAAAGACAGCAAAGGGATATGCTGGAATTTGGAGACAAAATTCCAAGCCGGAACATTATCATGGGGTTGTATGCCCGCATGCTCTTTCCCTCTCATTATATGCAAACCTTCAAAGAGGCATTCATGAATGGGTTCTTTGAATTGCATTCATCTATCTTCAATCCCAAAATGAAAAATCTGCCTACTCGCCATAATGCCTATCAGAGCACTTTGAGTAACAATCCTTTCAGAGATTTGGTAGCAAAAGTGGAGATTGAAGCAAGGGCATAAAAATTCAAGTTACTGACTTGCACACTCAAAAATTTCACACCGGATTACTAAAGAAGAAAACAACCAGCTTGTCAAAGCAATTTCCAAACAAAGCACAAACATTGTGAATCAGACCCAGATAGTTTTCATGAGGGTGTGCATTCACGTCGACCGCTTCTTCCATGAGCCCAAAATTCCCATATATCCTCATTATTTTTCCAAGAATCTTTGTAATTATTAGATACTCTCTGATTATAGAGGAATAATCTCTAAAGAGTTGAGTCACAAAGTCTCTAATGAAATTTGAGTCCTGAAAAGTCGACCAATGGCCAAAACAGCCCTAGGTATAAAGTCTATTTTGTACGAGATTTTGTAAAATGGAAAAAAGAGACATTATTATTATGAAGTTTTCAGTATGAAGTGTACGACTGAGAGTGACTACTCTCTTGAAACTTGTAATCATCATAACTTGAGCTCTAGGAAATTTCAAAACTTAAATTGTGTTTCTTAACCTTTGTTCTTTCATTCAAGTATATTCATTGTCAATTATGTTGACCCCATAGTTTAAGTAGTGTCTTTTCACTATGGGGGGAGATATAATTTCCAATTAAGATACTAAATATTCTTATTCATGTGGAATTAATAATTTCTCAAGTTTTGCAACATGAACATGAATTGTTTCTTGCATGGTTTCTGTAACTAATTGCTTATGCTTGCCCATCTCTAAATCTTGTGATACACCTTCAGTAGAGAAGGAGAACTCATTTGAGGAAGATGGAAAATCAAAGAAAGAGCACTTAGGAGTTTTTTAATTAAGTAGCCAAGACATTTGAATGGGATAATAAAGAGTCGGTGATGGCAATGCAGGCTCAGTAGGATGTGTAGATGGCGGGATGCAAGTTCTGGTGTAGAAAGCTATGCAACTAAGGAGACAATTTCACAAGTCTATGAGAAAATAATACTATATCACACACTCTTTGCATAGTTATACGTGCACCATGAATGCATCACACTCCTGCTACCTACCTCAAACTTATGTCTATTGATTTTGACATGGAATGCATGTATTGGCAGTTTGTGTGATGATCCAAATGGGTGAAAGCATGTTAACCTGTCATGCTTTTTCATGTCCCGGACAATGCTAACTAGCACAATTTTGACATATGCTAACTAGTACAATAACTTGAGCTACATCTCCAAGATCTATGACATATGATATATCAATAGAAGTCACTTGAAACAAGGAATCCAAATGTACAACCTCCGACAAATTTTGATATTATTTGTAAAAAATTTACCGGACGCCCAACTTTTTGAAGATGTGCTAACTTGAAACTGCTAACTAGCACAAAAAGTGCAACAGGTTAACATGCTTTCACCCAAATAATCTGATCATTAATGTCCTACTGGTAACCATTATGAGTTTTAGACTCCTCTGTTGGATTATGACTATCCTCTTCCAATACATCTATCATGATACTATATAGATTCAAAGGCTTGTCATTTGATTCTAAAGTACTATTGTCTTGAGCTATTGGTGTTGGTGCTTCATCTGATTTGGCATAATATAACTTGATTTTGCCTCCATTGTAGTTGGCACTAAGTAATCCTTAAGCCTTATTGTGCCATTGGAGAAAATCCAATCAATTTCATATGGTCTTGACCATGCAACTTGCAGATTAGGTTTCTTTGGTGGGCCGAACTTTGACTGATAGAGCAAAACCAGATCCCCCTTTTGAATTCTCAAACCTTGATTTTGTTGTCATGATAATTCTTCGTTGCACTAAAAACCATTCCCAGTGCTTCCCTCTTGGTTGTGGAATATCCTTGTTCAACTATACTAAATTGGTGACTAGAAAAGTAGACTAGGTAGTCCGTCTTCCCATTGGGTTGGGTCAATATAGCTCCCATCGCCATTCCAAATGCATTGTCATATACATGGAAAACAACATCCTAGTGTGGTCAATGAAGGATTTGCTTCCTATTGATCACCTCCTTTGGGCATTGAGAACTTGATTCACATTCTAAGGAGTTGAACTTCTTCCCCTTCTGAGTCAAGCCATACAAAGGAAGTGGCTTTGTTGCAAACATATGAATGAATCATCAATAACAATTTATATACCCCAAGAATGAAGCTTGTTCACATACATTCATTGATGCTCTACCTTGCTGAACACATTTAATATTATCTTCATTCATCTCAATACCATTTCTAGAGACAATGTATCCTAGAAGTTTGCCTTTCCATACCATGAACAATGATTTCAATGGTTTCAAACATATTTTCTTCTCCTTGTATCTTTCAAAGACCATTTCAAGAAAAAAAGAATGCATTTTTAAGTTGAAAAGATTGTGAAATCATCCATAAAAATAGCCAAGAGCTTATGCAAGAACTCACTGAAGGTCTCCATCATACATCTCTGAAAATTAGTTGGAGCACTACATAACCCAAATGGCATTACCAAATACATGAATGCTCTCCATTCAGTGATGAGAGTTGTCTTCTTTTGGTTGAAAATATTTTGAAATCATCCATAAAAGTAGCAAAGAACTTATGCAAGAACTCAACGAAGATATCCATCATACATCTTTGAAAAGTAGTTGAGCATTACACAATCCAAATGACATTACCAAATATATGAATGCTCCCCATTTAGTGATAAAAGTTGTCTTTTTTAAGCTGAAAAGATTGTCAAATCATCCATAAATGATATGCAAGAACTTATGCAAGAGCTCATTGAAGATCTCTATCATACATCTTTGAACGAAACATTACATAACCCAATTGGCATTACCAAATACATGAATGCTCCCCATTTAGTGATGAAATACATCTTTGCTCAATCTTTTGTGTGCAATTTTTTGTTGATTGTAGCCACTATAGCCATCCATGAAACTATACATTTTGTGGCCAGCAATCTCATCTAACAGTATGTGTGAGAATGGAAGTGGGAATGGATCTTTGATTGTCTAAGCATTGAGATTTTTGTATTCCACACACACCCTCAACTTCCCATCATCTTCTTTGGCACCACCACAATTGGAAATAATCAATCTCTACTTGCCAATTTAGTTATGAACCTAGTTTTTAGAAGATTACCGATCTCCTCTTTTACCTTCTTATTAGCATAATTTCATTATATACCATTGAAGAATTAGGAGATTTCAAAGATCATTTCGAGGCGTTCTAAGAAATTATATTTCTTTCTCTAGAAAATTTTCTTTAGATAAACTTGCCAAGTTATTAAGTACGTCCAAAAGGACAACAAGACACTCTGAAAAATGAACCTAACTTATTGACGATATTTGAAAACAATCACCTTTTCATTAAATGGGAGTGTCTTTTTCATGAAGTAGACACCGCTCATTCAATATGTCTTTTGTCATCACTAAAATGAAACCAGCCACAAAATTATTAATTAATGTTATAATTTGAAAATTTTTATGGCATCAATGCATCCAGAATGTCCAAAAACCTAAACAACAAATACTTGCCCTATTTGACACTCGGAGAGGTAGAAAAGGCCATAAAAAACCTAAGAAGGGGTTTTTGCCAAGCATTCCAAAAAACTTTGGAATGGCCTCTTCATGCCATGAGGTAAAAATTGTCTCACAACATGTAGAGATCATTCCAAAAAAAAATTGGAATGGCTTCTGTGTGCCATTTGATAAAACCCCGTTGTCGGGGGATAAGTATGCGTAAGGTGAGCCGGGAGGCACCGGGCC
>NC_140943.1:87384047-87449047 GCF_014529385.1 Adiantum capillus-veneris
CCTGAGAGGGAGAAAAAGCTTCTTGTTATTACAGGGACACACCTGTTCAAAGACCCTCTGTTCAGAAGCATCACCAAGAAAGCGTTGGGAAAGCTCAAGAAAGATGTGGGAATGAATAAACCTAATGCTTGGAATGTATTTGTTCGGAGTATACAAAAAGCTATCAAAACTTCAGGTCCTCGGGTAAAAAAAGGCAATGAGGCACATATCAAACATCTCACAGAGGAGGTAGCACAATTAGCCTCTAGGAAGGCTGCTGGATTGGCTACGGAAGATGAGCACAAGCGATGGCTTGAAGCTAAAGCTCACCTGGCCAACGAATAGCTGGAGGAAATCAAGAAGGCGAGATTGCTATCTAGGGAAACTTTCCTGCAACCAGAGCCTTCTAACCAAGAACATTTTTTTAGGGCTCTGAAGGTGAGAAAAAGTCGAGGCCACGTGCAAGTGCTCGATGATGAGAAAGGGACTACAATTCAAAACCAAGATGAGATGGCTACACTTATGCTCAAGTATCTCAGCCAAATTATCGACCGGCCAGAGGCCCAATCTCAGGAAGTGGAAGAAGCCTGAGCGTCTTTACTTGGAAGTGTTGAAAACAAGGTTCCCCAGGAGGAAGCCAACCGCATGGAAAAGGCCTTCTCTAAGAAAGAATGCTCAGCGGCACTAAAAGGCTCTTGGCAATGAAAAGTCCCCTGGCTGGGATGGACTGACGAATGAATTCTTTAGGGAATTTTGGGATGATCTCAAGGGTCGAGTCACATGGATGGCCAATCTAGCAGTTTCTGAAGAGTCGTTGGATGCAAGTGTTAAGAGAGGGCTTATCAAGCCCATCCCCAAATAGATTTGTTGCTCTCAACTTAAACATTGGTGTCCCATTACAATGATGTCAGTAGCATGCAAAATTATTGCCAAGGCGATAGCTCTTAGACTTGACCCCCTCCTGAGTCGGATCATCCCTCCCCATCAGCACGGGTTCATTAAAGGGAGATCTATATATGACAATATCTTGGCAGCAATGGTAGGAATAGAGTATGCATCCTTCTCCAAGCAAGAGTGCATCTTGCTGCAGCTGGAACTCGACAAAGCCTATGATAGGATAGAATGGTCCTATATAGAAGAAGTCATGGGAGCTTTGGGCTTTGGGCCTTGCCTTTGTAGCCTCATACGCACACGAGGCGGTGGCATCCAATCAGAGCTCTTGTTTAATGACAGAATTGTGGAATCTTTTGAGGTTAAAAGGTCTATTAAGCAAGGATGTCCCCTGGCCCCCTTGCTGTTCGCCATCGGGTCGCATCCTCTCATTACAATGCTCAAAGCCAGTGCTGCACGGGGAGAGATTCAAGGTCTGGCATTACCGGGCAATGACCAACTACTAGCCAAAATGTTCGGAGATGATTCGCTCCTATTCTTGAAAACATGCCCTCAAGTTGTCAGGGGAGCTCTTGAGATTGGGCAAACATTTTCCATGGCCTCAGGATCCAAGTGCAATATAGAGAAGTCAAGACTAATCTCCCTGTCGGAGAATGACTCTTTTGACCCTGCAGTTTGGAAAGGAGAGATTATCTCAAAAGGAAGTATATTTAGACAGCTAGGAGCCCTTGTAGGGGTGGATGTAACCCACAGGCAAAGATTTCAATGGGTCATGGAAAAAATAACTGCCAAAATGAGAAGGTGGGAGTTTGTTCTCCTACCCTTCCAAAGCTAGATTAGAGTGATCAATGCTTTTATGATCTCGTATATCGCTTTCTTCAGCCCCGCGCTCAAGATGGCTAAGTGTAACTGGAAAGAATTCTTAAAACTAGTGAAAAGGTTTCTTTGGAAGAACAACACAAAAACCTTCCGGCCATGGCAGTGGGCTAGATGGGAGGTAGTTTCTCGCCCGGTAGACCAAGGAGGGCTCGGAATTCTTAACCCTATATCTCATGCTGAGGCTCTTTGTGCCAAATTTATGGTCTCATTGGCTAAACAGGACCAAGCTTGGGCTATCATGACCAAGGAAATGATTGATGCAGCAAAACTGGGATCAAAAGGGGGAAAGTGGAAGGGGGTTGTGATGCACGACAAACTTCTCGCCCCAAAGTGGTCTTATCTTAGATCTGGTGGACTCTCAGGGGAGCTGATGAGGAAGTGTAAAAGTGAGGCTGAGGTTTGGAATGGGGGGAAGTAACCAGATACTTTAAGAACTTCATATTGCATTGGTCCCCTTGGCTCTCTAAAATAGTGGGGCCGCCGCAAAGCCCCTACTGGATAGATATGGCTAGGAAGGTGAATAATAAGGGGCTTGTTTGACTAGAGAAATTCTGGGATGGCAACATGAAGTGGTGGAAAACTGCCGACTCTTTAGCCATCCAATTTCAACTGGATGGCTTTGAGATCTTTCTAGTGTATAGGGTGATTAAAGAGCTTGATAAGATGGTGATGCCAATTTGTGAATCCAAATTTGAATGGGACGCTTGGAGATGGCCCAGGAGTATCCTCTTTTGGAAACGACACTCTAAAGGCATTTACCATGCATTAATGCACGAGGCTACTGGACAAAAAAATGGTGGGAGGGAGTCATGGAGAACATCTGGAAGCCAAGATGGCCCCATTATATGAAGATATTTCTGTGGAAAGTGATGTGGGGTGCTCTGTCAACGACGCGTGTAAAGATACAAGAAAGAGGCATCGGGTCCGATCTTTGCTCGGGGTGCAGAATAGCCAGTGAAAGACCTAGCCCACCTGTTCATGGGATGCCAAGCAATTAGGGGCATGGCTGGGAAAATATGCAAGTGGATTCAAGGGACATGGAAAATTAAGTTCTTCAAGAATGATCTATTCTTTGGTAGTAACAGGATGGAAAGTCCTGCTCTTCTCGTCTGCACTCAAATAATCAGGTACTACTTCTTCCACCATATTTGGCAAGCAAGGAACCGCCGCGTGTTTGACGGGGATCTAGATATGGCAAGCTTTTGTGAAATCACGCAGAGAGTAGATTGATGATCCACATGATCGGATGCAAACAAGTCTCAAAGGACTGGTCTAGAACAATACATAACATCTTGTATTAAGTAAAGCCGAGGAGTAGGAATGGTTTATCTACCAAGCAGATAACTTGTAATCCTTTGACCCTCAAGGCTCGATCTGAGCTTGAGGATTGGTGTATATTTCTGTTCTTAATACTATCCACTCACAATTGTGAGTTTTGAAAAAAAAAAAGATAGTTTTTGGTTGGTTGAAAAATTCTATAGATACTTATTACAAAGACAAACAATATTTACATCAACATTGAATGATGAAAAGGAGATTCATGAGACTCTATGACATAGAAGCCTCTCTCTCTCTCTCTCTCTCTCTCTCTCTCTCTCTCTCTCTCTCTCTCTCTCTCTCTCTCTCTCTCTCTATGTGCACATAGTGCGGCCATGGTAGGCGATGGGCACAGCCAGAGGATTGTGTGCACAAGCAAGGATGATGACATCTAGGGTTTGGTCACACAGAGCTGGCACTGGGACTGTTTTGTTATAGACAACTAGTTGGGAGTAGCACAGGAGGACATGTAATCTCTCTCTCTCTCTCTCTCTCTCTCACACACACACACACACACACACACACACACACACACACACACACACACACACACACACACACACACACACACACACACACACACACACAAGAACGTCTAGAGGCAACCAACCCAAGGGAGATAGGGTGAGCTCCTAGTGAGGGAGGTTGAAAGGGGTGCTGGGACCGTCTCCCGTGCCTCTTCATGTGCTTGTGTGCCACATGTGGCTATCGAGCCCACATTTTTCTATTCATCACGAGCATTTATTAAAGAGAGAAAACTTTTTTAAAAAGGTGTAGTTTTTAACTTGGATTTAATAATCACGTGATCAATTTTTTGTGATTACCATGTGTTATTATCATATTCACATAATACGTGATCACATTTAAGCCGATGAATGGTGACTTGCTAACCCAACAAAACCCTATTGGTCTATTGATTTTTCGTGGCAGGCCCAATGGGATATGGCAAAAACCTGCCAGTAAACTTGCCAGGATATCAAAAAGCCCTGGGAGACTATTGGTTTGGGTGGTTTTGTAAGCTAACATGAAGGTTATGTGAACATTTAACATGATCACATGTTTTAAAAAGTGATCACTCAATGTTATTAACATGTTTGCTTCTTTGTTAGCGGGCACGGGGATGCTTTGCAAGTTGACATTGGTAGCTTCGGATAAATATGCACTGAACATGCCACTTGCAATAGTGAGATGTGCTTGCCATCCATTCAACGGACTATCATACTCATGGGAAGATCGCAAGATGGCACTACTGGTAGTGAATTTTGGTGAGAGCATGAGTATGCGGCAAGTATGTGCACTATGGATGAGCGCATTACATGGCTTCTTGTGGTGTAGAAACAAAGGGGGCAATGGTGGTGCTCTTGTAGTGTCACTAACAATAGAGCAAGGTAGCACCATCACATCTGCAAGCTAGACACGATGCTTATTATCACAATGATGCGATTGCAAAAAATGGGGCTACTTGGATAATGCAACAAGCTACCAAATTGATGGGAGATCTCTTCCAACATAGCAATTAGCTCTTTCTAGCTAGGTTTTTCTTGACATGTATTAGATATAGGCACTCATTCTCTCTCTCTCTCTCTCTCTCTCTCTCTCTCTCTCTCTCTCTCTCTCTCTCTCTCTCTCTCTCTCTCTCTCTCTCTCTCTCCTCTCTCTCTCTCTCTCTCTCTCTCTCTCTCTCTCTCTCTCTCTCTCTCTCTCTCTCTCTCTCTCAGCTTGTAACCTTGTTACCACTAATTTCAAGGCGGGCCTTGTAATTTTATCACTTGTTTAAACATAAAGGCACACAAGAACTATATTAGAAAGCACAAAACATTAATCCGATACATATCATGCCAAAGTGCAAGAGACTTGAACCCAAGATGTCCCTGTTTTTTTTGTAAAGTACAAGAATTCCCGCTTCTAAACTATAAAGTGCACCTTTTAGGCATCACTCAGCCGCAATCAAACCCATGACCTAGGTCGTGGGGTTGATTGCTTCAACCCCAACTGAGGTAAATCCTGTCGGCTAACTGTCCCTTCTTAATGGATTGAGTTGAAATTTGAATCAATTGATGATAGGTAGAGGAATCCGGAAACATATGGTAAAACCCCACATACCAAAAGGTAATTGTTCTTTTCCCTTTGATTTGATAGATGTGATGTTTCCTTCACAAGTTTACATGCATGGTGTTTTTTTCCTTTTTTTTGGGGGGGGGGGGGGGGGGGATTCACATAATAACTTCCCCTTAGAGTGTGGGAGTCCCCTAAGAGGGATAGAATGGGCTCACTGGGCTGTCATTACTAATAGGCATTCATGGGGAAAAGTTTCATAATGAAGTATTGCTTTATGAAGAAAAGATTCATAAAAGTCTACCCCTCTACAAAAGTTCCACACCCTAGATATAGATATACAACCTACTCTAGTGAATTCCTTCCCCTAGTGGGACCCCAAAGTGAAGAAAAGATTGGAATATGTGCTTCTCCCCTTCCGTATAAGAGAGAAGGTAGTCAATTTGTTCATGATCCCATACTTGCCCTTCTTCTCCCTAACCCTCAAGATCAAGACCAAAGACAAATGGAAAGAGTTCTTGAAACCTCTGAAACATTTCTTGTGGTAAAACAATTCCAAAGATACAATTTTGAGACAGTGGGGAAAATGGGAGTGGGTTACTATAACTAAACCCAAGGAGCAGGGTGGAATTAGGATACTCAACCCAAAAAACACATGCGAAGGTTTAGTGTGCGAGGTTTATGGTGGCCATAGTGAACCAAAATGAGGCCTAGGCCTTTATGACAAGGTAAAGCTCTTGTCCCTACGGGGCCCATGGAAAGAGATAGGAGCTCTTTTTTTTTTTGGCACCGCTAACAAGCATGAAGCTAGGCGACTTCACTTGAGAGCTGAAGTATACGTGTGCTAAAGCATCAAAAGCACTAGAATGAGGGGAGTCAACCAAATACTTCAAGAAATCCATCACCCCCTTGGTCCCCTTGGCTCACTAATATTGGAGGTGATTCACTATGACCCTTTTGAAGAGAACTAGCTAGAAAAATCAACAATAAGGATTAATACATCTAACTCAATTCAAAAACAGGATCAGCCTGAATTGGAAAGAAGTAACAAGGTGACTACTCAATATAACCTCAACGAGAACGGAAGTCTATTGGTCAACATAGTAGTTGAAGGTTTGAGTAATGGTTTGGCACCTATCAATGAGCCAACATTCGATTAAAAAGATTGGCAATGGCCCAAAAACCAGAATTTTTCTCTACCACAAACAATGGGAACCTACGTCAAGATTAGTTACAAAGAAAATTGGTGCTCGTCGCTTCACAAACAATGGAGATTGATGTGGCTTGAGGAAAAGTGGGTGTTAGTGGCAGGTAACAACTGGGATCCTCCATGGCCAAGCATAATGGCGTTGTCCATATGGAAGATGATGTGGGGGGCATTACCAACAAGGATCAAAGTAAAAGCTAGAGGAATAGGCACAAACCTATGCTCACGATGCAATGCAACAATTGAAGACCCCCTCTATCTGTTCAAAAGCCACAAGAGATCTTCCCATTAAAATCTGCAAGTGGGTACTGAAGACTTGGAAGATCCGCTTTTTCAAGGACGATTTGATGCCAAGAGGAGAAGTTTTCAATAACAAAACCATTTTGGTATGGACACAGATTGTCCACTTCTGCTATCTCAAAAAAACTTGGAAATCAAGAAACCTTAGAGTATTCGAAGGAAACCCTGGGATATCTAAATTGGATGAAATCATACAGGAAAGCAGGGGTTGGATTTTCTTGATTGGCAAACACATAGACTCTGAAGAGTTGAAGAAAGCACTCTTCGACATTAGATACTAAAAAAGTGCTAATTGTGAGCTTCTAGCTACCAGCTGAAACAAAAATTGAATTGGATCTATAGTACTTAGTGGCTACAGAAAGGCAATGGTATGCATTCTTTTGTATCTTTTGATTCCTCAAGGCATAGACTGTGCTGGAGGCTTAATGCACATTCTTTTTCCGGCTTAATGTACATTCTTTGCGGAGATAATACAACTCTACCACTCACAACTGAGAGTCTGGCAAAAAAAAAAAGGAGTATAGGCTCTTGAAGAGTACCTAAGTCGCATATATTTTGAAGTAGCTCCAATACATACCATTTTTTGATAGTGTTGGAACCATCTTCACATATAATTCAGTACCTGAATGAATGTCAACTCAAGGGCATTATAGAAAGGCACAACAAATCAGGATGGTATCCGCTATGTTGTAAGATAATTATGTGTGTGTATGTAGGGTGTCTAAGGGCCAGAAAAGAAGAACTATTTCTGGTGTAACTTTCACAATCATGAGTTTTGCAACGTAGATGGAAGAGAATAAAGGAAATCCTTTTGCGAGCGAGAGAGAGAGAGAGAGAGAGAGAGAGAGAGAGAGAGAGAGAGAGAGAGAGAGAGAGAGAGAGAGAGAGAGAGAGAGAGAGAGAGAGAGAGAGAGGATTGCTAATGGGCATTGAATTAGCAATGCTCTAATCCTTAGAACTTAAGAATATTCTTATCCATAGTAGTGTGTGTGTGTGCCGCCCATGCATTAGTGCCACTCCCAGCAGCATCTAAAATTGCGGCCAGGTAGCGCTTGCAAATGCGGTACTTAGTTATATTTGATTAAGCTAGAGCGACTCTAATCGAAGGCCGCCATCGCCGCCAACGTTGTGCGCTCACTCTCGCAACAACGTCGACGTGGATACCAAGCTGCCTTGTTCCCCCTCTCCCTCCCGCATTCCCTCCTTCCAATAACCCACATCGTCCGTCCTCAAAAATGTGTACATATGCAGGGCCGGCACATGTATATCCATCATAAATGTAAATTATCAACACATGAGTTGACTCTCTCTCTCTCTCTCTCTCTCTCTCTCTCTCTCTCTCTCTCTTTTCAATAACATGTCTCGAGTTCAACTCTCCTCGTCATATAGATCTTTAAGGTCTCTTGGGATAGTTTCCTACGATCTTCTTCTTATCTCTCTCTCTCTCTCTCTCTCTCTCTCTCTCTCACACACACACACACACACACACACACACACACACACACACACACACACACACACAAATGACCAGTTTTGAGTTCAAGATCCAAGACCCATCCAATAGAACTTTCACGTCTTTTTCGCTCTCTCTCTCTCTCTCTCTCTCTCTCTCACACACACACACACACACACACACACACACACACACACACACACACACACACACACACAAATGACCTGTTTTGAGTTCAAAACCCAAGACCCATCCAATAGAACTTTCACGACTTTTTCGCTCTCTCTCTCTCTCTCTCTCTCTCTCTCTCTCTCTCTCACACACACACACACACACACACACACACACACACACACACACACACACACACACACACACACAAATGACCTGTTTTGAGTTCAAGACCCAAGACCCATCCAATAGAACTTTCACGTCTTTTTCGCTCTCTCTCTCTCTCTCTCTCTCTCTCTCTCTCTCACACACACACACACACACACACACACACACACACACACACACACACACACACACACACACAAAGGAAAAACATATCCATCAAGAATCTAAGGATTGTTCCTACGACATCTTCATTGCTCTCTCTCTGTCTCTCTCTCTCTCTCTCTCTCTCTCTCTCTCTCTCTCTCTCTTCGGGTGGTTCATTCGATACCCCCCTATATAATGTGCGTTCGTGGGGTATTAAAAAAACCTTGCTTTCAACATGTCTGAATGAATAAAATGATCCTTTATTTTGAGAAATTTTTCTCAAAATTGAATATAAAAATCTCTTATTTTAATGTATCTCTATTAAATTGTTTAAAAATTTTGCATTTTAAAACCCCTCCTTTCGAACTCACGTTATACATTAACATGATTACATAGTGCAACCCTCGAGTCTCTCTCTCTCTCTCTCTCTCTTCCATTTTCTTATTAGCAATCACAAAAAAAACTACCATAAGCATATTTTTAACCTACTAAAATTGGAGTTCCGAGCCAAACAATTACAGACATTTGTGTAAAATTTAGTTGTTCTAATAATTTTGTCCAACCTAGTGTGCCATGATTACTTCATAGGGTGTGAATCAATTCAAGTCAAATTTATGAAGTAAATCACCACAGAAAATGATCCAATGGAAGAGTAGGATTGTACTGCATTTTCTCTCAAGAATTGATCCCAAAGCGTGTGTATATGAGTTACAATCATCCAAACCTTGCAAGAATGGAAAAGTTAAAGTCAATGTATGTTTGTGGCAATAGAAATTTATAGACATACATTAAAAGATCAAGATCAAAGCATTATATGCTCGCATGCTTGTGCCCTAAAAACTGAAAAAACCAAATGTAAGTATGACGCGAAGTGGCACTGTCCTCGCCCAGTTATATAAACCGTCGAGAACGTTCCCTTGCCTCATACACTTGGTTTGTTCTTTAGTGTGGAAGGGTTATGATGTGCTACTCTTCTGATGTTGAAGGGTCATGTTTGCTTCTCTTCCAGTATACGAGGGTTACCATTTTTTTTGGATTTGCAATGCAACATGAGGAATTCAACATTTTCGCCGGAATATTATGGCCGGACGGCAGCCGGAAAGTGGTCGGAAAACAACCGGTCGGTTGGCCGGTGGTCGGAAGTCAATGGCCGGTGGCCGGTGGCCGAATTCAAAAGCGGACTTGTCTTCTCAAGGGCGACCACACACGGGCGGATTGGAGGGTCCGATTTGGACTTATTCGCACAAGGGCGGCTACACATGGCTGTCTCTCATAAGAGAGGGCAGCCCTTTTGGCGTATAAAAGGAGACCATTTCTACACACATTTCATAGTGTGAAGTTGATGCAACAAGGTGAGTGTGAGGTGGTGAGAGTGAATCAAGGCGGGAGCTCTATCAAGGGTTAAATCCCTTTGTAAACTACTTCTTCTTTTGAAGTGCTAAAGCCATTGAGTGGCTGCTTTCCCGTGGACGTAGCCCACATTGGGTGAACCACGTATATCGTGTGTACTTTCTCTCTCTCTCTCTACTCTATAATCTCTTGTGTGTGAAATCTATCTCTCTCCATTAAGTAATCTACTCAAAAATCTATTTAGCTACGTCTTATTTTCTAACACCATGCTGATCCTGTTGCAAAATGGTATGTCCCATGAGCAATCACCAATAGCTCCCTCTACTTTCAACCTCGCTATATTCAAGAGTTTGTTTGTGTCCTTGTGAAAATATGATCACTTGAGTCCATCTATTTGTTGATACTTTGATTTTTTAAATCAAGGCCTTCCTCTCTACAAGTTGCAACACAAAGTAGTCCTAGATGACACCTTGCTATCTACCCTTGTCTCATCTCTATGCCATCATCGACTTCTCTACTCTCTTCAACCCTCGACATGCACCTCTTCTAGACGATCACTCTATTCGATTAGTGATGTTCCATCGTAGCAGATTCAAAAGTTTAAATTCATTCGCCATATTGGCGAGACCGTGGTCTCCTTATTGTAGTTTACTTTCTTTAAACCATTAGTAATAGTTTCTCATCACATGGTTCAATTCTGGTTTTGTACTCAATTAGCTAATTTTATTTTGCTAATTCATGCCATTAGTTCATCTTTCATAGCAACAGATTTAAATCTTCAAATATATCTATATATTAGCAGGATAGTGGTATCTCTGGTGTAGGTTTACTTTCTCTGAACCAGTAGTAGCAGTTTCACATCACATGATTCAATCCTGTGTTTTAGGCTGCCAAAGTGAAGAAAAGATGGGATTATGTGCTTCTTCCCTTCCGCATAAGAGAGAAGTAGTCAATTTTTTCATGATCCCATACTTGCCCTTCTTCTCCCTAACCTTCAAGATGACCAAAGCCAATTGGAAAGAGTCTTGAAACCTGTGAAACATTTCTTGTGGAAAAACAATTCCAAAGATACAATTTTGAGACACTGGGGAAAATGGGAGTGGGTTACTAACTAAACCCAAAGAGAAGGGTGGAATTAGGATACTCAACCCAAAAAACACATGCGAAGGTCTAGTGTGCGAGGTTTATGGTGGCCATAGTGAACCAAAATGAGGCCTAGGCCTTTATGACATGGGATATGAC
The DNA here is from genome assembly GCF_014529385.1 of Adiantum capillus-veneris. Lineage (NCBI taxonomy): Eukaryota > Viridiplantae > Streptophyta > Polypodiopsida > Polypodiales > Pteridaceae > Adiantum > Adiantum capillus-veneris. Next base: position 87,395,204 of record NC_140943.1, read on the forward strand.
AGACAAGGTAAATCTCTTCTCCCTATGGGGCCCATGGAAAGAGATAGGAGCTCTTTTTTTTTCCCCTTTTGGCACCGCTATCGACAAGCATGAAGTTAGGCGACGTCACTAAAGAGCTGATGTAAACGTGTGCTAAAGCATCAAAAGCACTAGAATGAGGGGAGTCAACCAAATACTTCAAGAACTCCATCACCCCCGTTGGTCCCCTTGGCTCACGAATATTGGAGGTGATTCACTAAGGCTTTTTTGGAGAGAACTAGCTAGAAAAATCAACAATAAGGATTAATACATCTAGCTCAATTCAAAAACATGATCGATATGAATTGGAAAGAAGTAACGAGCTGATTACTCAGTATAACCTCAACGAGAACGGAAGTCTATTGGTCAACATATTAGTTGAAGGTTTGAGTAATGGTTTGGCACCTATCAATGAGAAAAAATTCGATTAACGAGATGAATACTCAGTATAACCTCAACGAAAATGGAAGTCTATTGGTCAACATAGTAGTTGAAGGTTTGAGTAATGGTTTGGCACCTATCAATGAGCCAAAATTCGATTAAAAAGCTTGGCAATGGCCCAAAAACATGATTTTTTCTCTACCACAAACAATGAGAACCTATGTCAAGTTTAGTTACAAAGCAAATTAGTGCTCGTCACTTCACAAACAAGGGAGATTGATGTGGCTTGAGGCAAAGTGCGTGCTAGTGGCAGGTAACAACTGGGATCCTCCATGGCCAAGCATAATGGCGTTGTCCATATGGAAGATGATGTGGTGGGCATTACCAACAAGGATCAAAGTAAAAGCTAGAGGAAAAGGCACATACCTATGCTCACGATGTAATGCATCAATTGAAGACCCCCTCTATCTGTTCAAAAATCCACAAGAGATCTTCCCAGTAAAATCTGCAAGTGGGTACTGAAGACTTGGAAGATCCACTTTTTCAAGGACGATTTGATGCTAGGAGGAGAAGTTTTCAATAACGAAACCATTTTGGTCTGGACACAGATTGTCCACTTCTTGGAAATCAAGAAACCTTAGAGTATTCGAAGGAAACCTTGGGACGTCTAAATTTGATGGAATCATACAGGAAAGCAGGGGTTGGATTTTCTCGGTTGGCAAACACATAGACTCTGAAGAGTTGAAGCAAGCACTCTTCGACATTAGATACTTAATTGTGATCTTGTAGCTACCAACCAAAACACAAATTGAAGTGGGTACAAAACGGCAGTGGTATGCATTCTTTTGTATCTTTTGATTCCTAAAGGCCCGACTGTGCTGGAGCCTGGAGGCTTAATGTACATTCTTTGCGGAGATAATATAAATCTACCGTACCATTTATTGATATTCTTTTGATAGTGTTGGAACCATCTTCACATATAATTCAGTACCTAAATGAATGTCACCTCAAGTGCATTATAGAAAGGTGTAAAGATAATTATGTGTGTGTATGTAGGGTGTCCAAGGGCCAGAAAAGAAGACTATTGCTGGTGTAACTTTCACAATTATGAGTTTTGCAACGTAGATGGTATACTCTCTAGAGAGAGAGAGAGAGAGAGAGAGAGAGAGAGAGAGAGAGAGAGAGAGAGAGAGAGAGAGAGAGAGAGAGAGAGAGAGAGAGAGAGGATTGCTAATGGACGTTGAATCAGCAACATTCTAATCCTTAGAACTTTAGAATATTCTTATCCATAGTAGTGTGTGTGTGTGTGTGTGTGTGTGTGTGTGTGTGTGTCGCCCATGCACGAGTGCCACTCCCAGTAGCATATAAAATTGCGACCAGGTAGAGCTTGCAAATGCAGTGCTTAGTTATATTTGTGCAGTACCTAGCTAGAGCGACTCTAATCGAAGCTCTTTACATTTTCAGCAAGAGGTCAATTTGAAAGAGGTTGTACCTCCTTACAACCTCCTCCTCTTTACAACCACTCTCTCTCTCTCTCTCTCTCTCTCTCTCTCTCTCTCTCTCTCTCTCTCTCTCTCTCTCTCTCTCTCTCTCTCTCTCTCTCTCTCTCTCTCTCTCTCTCTCTCTCGCATCAATTTTCTTATTAGCAATCACAAAAAAAAACTACCATAAGCGTATTTTTAACCTACTAAAATTGGAGTTCCCAGCCTGTTGGAGCCCCATTTGTCCAACTATTGTAATGAGCCCATCTTGTAAAACATATCAAATTCTCATTTTATGTCAAAGACGTCTTATCATTTTGATCCGTTCGTCTGGGTTATGTAAAGATTAATCAGTTAGTCAGGACTCAGATTTGTTCCCACATTGTAATAATGAGTAAGAGAACCCCATGTACATTTTTGAGCTAAGGTGACTAAACTATAAAAGTCACCTTAGAACCATTTTTGAAAAAAAATTATTTTGAACATTAATCCTGTGTCGTACGAGTCAGAGAGAGAGAGAGAGAGAGAGAGAGAGAGAGAGAGAGAGAGAGAGAGAGAGAGAGAGAGAGAGAGAGAGAGAGAGAGAGAGAGAGAGAGAGAGAGAGAGAGTCTTATCCTCTTCGCTACACGCTTCTCCCTCACCGGATTCACAACGTGACTACACCATCGCGGTAGTCTCTCCGAGAGCTACGCGCCCACGCCACGCATTCACATTTTCGAGCTGTTCGCAATCGATCCTTCCTCGAGCTTGTTTTGCTTGTAAGTAGCACAGACAGTGTCTGTTTTCAACAATCAAGTGCTTTATGGAATGAGAAAGGGATTAGCTACGCATAGATACTCATAAACTAAAGTTTCGCCCACTTTTGGATTATGACGTGTTAGTCTATCGCGAGTGTATTCGAGATAACTAGGGTTCAAACCTGGTGAGATTAGACTTATAGGTAAGTATATCCTAGTGAGAGGATGGTGCCTAGTAAGTTTGATGCGATTCCGAGTTCATTGGAAGTGTAAACGGTGTTGTGAGCGTTTAGGGATAGAGTGGGTTACATTCTACCAGGGTTAGTGATTGATGCATCGTAAAAGTGCGTATGTGTAGATTGGTCTCAGCCTGACAAGCTAACGAGATTGCCTACGTGCACCTACGGGTTATTCGTGTCATCGGATGATAAGTATGTTGTCTGTGTCGTGCTTGTGAGCATGAATAGGGGAGTAGTTTTGCCCTAAAACATTGGCGCCGCTGCCGGGGACATAAGACCTTAAGTAGGGAGATCTACGTCACTCGTGTGATGGTTATCTTACTTTAGTCTTGACTAGAGAGAGCTTTAACTTTTAGAACAAGATCCAGGATAGAGTATTCTGAGGTCTAGTGGATAGCCGGGAAGCCTGTGTGTTGCCGAGGGTCTGCGACTAGTTAGATTTAGTTAAGTAGGATAAAGTGGAGTTATGGTTTTTGGTTTTGAGTGCTTGTTATACTTGTGTGGAAATAGAGTAGAAAACGCTGTAAAAATGCAAAAAAAAACAAAAAGAAGAAACAATAATGCTGTTTGCTTGCCTTGAAAGCAAAACCCACACCATATACCCTTGAAGGGGGTGAAAAGAGTAGACATTGAAATTTATGATCCAACACTCGAGAAAAACATAAAAATTGCTACCAAAACCAACAAAAAGAAATAGATGATTCTCATAAGAAAACACTAAGTGACCCTAACAAGGCCAAGAAGAGATATAACCATTAGCCTAGGGTAAACTGACTGTGTCATGAGGTACGACTGATGTTCACAAGTTTAAGATGAAGTGTCATCAAATTTGCATTACTTCAAGTGCAATTGAGTTGTGAATTGCCAGAGAAAAGTGAAATTTGTGAAGTGCTTGAGTCCAAGGTCAAAATAAGTCCAAACTTCATAAAACTTGCGGGATAGACTTATATGGGCACAGGGAACACAACTATGCAAAACAGACAAAAATTAAATCCCCATTGCTCTCTGCCTAGTCTATCGCGATAGACTGATGAAGGTGGTGATTGACTAACAACAAGGAAAAAACCTTTTTACCACAGGTTTAACACATCAATACAAGGGTACCCACAAAAATTGAGTGAAACTGAACACCATCTTGACCACAAAACTTCAAAACTGGTGTTTTAGAGTCTGAATTCAGAGACAAGGGCAAGAAGGCTTTGGCCAAATGTCCAAACAGTGCCAAAATTTGTCAATGCACTACACAAGGAGAGGCTGAACCAGCTGTGGTGATAAATTGAGAAAAATTCCAATAATGGAGAACTTTCCCAGTCTATCGCGATAGACTAAGGAAACTACTGCTAAGGAACTTTTCTTTCAAATTTCCCCTAGGGAGAGCTTTATCAGAGTCTATACAGCATACACACCAAATTTCAAGGCATTTAGACCACTGAAAATCAATCTAAGGCCCAGATAGAGAATCAGGCTCTGACTAAAATACTAACAAGGGACCAAAACCCAACCCAAGTGTCCAAACTTCATAAAACTTGAGGTATAGGCTATAGAGGGTAACTAGAACTCAAGGGTGAAGTCACACTTTTGAATTGACTTGTGCTGAGAAAATTGTCACTCTATCGTGATAGACTAAGAAAGTTGTGATTCAGACATTTTCTGCAATTTGTGACTATACTGCTAGGACATGCTCTCCATATAGATCCCAACCATCATCTCATATTTGAAATTGGATCACCAGAAGGCTGACTAAGTGGTTGCTGTACATACTTGAAAGATTTTTTGGTAATTCAGGGAAAACCCTTGTGAACAGACTAACCATCCTTATGTAGATCCCAGAAGGAGATCATCACAAAGCCGCACAAGAAGGAGTCCATGTAAGATTTAACTTTGCAACCCAACTTTCATTCTTATGTATTTAAGGTCAGGAGCCTTTGTTAATTCGGGAGCTAAAAGTGTCAAAAGTCAAGTAAGCACCACGTCCACCGAAGAGAGTGTAACTCAGACGAGACTAGACCCATTAGCACCGATCATTGAAGAGGGTAGTGATACTGACACTTCGTCGAAAAAGTCCTTCTTCATGATGGGGAGTCAACAGCCAGGAGGTTTCAACGGTGAAGACCAATGCCAGGGGGGAGCACCTCTTTACATCCTTTAAACGAAACCAAGTTCACTATAATCTTCTTGGAAAGAACTAACTCGAGGGGAGCCTTAGTTTATTCTGACTATCGGGGACGCAAGTGTATTTGTATTGAAGAGAGACCGGCTCAGAGACTAGAGATAATTCGAGTCTATGATGATGGAGACAGATTCCGAGACAAAAAGGGGAACCACTATCTGATAGTGAGTAACCCTGAGGACTACAACAGATATGGGGATAACGTGGCAAAAGGGAAAATGGTTTCAGAAACCCAAGAACCGCCTCCTAACATTGATCGACCTGGAGCACTTTTTATGTATGATAAGAAAACAACCAGGGTCCCAACCTATAATGAGAATGTAGGGATTTACAAGCATGAAAGCGAGGGTATAGTCTCTTACTTTCGATGCAAGGAACCCTACCCAAACGAATTAAGCAAAGACAAGGTTCTTTACTTATTTTCTTATGAAACTGCTATGGGGAAGGATTTTGTTTTTGTTGACAGATACGGGCGAGAATACAAATGTATTCTCCCAGAGGAGGTTGAAAAGGCAACAGTTCCGGGAGCATCGCCTATAGCCCCGACGAAGTACCAAGAGCCACCTACACCCCTATCAAGTCGACAAATCCCTTTTCAGAAGAGTATGAAGCTACCTCACTTTCTACCCGACAACCGATGTCCAATTACCAGGACCAACCAGCTACTCAGCCATCATTGCAGGCATGGCTTCGACAGAGTGCTACATTAGAACAAGACGAAACCCGAGAGGGTTATCAAACCACACGAGGGCTAAGGGATTTACAAGAACCACCACTCTATGCAGAGTATCAAGGAGAGAGTAAGCCAAAGGCTCAGGGGTCAACTGAGCCTGGAAGACCACCCCGAGAACGAGTTCGAAGAGATGGACCATCTCTCGCGAGAACTGTTAGAAATTATGGCTTAGGAGCACCATTGGGAGAGGAACCTGGCCACTATAGAAGACCAGAGGAGGTATATCGGCTAGGACGGGGAGATCCCATGATGAGATTTGTAGACCATCGTAGAATTAGACCTTCTCAAGTGCAAAAATGGGTAAACAAGAAATATACGGGAAGCAAGGATCCGAGAGATCATGTAGCAGCCTTTTGTGCGTGTAATTAGAGCTGAAGAGGTGTTAGAATTTCCTACCCAATTTGCAGGATTTGGTTTAACCTTAGAGGATGATGTTGCTACATGATTTGACTCAGTGGAGCGAAGAGACTTTGAGTCTATGGAGGAAGTGTTTTTGACGAGTTTATCGAGGAATTCTCACAAAGGGGAATAGCTCATAATACAGCCTCACAAATCCATAAATTCAAACAAAAAGATGGAGAGTCTGTGCGAAAGGTAGCCCTCCGATTAAAAAGATATGTTAAGTTCTGCCCCGTGGAAGAACTGCCAACTCAGTCCAGACTTATGCTTATATTTATCCAAGAACTAAGGAATGCAGATCTTCAGAAGGACTTACATATGAAAAGGAGGATGACGTTGAATGATTTAACCAAGGAAGCTCTATACCTTGTGGACAATTGTGCGGTCTACAAAGAGGGTGAGTTCAAGGATCTTAACGATGATTCTTCCTCGCAACAAAGCGGAAGCAAGTCTGCTAAGACAACACCGAAAGGAGAAGTAGCGGTAAGCCAAGAGCAGCTTATAGAGGAAGTGCTTAAAAAGATTAACTTGTATTCCAAACCACAAGCTAAACAACCAAAATGGTGTGCAATTGAACAAAAATGGACAAACCATGGGACGGAGGAGTGTTATTATAACAAGGGATATGTGAGAGAACGACCATATGCTCCGCAAGCTCAGGTGACATCCCCTCAAGTCCCACCGATGCCTAGATATCAGACAGGCAACCTACCAGGACCTGTAGGTGTAGAAAGACCACAACCAGTGTTGGGACAACAACCACGCTTACCAGGATTACGACCAGTCGGCATAAGATACACACCCACAGTAAGTGAGTCGGATGAGAAGGCTTTGGTACCTATGCATGCATACTACGACAAGCCCAATGGATATGCGGGGAACTCTGTCTATTATCCACCGGAAGAACCCTCTACACCAGAACCATGGAGCATGATACGAAATACAGGACCACCAACTGCTGCACTGGCAGCGGGGAAAGGAAGATATAGCTTGGGTGAAAGAACACTGTTGTTCATAGCCAAAGGAGGCATGAGCGGGCAAAGAATTGCACACCAACAAAGAGGAGCTCCAGGAGCACCTCAACAGCCTGAAGGACCATGCTACAAGTGTGGTGGAGACCATTGGCTGAGGGACTGCCCTCATGACGAAATCATTAGGGTCAACGCATATTGCACCGAGTGTGGAATTACTCACTTGATCCCTGATTGCCCTAAAAACCCGAGCAAAGGAGAAAAAACTACCTTGAATATGTTCGGAGCGTTGCCTTCTAGTGGAGGGTCAGAAAACGAAACTCCGATTCTTGTTAAAGTCTTGATGAGAGCCCAAGCAAGGAGAAATGACAATCAACCCAAGAGTAACGATGAAAATCAGGAAGAAATTAAGACCGACAAGTCTAGCATCAGTCGTTATAATCCTTGGAATGAACGAAGAGCGAAAATGAAAGCTAGACATGAGCGAAAACAAAAAGATGTAGAAGCTGAGCTAACGATAGCTCGAGAGCAACTTAAATAGCAAAGAGAGTCCAACTCTCTAAAATCAACGGAGAGACCAAGAAGTGCAAGCTCAGGAGGGTCAGTATTGGTAGATAAGATCAATGAACCCTTAGATGCAATCTTGCAAACATATGAAGCAAGATTGAAGAACATACAGACTCTAGAGCAAAGGTGGATGACATATCCATATCCAGAGATAGAAAAACAGAGACTAGAGATGTGCAAACAGATGATTGAAACTTCACAAGCTTTACTGGAGCCTCCACCTATGGAAGTGGGAGATAGAGTAATCAAACCACGAAACAATGAAACACCTCACAAAACCGAACAAAGGATACCCGAAAAGATACAAAACGTTAAATCCTTGCCGGATGTAGAGGATGCAAGAGACGTGCCTAATAGCACTGATGAATCACTGAAATATTTTCCACCATATACCCCTATTGTGGAAGAAAATTGGAGTGAAGAACTATGGGAAACGGTGCGAAAAGATCAAGAAAAATATGAGACAAAAACAGTTGAGTCGGCGCCTTTCTTGGAGTTGAACTTGAATAAGCCTCCATGGGATTTAGATGTTAACTCATTTCAAGGGGATAATGGTTCAGTTGCATCCGAAGATAGCAGACCAGCATCACTCAGAACTTTGCCATCATATATGGGGGACTATGAGGCAAGGTCAGAAATTCGAAGAGTACCTTCTCAAAGAATAGGCGGGTCAAATCAATTGGACACTAAAATCCTGACAGACTTGTTGACCACTCCGGTCAAGTGTACAATCACATTGGAAGAATTGTTAAAAATTAGGCCAAGCATGTGGATGGGAGTGGGCAAATGTCTTGAAAAATTTGGTATAAGGACGCCTCTTAAGTTCTTCGAAACCGAGCTCAATGACACAGAACCAAAGAAAGTTAACACTAGACCAGTGCCACTCAACAAGGTAGGAGAGTATTGTGAGGGTGAAGACGGCAACACAACCCTACCAGTTGAATATAACGGCATAGAGACTAAGGCAATACTTGATAGTGGAGCTGGCATTGCCATTGCGACCAAAATGCTATGGGAAAAATGGGGAAAACCAGCAATACGAACAACTAGAATGAAATTGCAATTGGCGGATGGGCACATAGAAAGGCCTATAGGATTGCTTGAGGCAATTGTGGTATCTTCCTGTGGCATAGAGTACGAACATACCTTTGCCATAGTAGATTTTGGCAATAAGAACAACTATGAAATTATCCTTGGTAGGCCGTTCAGGAGGCAACTCAAAATGGTGCAGGACTGGGGGTATGGTTATTTGTATCTAAGACATGCTGAAACTACTACACGAGTAAACATGAAAAATCATAGCTACCATGATGTCACGAGAACCCCTGTGGAAGAATTTGACTCAGTCACCATTAGTGGATCAGAAGTCCCAGTGTGGCTTTGTAAGAAAAAGGAGATATGGATGTGCAGGGCATCTCAATGTAGTGAATTTGACCACAATGAAAAGACACTAGAGAGGGTCTTGGAAGACGATGCATATATACGAGAACCTTTTCTTGAAGAGAAGCTCGAACCCCTAGAATGGTCTCAAATTTTGGCTACATTGGATGTATATGTCAATGAAGTCACTCCCACCAAATTTTGTGATGAGAATGGCTACGATATCATACCATACTACATGTTGAGCAAAATCGTGGAGGAGGACGAGAACGATGGAGATACTGAGAATATGAGGATCAATAAAACAGAAACGAAACTTGAGATTAAGATAGTGGGCTATGTGGACATCCCAACTAAAGAAATCAAGCACGAGGGAGAAGAATTTTATGATTCTTCTGATCAAAGTGAAAACAAGGATAATGCGGATGACGAGAAGTCGGAAAATACGAAGGAAGACGACAATCAAGATCAAGAAAATGACATCTTCTACAACTTCCCAAACCAAAGTGAGAGACGCCAAAAAAGATACAAGAGTAAACGACACCATAGCAGTCTACCAACCAGGCTGAGACCCATGCCGGAGTTTAGGGGTAAGATACATGTCCTTATGAACATTCATGCTGTTGATTGTGCTAAGGATAAAGTGTCAGGAAGATTTATTAAGGCTGTTGAAGGCTCAGGATTTAAGTCTAGACTGTTGAAACCTAAGAAAACCAGCAAAGCAAAAAAAAGAGTTGCAGTTCAGAAAAACTGAATGTCTCTGGTAGTCCAATTATGACGAAAATTGAACGGAAAACAAGATACAATGAGTTGAAACAAAAAATTAAAAATGTATGGACAACTGAAATGGAAAGTAGCGATGGAACGAACGCTAGTGATGGGAGTAAAAAGATAGATGTACCTCCTCACTATTGTAAGTACACAATTCAGGAAAGAAGATTTGTGGTTCAGCAACCAATGAGGGAGCCTAAATCAAACGAGTCCTATGATGGACCAAAGAACGCCAAGAAAATAGACTTAGCAGAGCCAGGAGAAAGTCCTCGACCTGCTTACATTGCCACAGATCTAGGTCGGGAAGAAGAGGACTTAGTGTTCAAAACACTTAAGGAGTTTCGAGATGTATTTGCATGGTCGTACAAAGATTTGAAGGGGGTGGATCCTAACATTTGTGAACATTCAATCCCTCTGAAGTCTGATGCCAAGCCAAGCAAACAACGTCCATACACGTATAATGAGACATTTTCCAAAAGGATAAAAGAAGAGAAAAACTTATGGAGGCTGAATTTATTTATGAGATAGAGCACACGGACTGGGTGTCACTGATAGTGGTGGTACCCAAGAAAAATGGGAAATTACGAGTGTGTGTGAATCTCAAGAAGATAAACGCAGCAACAATAAGGGACAACTACCCTCTTCCTATCATTGAACACGTCCTGGAATGAGTAGCAGGCAAGCAAGCCTATAGCTTTATGGATGGATTCTCTGGTTATAACCAATTGGGGGTCAAACTAGAAGATCAATACAAAACAACGTTTGCAACAGAATGGGGCATATATGCATTTAGGGTAATGCCATTTGGATTGACCAATGCTCCAGCCACATTTCAGAGATAAATGACACACGCTTTTAAAGAATACTTGCGAATATTCTTGGATATTTACATGGACGACTTGTGCGTCTATTCTCTATTGAGAGAAGACCATATAGATCATCTTAGAAAGGTATTCGAAAAATGCAGAACGTATAGGATTTGCCTCAACCCAGAAAAATGTGTATTCATGGTACGACAAGGTAAAATCTTAGGCCACATAGTGTCGGCTAATGGAATTACCACTGATGAAGAAAAGGTAAAGGTAATTATACAATTGCCAAGACCAAACAGTGTACAAGAGGTACAATCATTTATGGGACATTGTGGATACTACCGACGTTTTATCTACATGTACGCTGTAATAGCAAAACCCTTGTATAGTCTAATCACACTCTTCATTTGGACCACTGAATGTGAGGAGTCATTCTAGAAACTAAAAGATGCACTGGTATCTGCACCAATTCTAAAAGCACCAGATTGGTCAAAGATCTTCCATGTACATGTAGATGCTTCGGCATTTGCAATAGGCTGTATATTAGCACAACCAGGGGAGGGTAATACGGACTTTCCAATCAGTTATGCTAGTAGACAACTCAATAGTGCAGAAAAGAATTATACTACCACTGAAAGAGAAGGATTGGGTATGATATATGCGGTAAAGAAATTTCGGCATTACTTGCTCACGAACAAATTCACATTCTTTGTGGATCATCAGGCACTCTTGTACCTAGTAAACAAACCTTGTAACACGGGACGAATTGTAAGATGGTTCATTGTGTTGCTGGAGATTGATTTTACTGTAGTAGTTAAGAAAGGGAAAACTCATCAAAGAGCAGACCACCTTTCTCGATTACTACATGGCGAAAAAGCTACTAGGGTAGATGATGATCTCCCAGACGCATATCTGTTTAATATAGAGATGGTACCAAAATGGACAGAGCAAATTATTCCGTTGCTGACATATGGAATGAATCTTGACGACAAAAACAGGGTGGAAGACGCTAGACAAGCACGAAATTCCACAATGCTTGCGGGAAGATTATACCATCATGGAAGGGATGGGATTCTAAGGTTGTGTATAGGACCAGAGGAGTACGAAGCATATCTAGACGAGGCTCATACACAAACAGGGGGATTCCATAGAGGAAATCAAATGATGTATGAACAATTAAGAAGACTTGGAGTGTATTGGCCAGGAATGGCAGGCAATGTAGCTAATTACATCAAGAAATGCGACTTTTGCACATCCAATACTACTATGGATTATGCCACATTATACCAAGTGACAGTAGAACCCGCATGGATTCATGCTATTGTGGAATATTTGACTAATAAGGAGCTATCAGGAGACTGGTCAAAAGCCAGACAAAAGGCTTTACAAATCGAAGCGAATAGGTATACCCTCATTAGTGACCAATTGTATAAAAGAGGAACTGATGACCATCTAAGGTTAGTTCCTCATGAAAATGACTAATTTCCATTATTGGAACAAGCTCATGCAGGCATAGTAGGAGGTCATTTTTCAGCAGAGAGAACCGTGAAAATCATTATGGTTGCAGGTATATGGTGGCCGACCATGATTCAAGATGCAGCAGAATTCGTGAAAAGGTGTGATGAATGTCAACGCACTAAGGTACCAGTTAAAAGAGACGAAATGCCTTTAAGACCAATGATGAGTTCTCGAGCATTAGCTAAATGGGGATTGGACTTTGTTGGTCCTATCACTCCACCAGCGTATCGTTCACAAGCACAATATATCATAGTAGCCACGGATTACATGACCAAATGGGTGGAAGCAAAAGCCACAACAAAAGCAGACGCTAAAACCACGACACAATTCTTATATGAATATGTGTTTACAAGTTATGGCCTTCCAATCGAGTTGGTGAGTGATAGAGGGACACACTTTGTAAATGAAGTTATCCAACATCTCTTAAATGAGTTTATGGTAATTCATCGCAAATCTGCACCCTATCATCCACAAGCCAATGGCCAAGCGGAAGCGACCAACAAAATATTGTGCACAGTTCTAGTGAAACAAGAACAGATTGGGATTAGATGCTCTATTCGGCATTGTGGGCTTATCGAGTTGCATATAAAACAACAATCAATGCTACACCATTTAATATGGTATATGGGTTAAATGCAATATTGCCTATTGACTTTTTGATCCCCACACTAAGGGTAGGCAAAAAATTGGACTGGACGGGCCATGAAATTTCAGAACGGTTAGAGGACCTTGAAAAATTAGATGAGTTACGACTCAATGCTGTAGCAGCCATATATGCAAAAAAAAAGACAACAGAAAGAGTTTTTTGACAAACATGTCAAGAACAAGGACTTTAAAACGGGCGACTATGTCTTAGTATACACCCTTAAACAACATGCAAAAAAGCTAAAGAAAAGGGGAATGGGGCCTTATTTGATCCAAGAAACAGCGGAGCAGTAAAATTGTTGATACTAGATGGAAAAGAAATGCCGAACTGGATTAGTGGGTGTCGTTTAAAAAAATATCATCTACCTTTAACACCGAAAATGTTGTTTCAATTGCATTATGGAAAAGCCTATAGACAGGAACATCAAAGAATCCAGGACCAGGCTCAACAAGAAGCCAAGGAACGGATTGCTAAACGAAAGCAGTTTCTAACGACAATAAACATGGTCACCCCAATGATGACTGACAAATATCCTCTTTCGACATCCCAAACAATTGAAGCGGATATACAAAGTGAAGAATTAGAAAAGCCCATGACAGACTTTAGGGCTCAGGATGATAGCATCATTGACGACTTGGAAGATACGTGGTGTAGTCCTTACATAAAAGCTTATGCAGGCACAAAACAAGCTCTATTTGGGATCATAGAGTGACCTTACATGCCCTGTGAACATACACCACACAAAATTTCAGAGCATTTGGACTTGTTTTCCTTCACCAACAACATTAATTTGAAGCCGTCAGAGTCGCACAAGGGAAGAGCTTGTCTATCTGCTAACATTTTACCTTAACTCATCTTCGAACTAAGAAGGCTCATCTAGATGCACGATTAAGTGGTAATCAATTTAGAAGGGAAGTACTATGTTTGTACATTAACTGTTAATTGTGAATACAGGATCCATGGATGCTTCTCCGGGGAAAAGAAAAGGCAAGAACCTAGCAACGGAAGGTGCAATACCATATGCACTTCTACCCAATTCACTAAAGCCAGAGGCCACCTGGATACCTGCAGATGTGCAACAGGTAGCAGCCTTTCAGATCTATCAAGGTTCATATGTGGATGACAAAAGAAAATTAGTGGATACAATGATGATCCCCAAGGAGGCAGAAAATTACTTGAAAAGATCACCGCAAAGGTCATGGCTCAAAAAAGTTGGCTTGTGGAACTTTGTATCACTACCACCAGTAGGGATAGATTTCAAGATGGTACAACACCTGATTGAGACTATCGAAGAAGATGGAACTTGCAGAGTGGCAGGCATGGATAATGAAGTGATGGAGATCCACATCACCAAAGAAATCATCAAGGGGGCATTGAAATTTTCTGATCAAGGAGCCAACATGAGAGAAAGAAGGAAAAACCTCACAGTCTACTTGCAAAAGTCCAAACTACCTTCTTTTGAACTCATAGCAAACCCGGAAGTAAGAGAACTGACACAGATCTATAGTCAGTGTTTGTTGAGCTACAACAAAAGACCGCCAAGATACACTACACCACACGGGAGTATCTCAACCACACTGACATGGGCTATGGGAATGACCCATGAGTTCTATATAGATCACGCATCATATCTGTTTGAAGAAGTGACAAAGCTAAGGCAGGACAAGCCAAATTACATTGCAGGAGGAGAAGTCCTCACCAGAATCATATACCAAGCCATAGGCGCGGCAGATCAGCTACCACCTGCTCCCCATCAAAACGACTGGCTGGTGTTAAGAGAAAATATCGAAGACAGATCACAAAGTAAAGTACCGGCCTCTATTAACACCATTGAAGGACGCAGGCTGGAAAGAGTAACAAGAAGTACACAAGAAAAGATGGAAGAAGAAAGAAGAACTGAAGAGGAAGATGTCCGACTAAAGAAGCGGAAAGCGGAAATGGAAAACAACACCAGGTTGCAGAAGATAGCAAAAATGGAAAGGATGCTAGAAGGATTTGCTCTAGAGAGATCTCTACGAGGCGATGTAGGCGCCACTTGGAAACCTTCTAGTAGCACTTACACACTGAGAACGAAGAATAAAAACAACCTAGCTTTTGAGTTGGACTGGTTCGAGAGGTACATCCAAGAAAGAAATGCTAGGGACGAACCAGAGTTGCTACTAGAAGAGGAGGATCCCCAAACTTTGAGAGATCAGTTGAGGCCAACTTCACGAGATTAGGAAACACCACCACCATCTCCAAGGCCAGAGACAAGTGAGAGGCAATCTACCCCACCCGCTGACTCTCCTTCGCATTCGGAAAGCTCACACCGTGATGAGAGAGTTCATACACCACCGAGTGAAGAAGAAGAAGAAGAAAGAACAGATGGTCACCCAAACACTGGAACCATATCACAAATTGATAAAGGCAAGCAAAAGGAGGTGGATCAGACCAAAGATAAAGCTTCCTCCTCTCAAGAAATTGAGCTGGAAGCTACTATAGATGAAGATTTGCAGTCAATGGAGACAATACTAAACCGAACAAGACTGCACAGTCAATGGCTAGCTGATCAGAACAGGTCCAACAAAACGAAGTTAGAAAAAACCCATCAAGAAGTTATGAGACTGCAGGAGCAAAGAGATGACACTCTAAAATTGATCAGCATCAGAGATGCTGAGATCTTGGGGCTCAAAAGCACGGTAAATCTCCTCAAAGACAATTTACAGGAGTTTGAAGATTTCAATGCCATTTGTGAAGATACGATCAACGTATTCCTTGAAGATGTCAGTGACAGAGATGAACACATCCATAAGTTGGAAAAAGAAAAGCAAGATGCGCTGGAGACAGTCAAAAGTTTGCAAGTCGTCATCGATGACTTACAAATTGAAGTCAAAGATTTGAGGGCAGTAATAGATATACAAGCAAGGGAAATCGAGTGAGCTAAGAAACAAAAAACGTCGCTACCAACAACACCGGTAGTCCACCCACAAGAAGAAGTGGTAGTCCACCCACAAGAAGAAAAGGGAGTTGGAATTGGAAAGAAAGCAGTGCTTAATGATAGCCGAAAGTGCGCTTAGAGAAGAGGATCAACTACAAAGGCAAATTTCAGACTTACAAAGTGAACAGCAACAAGGACCAGCTCCTGAAAGTGAAATGGAAAGCATTGTTTCCAAATCACTCAGGGAAGAAAATGAAAACTTGCAAATCAGGTTAAAAAAGTTAGAGGAGTCGGTAGCTCAAAAAGAGATGGAATTTCAAGCTCTTCAAATCAATAGTAGAACAATGGCTGCACAAATCGCAACTCTTCAAACTGCAAGGCAACACCAAGGACATGTGCGAGTGCACCTGGAGCAAGCAGCCACAGATTTGGCTGGACTCGCTGAAGTATATGGGGGTGAAGATGACTACGGGGAAGAATCAGATGATCAGGAGGCCCCAGATACACAGACTGATCAAACTGGCTCCAAAGACCAAGAAATAGACAAAGATTCAGTCACGAGATTGGAAGAGCAGAGGCTGGCCGAGCAAATGGAAAAACAATCAGAGATGATGTGGTACAAGGTAATGCAACTAGAAAAGGAGATGCTACAAGGGCTCTCCAGATTAGGCAAAACAGCAGCAGAGCTACGGGAGGAATGAAATGCCCCTATGTTACCCTATGCTCTGCTGAAATATGAAACTCTAACACATCAACGGCAGCTCGCAAAAGAAGAACAAGTGCCAGTGTTTGAAGGCAAATTACAGGATCGGGAACAACAAAACATAATAGTAGACAGCCAGCCAAAGTGGAGGCGTCAATGGCTCTTGGATCATCCTAATAACCTACAGCCAACATAAAGCACTACAAACAAGAAATCCGACATGGATAAATTATCCAGTATTGCCAGGGCCTGCAGAGGGAGAGAGAATATCCAGTTCTTACATGGTGAAAACCCTTCAGGGCGCCATTGCAGAATTCGGTGGCTCTCTCGACCTATCTTGCAAGATGCTATGTAAAATAGCTCGAACCTTTTTGGCATGTCTCACAGTCTTCTCAGAAAGCTGGACTTCACAGTATATGAATACCGAAAGAAGCATCTCAGAGCTGTCATACGATCTAAGTGGGCCACCTACAGAGCCAGTATTGTATGCCTATTTCAGATGGCTAATGTTTCTGCCAAGCTACCATCTCCAAACCTTCGAAGAAGCATTTTATATAGGCTTCTTCATGTACAAGTCCAAAATTTTTGGCCCATTAATGGCAAGCAAGTCTATGCGATATGATGCGTTTCTACATCAAATCAACAAAGAAGGACGACAACGACACTGAAGACAAAGACGATCATGTCGTGGTAGACATGAATTAGGAAGGGGGGAGTGTTGGAGCCCCATTTTTCCAACTGTTGTAATGAGCCCATCTTGTAAAGCATATCAAATTCCCATTTTATGTCAAAGACGTCTTATCATTTTGATCCATTCGTCTGGGTTATGTAAAGATTAATCAGTTAGTCAGGACTTAGATTTGCTCCCACTTTGTAATAATGAGTAAGAGAACCCCATGTACATTTTTGAGCTAAGGTGACTAAAGTATAAAAGTCATCTTAGAACCATTTTTGAAAAAAAATTATTTTGAACATTAATCGTGTGTCGTACGAGTCTGAGAGAGAGAGAGAGAGAGAGAGAGAGAGAGAGAGAGAGAGAGAGAGAGAGAGAGAGAGAGAGAGAGAGAGAGAGAGAGAGAGAGAGAGAGAGAGAGAGAGAGAGAGAGAGAGAGAGAGTGTCTTATCCTCTTTGCTACGCGCTTCTCCCTCACCGGATTCACGACGTGACTACACCATCGCGGTAGTCTCTCCGAGAGCTACGCGCCCACGCCACGCATTCACATTTTCGAGCTGTTCGCGATCGATCCTTCCTCGAGCTTGTTTTGCTTGTAAGTAGCACAAATAGTGTTTGTTTTCAACAATCAAGTGCTTTATGGAATGAGAAAGGGATTAGCTACACATAGATACTCATAAACTAAAGTTTTGCCCACTTTTGGATTATGCCCTGTTAGTCAATCGCGACTGTATTCGAGATAACTAGGGTTCAAACCTGGTGAGATTAGACTTATAGGTAAATATATCCTAGTGAGAGGATGTTGCCTAGAAAGTTTGATGCGATTCCGAGTTCATTGGAAGTGTAAACGGTGTTGTGAGAGTTTAGGGATAGAGTGGGTTGCATTCTACCAAGGTTAGTGATTGATGCATCATAAAAGTGCATATGTGTAGATTGGTCTCAGCCTGACAAGCTAACGAGATTGCCTACGTGCACCTACGGGTTAGTCGTGTCATCGGATGATAAGTATGTTGTCTGTGTCGTGCTTGTGAGCATGAACAGGGGAGTAGTTTTGCCCTAAAACACAGCCAAATGATTACAAACATTTGTGTAAAATTGAGTTGTTTTAATAATTTTGTCCAACTTAGTGTGCCATGATTACTTCATAGGGTGTGATTCAATTCAAGTCAAATTTATGAAGTAAATCACCACAGAAAATGATCCAATGGAAGGGTAGGATTGTACTACATTTTATGTCCACAATTTATCCCAAAGCGTGTGTATACGAGTTACAATCATCCAAACCTCGCAAGAATGGAAAAGTAAAAGTCAATATATGTCAGTGGAAATAAAAATTTATATACATAAGTTAAAAGATCAAGATCAAAGCGTTATATGCTCGCATGATTGTGCCCCAAAAACTAAAAAACCATATGTAAGTATGACGTGAAGTAGCACTGTCCTTGCCCAATTATATAAACCGTAGGGAACGTTCCCTTGCCTCATACACTTGGTTTGTTCTTCATTGTGGAAGGGTTATGATGTGCTACTCTTCCGATGTTGAAGGGTCATGTTTGCTTCTCTTCCAATATAAGAGGGTTACCATTTTTTTTGGATTTGCAATGCATCGGGAGGAATTCAGCATCTTCAAGTTTTTAGAAATAGTGGCGCCATGATGATCTTGTTGCAAAATGGCATGTCCCATGAGCAATCACCAATAGATCCCTCTACTTTCGACCTCGCTATATTCAAGAGTTTGTTTGTATCCATGTGAACATATGATCACTTGAATCCGTGTGTTTGTTGATACTTTGATTTTTTTTTATCAAGGCCTTCCTCTCTACAAGTCGCAACATAAAGTAGTCATAGGTGCCACCTTGCTATCTACCCTTGTCTCATCTCTATGCCATCCTCGACTTATCTACTCTCTTCAACCCTCGACTTGCACCTGAGTCTAGCCGATTACTCTATTCGATTACTAATGTTCCATCTCGTAGGAGATTCAAAAGTTCAAATTCATCTGCCATATTGGCAGGACCGTGGTCTCCTTATTGTAGTTACTTTCTTTAAACCATTAGTAATAGTTTCTCATCACATGGTTCAATCTTGGTTTTGTACTCAATTAGCTAATCTTATTTTGCTAATTCATGCCATTAGTTCATCTTTCATAGAACAGATTTAAAACTTCAAATATGTCTATATATTAGCAGGACCGTGGTCTCTCTGGTGTAGGTTTACTTTCTCTGAACCTGTAGTAGCAATTTCACATCGCATGATTCAATCCTGGGTTTTAGGTTGCCGGAGAACTTCACACGTTAGTAGTTTTGATCTTGTCTGTTTTTTGCTTGTCATTCATGTTAGCCTATTCACATGTCGATCATGTCTACTGCAATTTCCATCATCATCTCTTATGCAAATTTCTCTTATGTGTTGGAATTAAGATGGACAAATGCGTGAAGCATTCATGGTTTGTATGTGTGTGTGTGTGGGTGTGTAATATAGTACATAGAGCACACAATATAGACTTGGAGATACTTGATCATTGAACTTAGAATGAGTGAATACAAGGCTTATTGGCAAGTGATACATCATCCAGTAGATACTTGTCCTAGGTGTAAAATATCACATGGAGTTGCATTGAAAATCATGTGGCCTTATGCCACATGGGCATCTAATAGGCTAGGGGCTTTTCCCATAGATTCAAGTCATAAGAGAGGAACCGGTACCCATGGCTAGGGTTACCAAACAATCTCGGGCACTTAAGATTGGTCATGATACTCTCTAGTGATCCATCTAGTCTTCCTATGGTCTACTAATACATCATGGCTAGTTCTAACTGTACTTAACACTTAATGGCTCTTAGTTGGATACATTGTGTCAATTTTCAACAGATTCATTAGCTCATGGTCCACATGATGGCCATTTACATCGTTAATTACCTAGGTTTGATTCTAGAGTAGTACATCATTTGTTCATTCATTGGGAGTCGTGTCCATCATTTATAGTTGCATCTTCATCTGTGACATGCTGTGGCTTCATCTTCTTCATGTATATTTTCCTCATGTTCTTCACCTTAGGAATTATGTTGTGCAAATCATATGGGGCGGTCTTACGAATAAATGGTAGTGTCTAGAATCCTCGTACATTTATGATCATTGTGTAGCCAAGTGTTATTATGCCTTGATTTAATGCAAATGTGAATACAAATTTTGTACAAGGGTGGAAATATTTCCTGCAAATATATCATTCATGCTTAGAAAAATGACCTTGGAAATATTTGTCTCCTTACAAACGAAATTGATTATTTGGTGCTACTTCAAAGGTCGAGGTCTTCGTAGGAATGCCTCTTGGGCAATCAAGCTACAATCTAATGTGATAATTTTGGTAAAGCTTGATATTTAGTAGCATGGAAGGCTTGAATAACTTAAGCCTGAGGTAATGAGGAGCAGTAGGAACATGAGAAACCCTAAGTAAGGGCTCAACGGCAAGGCTTTGGGCGGCTCTAAAGGAGGTTTTGGGGAAGCTTTAAGCAATGTAAGAGGCCGCCTTGGAACCTGATCGTGGGAAAGGGGCTTCTATTGGGGCCGAATGCAAACGTGGTGGGAACTCGGTCTTTAATGAGATAACATGCCGAAACTATGATGAGGCAGTGTGAACGAGCACATGGGCATCAATTGGTGGTTGAGCAAGTCTGCTAATGTATATCATAGCAGCTAGGAGATGTCACATCAAGCGAAGGTGGTAGCTAGGAGAACAGAGTACAGACAACGAGCAAGGCAACTTCGTAGTAGCAATTTGAAGCTGAGTTGGGGCTACAAGGCGGCAACTTTACACTGCGAGGGTGAGGATTGATGGCAAGGGCTAGCGGATGTATGTGTTGTTGTCAGTAGTTTTTTTGAGTAGTGCTACAAGTGAGGGCCTATAGATGCTAGCACATGGAAATTGGGTCAATAGTTATGAGGCCTAGCTAACGCTGATGATAGGGGTGCTGATGGGGAACTACTCACGTGAGGGCAAGTTGAGTAAGGATCCACTCAAAGGCTTAGAGGTGGGATGTCCAAAAATAGAAGAGACTGTTGTGCCTTATGCTCAAAAGTCAAAAGCCCTAAATTAGGGGGGCTTTCAGACATTTTAAAAGGCTCCTTGAAGAGGCTCTTGATATTGACTTTAACTTGGTCATTGCCCTAAAGAGTGCACACACAAAAGCTTCTTAGCAGCTGATGTAGAAGGATCATAAAGCCAAACACAAAAGCTTAAATTTAATCGGAGCATTAATTCGTGATGCTTAGCCTGAAATGTGTGTGGGTGGTCTCAAATGAAAGTTGATGATCGTTGCTATGTACACACATAAGTATATTTCTTTAATTTGGGCGCCAATGCAATGCAATCCTAAATGAAATTGCAAATTCAATCCTAGATGCAAAGTGAAACTTAACGCACTCATTATTAACTTCAATTAGCACATTGAAGGGTAGTGGACCAAGGAGTAAATTTGAGAACATATTCAAACGATAATTGGAAATGATTAGTGGTGCTTATTAGAGACAGAAGGATCATAGGTTAGTGATTAAGATTTATTGATCACCATGCATGCTCTGATACCACATGTTGGGATTTAGGTGACTAAATGAGTGAATCATTCATTGTGTGTGTGTGTGTGTGTGTGTGTGTGTGTGTGTGTGTGTGTATAATAGAGTAGATTACCTTTAAAAAAGTGTGTAATAGAGTAACGAAAACAACACAATGTAAACTTGGAGATGCTTGATTATTGAACTTAGAATGAATGAATACAAGGTTGAAGTTATAAGCTCATTGGGCAGTGATACATCATCTAGAAGGTCACTCGTCCTAAGTGTAAAATGTCACATAGAGTTGCATGGAAAATCACATGGCTTTATGCGGCATGGGCATCTAGTAGACATGGGGAATTTCCCATAGTTTCATGTATAAGAGAGGAACCAATACGCATGGCTAGAGTTACCCAACAATATGCAACTTTTATTATCCTACTGTTATCGCCATATCCTTGGAGCTTTGGTCCCTTCTATATTCATCCTCTCTGTCCATGTTCTTTTTGCCTTTCATACCTTCTCTCATGTTGATCAGTTCTATCATGGTCTCCATCATTGTGTCGATCATGTCTATTGCGATCTCCCATCATCATCTCCTTTACCACTTCTGCCATCTTGCCGACTATCGTGTATCCCTCTGGCTATGAGCCCTTCTATATGCATCCTCTTTGTCATGCCGGTCTCTTCATCTTTCACACCTTCTCTCATATTGATCATGTCTACCATGATCTCCATCATAGTGTCTACTATGATCTCCATTATCATTGGTTCTGCGACTTTTGCCATCATTTCGGTTATCATGTCTACCATCATCACTGTTTCTGTGTTGTTTTTCTTTTTTCAACTTAGCCTCATGCTCAAGATCCTTTTTTCAACTTAGCCTCATGCTCAAGATCCTTTTGTAGATCTTTATCTTGTTGCTCTCCGCTCGTGTTTGCCTTGCTATCGTCTAGTACCTTCTCTCATGTCGATCATGTCTACTACAATCTACATCATCGTGTCATGCCTATAGTGGTCTTCATCATTGCGTTGATGTCTACTATAATCTTGATCAGCATCTCTTTTACAAATTCTATCATTGTGCCAACTGGCGTGATCAATTCAGTTATCATGTCTACCAGCACCATGCTTTTGGGTCTCTTGGTCTTTCATACCTTCTCTCATGTCCATCATGTCTACCGTGATCTCGACCATCATGTCGATCACGTCTATTATGTTCTCCATCATCATTGCTTCTACAACTTTTGGGTCCCTTCTTAAATCTAAAACATAGGATATTAGTTTATAAGTATTAACGCACTTTGCTCATTGCATGGTAGATGTAGGCACTTTTATATGACACATTTTACCCTTTTTTTTCTCGTTTTCATGAGAATTTTTCATGCCTGAGGAGTGTGGCAACGATAGCACTCTCTTAGTAAATCATGGTAAAAACGGGTATTATGTCTACTATGTTCTCCATCATCATTGCATTTGCAACTTCTGGGTCCCTTCTTCAGTCTAAAACATAGGATATTAGTTTATAAGTATTAATGCACTTTTCTCATTGCATGGTAGATGTAGGCACATTTTATATGACACATTTTACCCTTTTTTTTCTCATTTTCGTGAGAACTTTGCATGCTCGAGGAGTGTGGCACGATAGCACTCTCTTAGTAAATCATGATAAAAATGGGGATTATTTTAACACCAGGTTGCTAACCAAATAGGATATAACAGTGCCTTTTTTTTGGGCTAGTTAGGGTTTTTTTTGTCATATTTTAAATTATTTAATTGAGTTTGATCACCAACAAGGATAATTTGACGCTTAAATAGCCCCTTTACATAATAATGTCATTTATAGTTCTCTAGAAAATTTTGTCCCTTTTGCACACATATGCGATGAAGTCCACGGGTTCCCTGTTTAACACCTCCTACCACCACAATAACGAGAGGCAACAAGTGATAAAATCTCGAGGCTTGCCTAGAAAGAGGAAAGAGGTAGAAGGGGAAACTGTGCTTCCCAATAAAAATAAAACCTATGGACCTTCAAAAAAAATCTTGTAATGAAGATCCTCTACCTCAAGTCACTTACATTATATACATTTTAATTCAATAGGCTAACCATAGAGTACCATGGACAATTAAACCTATTCTTGTAAATAAACATGGTGTTGAAAGGACGCCCTTTCAACAACGTTTCCACAAAGATTCCATTAAGATTCCTCAAAGATTCTAAAGATTCCACATGAAGATGGTGATGAAGTAATGAAGATGAAGATGGATGCTGCAACATGAAGATACGAGTTCATGGACATCATCGAATATCCCGTTATTATTATTTTGAGCCATTACAGCCACTTTTGTAATGTTTACGAGAACCTCATATTTTTAATCGGCACTTGTATTTTGGCCATAGATGCTTGTATAATGAGTAAAGCCAACTCAGTTTCTTGTAATTAAGCTCTGTAGAAGCCTAGAGACAATTCAGGTCATTTGGCCGGACATTAGGTTTGAAGGCTTTGTATATAAGCTGAAACCTAAGGCTTTGTAAAGAGACACATTACGTTATCTCAATTAATATATAGTCGTGGGTTTTGCAGCACACGGTAGGGAGCTTCACGCACACACACCGTCACGCACACTAATCACATTGCAAATATGAGAGTAGGAGCGTGTTAGCATCGAGGAGCTCTCCGCGTCGACGTAAGCAATGCAAGCCGAGGACCACATCGCGAGCCCGCCTGCTACGAGCTATATTTGGTCGTAAGTACCTCAAACGACATCCGTTCTGAATGATTGAGTAGTCGTTAAAATCAGGGCGAGAAGCTCTTCGTGTTGATGTCTTTGTAGATCAATTCCGAACACTTTGGAAATTGCTGTTTTGAGTCTATCGCGACAGCGATTAGAGGTCTTACAGTTATGGTTTTCAGGGTTTAGGTGTTTGGCCACATAGGATATGTCCTTGTGAGTCTTACCCTCCAATTTCGAGTCATTCCGATATGATTTGATACTGTTTCGAGCTTGTAGTGTTTCGTAGGATGGGTTGTCTGTTTCTTTGCTTTATGGTAGTGTTGTGGTAGGATTAGTGACTGTAGAGTGTTGTTCGTGTCTAGCTCAGGGTTGACAACCTAGAGATTGCCTCCATGCCCTAGTCGGGTCAGCTACGTCCTCGGATTGACAGTTTGTTGGTCTGTGTTCTCGCTGTGCTCCATCGTCCGTCGCGGCGTACCCGTTAACATTGGCACCGTTGTCGGGGACGAAGCGCCTAAACTAGCGTAGACCGCATCACTCGTGTTTGACAATATAGCATTTCTCTAGAGTTTTCTAGAGTGTTGTCACCATTTGCCTTCTTAGTGGGAAGTCAGAGAGCGGATCTCTTGACTGAGGGATAGCCAGGGAGCCTGCGTCTCGCCGAGGTGGTCCACCATGAGGTTGAGGTATGGTTATATTATTTTGTTGTGTATTTAGATTAGGTTTTATGGTTTGTGTGTTTGGTTATGACTTATGGTTGTGAAGAACTTGAAAGAGAAAAAAACGCAAAGAAAAACGCAAAAGGTAAGCAGAAGGCTGTTTGCTTGCAAGAAAGCAAAAACAACCATTCAACCATCCAAAGTAGGACTTTAGGGAGTGTAGGGCAATTTTGACATGAAAATGTGCTTGAAAACACAAAAGACGGAATTGTGTTGATTATGGTAAAAGTGCTCTAAAATGGTCGTTTGAAAGCCGATTTGAGTGCTTGTTTTTGCATTAGAGACCTTAAGGTAGGGGGGAAAACATAGA
Organism: Adiantum capillus-veneris; assembly: GCF_014529385.1. Taxonomy (NCBI): domain Eukaryota; kingdom Viridiplantae; phylum Streptophyta; class Polypodiopsida; order Polypodiales; family Pteridaceae; genus Adiantum; species Adiantum capillus-veneris. The sequence continues at coordinate 87,420,633 of NC_140943.1, forward strand.
TTTGGTCCAATCAATAAAAAGAAAAAAGAAAAAAAAACCTCTAAAAAACCCAAAAAACAAAAATCTGAAACCAAATCTGCAATTTTCAAAAAAGTTGGACCTCAAGACCTTGTTTTGCATATGCTCTAGAGCTTGTATGTGAAATTTCAAAGCATTTGCATCAATGCTTGAGCATCTAAGTGGGAGTTTTATTTTTCTAGTGTAAGGAAGTGAACTGTGAAATGCTTGAATCCAAAGGAAAAGAATTCCAAATTGAATGAAACTTTGGGGATAGGTTTCTAAGGGCATTGGGAACCAAAATGTCCAAAAACAGAGAAAAAAATACTTTTCAGTGGCTCTCTGCCTAGTCTATCATGATAGACTGATGAATTGGAGATAGAATCACCATCAGGCAAAACCCCTCATACCACAGGTAAAACACATCAATACAAGGCTTCTCCCAAAAATTGAGTGTACTTGGAAACCTGCTTGACCACTAAACCTCAAGTCTGGTGTTTTGAGTCAGACTTCAGAGACAAATTGGGTAAAGGGACTTGAACAAATTTCCAAACCTTATGAAACTTGGTATACATGATCTACAGAGGGTAGGGAACACATCTGTGAAGAGAAAATTTTAAAAAAGTGTCATTTTAGCATACTTGGTGAGTCTATCGCGATAGACTAAGAACCCAGTGATAGAAACTGAATTTTTCAAAAACCTCTGTGGCATAGCTTGGAAAGGTGCTATCAAGGACACATAAATTTTTTAAAGTCATTTGGACATCAGAAAGTGGGTCTAAAACCATTTGAGAGGATTCAACTTGTAGAAAACACCAGATCTGGTCTAACTGACAAAGTAAAAGTCCAAACCACTTGAAAATTGGTAGGAGGACTAAGGAGAGGTGTTGGAACACAGGGATATAGTCAAAGTTCATGTTTGACCTATAAAAGGGGTACTTGCTGAGTCTATCGCGATAGACTCAAAGCAGAGCCAAAGAAATTGAGATTTTCAAAACCCTTTGGAGCATATCTTGTTTATCCTCTCAGGAGGTTACACACAAAATTTGGCGGATTTTGGACATTGGGAAGTCATCCTAAGTCTATTTTCTAGTGATCAGATAGACTCAGAATTCTAGAGTTGGAGTTAAGAGACCTAAGAAAAACTCCAAAACAAGTGGAAATTGGTGAGCAAGGTGTACAGAGCATAGGGAACACAGTGGTGAAGAGAAATCTGAAAAATTTTCGAAACTGAAGAGTCTGCTAAGTCTATCACAATAGACTGGGGCTTTTTCACAAAAATTGAAAATTTTGAAAACTGACCTTAGAGCCTTGTTCTACATGTTGTTGTGAGTCTATGGCTAAATTTTGAGTAAATTTGGAGCATTGGAAGTGCATCTAAGTGGATTAATTCACAAGATCAGAAAAGAGATTATTGTTTGATGCAAGTTACAAAGGAAAAGTATTCCAAATTGGTTGAAACTTGGTGAGTAGTATCTCAAGAGAAGGGGAAACTCAAATCTGTGAAAACAGTTGAAAAACTGTATCCTAGTAACACTCTGGTGAGTCTATCGCGATAGACTCAGAAATTCACTGTAGAAAAATCAAAATTCAAATCTGACTTCATATTTGGGTTCAGAAGGTCCATTATACCCTGTACACAAAGTTTGAGTGCATTTGGACATCTGCAAGGGGTACTTGGTGAGTCTATCGCGATAGACAAGTCAGGAAAAAATTTTTGAGAATTTTTTTTGAAACCAAGTATACCGCTGGGTTTATCATTGCCTAAGGAGTGCACACACCAATTTTGGGCTCAAACTGACCACTTGCAAAAACATCAGATAGAGCAACTTTCCAAATTACATCTCACTGTTTTGGTCATAACTTTCACATACGGACTCCGATTCCAAAACTTTTTTTATCAAAACGTAGCTTGAGAGCAGCACTATAGATCTTAGAGTAAATTGACCAAAATGGTTGCCAACAACATATAGTTTGGTCAGTTTTGAAAAAAACGTTGTTTCAGGCCTCAAAATGCGTCCGGAAGTCAGGGGTGTCTAAAACCGACAATTTGAGAGAATTGTGAGAAAACGCTCACGATTTTGGACATAGTTTAGGATTTTCCCTGACCAAAACACTTGAACACACTGAGAGAGGTATTAATATAGCAAGCTAGAGCTGTTAAGCCTAGAAGTCATGTCTACATCAGACTCAGACTCAGCTTATACAAGCACATGGATTGCAGGGATAGATGAACACCCGCCCAGAATAGATCTTCCAAACCTACAGTACATAAAGACCAATTTTGTGGAGAGATTTTGGACGTATAACCATGAAAGTGAAGGACTATATAGGTATATTAATGGAAATCAATTCAACCTTTACAGTTGCTTAGAGCCTTACCCAGATGAGCTGACAAAATACAAGCTCTTATATGTCTATACATACGAGGTCGACCGACAATGGACATCTTTATTTATTGACAAGTATGGACGAGAATATAGAGCTGTAGAAAGCACAAATCCGAGAACCAAATTAGAGATGAGTGGATATTTGGTCAATGAAGGACCTCAGATACATCCACCAAACACAGGAACCTCTAAGAGAATTCCAAAGAGGGGACCACCACCTGGATTTCCCCCTAGAGCGATAACGAGAGATGAAACGATACCAGAGAGGAGTATGGATCCATACTTTGCACCCCAAAGTATAAGACCATCTCAGATAAGAAAATGGGTAAATAGAAAGTACAATGGCATAGGAGACCCATACGCCCATGTCTCGGCTTTCAAGCAAGTCCTATGAGCAGAACGAGTAGAGGTCTTCCACACGCAGTATGAGGGTTTTGGACTTACATTGGAGGACAATGCACAAGCATGGTTTGAAGTATTGAACCGAAGAGAGTTCACAACCATTGAGAAAATGTTGGATGAATTTGTTCAAGAATTCACCAAGAGGGGCATAAAACATAACACCCTTCCTAAGATTCAGGAATTTAAACAAGGCGAAACAGAAACATTTCGACATGCAATACTGCGTTTCAAGCAATATTTTGCTAGATGTCCTACCCAAGAGTTACCCATGCCAGAACGTCAGATCCTATGCTTCATCAGAGGGCTTAGGAATGAGAATCTCCAAAAGGACGTATACGTGAAAAGATACCAAACCTTGGAAGATGTGACCAAAGCGGCAGTTGACCTAGTTGACAATTGCAAATTCTATGAAGATGGTCAGAAGAAGATGAATGATGCGAGTGAGAAAAAGAAAACCGCTGATCTTGAGGATCAAAGAGGGAATCTAGGACAAAACCAAGTAAATGTTGAAGAGAAAATCATAGAGAATGTGATGCAACGCATCAACCACTCTGACAAAGTACCAGCCTATAGAGTTCCTCAACAACGAAGGTGCATGATATGTGGAGGGGACCATCCGATGCAACATTGTCCTAACTATAGACCTATGACTCCACCAGGGTTTGAGCATGTTAGTCTGAACCTCCTAGATATCATCCTGTAGCGGAACAAGTGTTCTTAAGTGAAATATCCATAGCTTCTAGAAATGCATATGTGAGTCATGAGCTTCAAACAGAAAGAAATGTGGTAGATCAGAGGCCACTTCAAGGTGAATATCAAGTATTTCCACAACAACCAATACGTCCATGTGACAGATGTGGTAGTAGTGATCACTTGATTAAGGATTGTCCACACCATGATATCATGATAAATGTATATTGTAATGAGTGTGCAGTCACACATATGATTTTGGATTGTCCTAAGAATCCAAGAAAGAAAGGTAAAATGCAACCACATGTTACCTTTCGTTCTACCAGAAAATCAGAGAAAGAACGAGCCGCAACAAAAGGAGAGACGAAAACAACAACAAAGCCAGAAACAATTGCAAAAGAACATGTGCTTAAACAACAAGAAGATGAAAGTAAGCAAGTTGCTTCCAGTAAACGTTGTCACAAGAGCACAAGCAAAAGTGCAAGAGTAGAAGCCTACAGATGGAGAGACTAGTAAGAGCTCCAAAAGCCGTAGAAACTCTAGACGAGCAAGAAGGACTAGAATGAAAGCAAGACTAGAAAGGGAGAAAGGAGAAGAAAAGGCTGTTACAGCTGAGTTGGAAAAAACTTAAGAGCAAAAGACACAACAAAGGGAAGTTGAAACCCTTAAACTAGTTGAAGCACCCAAGAGTGCTAGTTCAGGAGGATCTGTCCTAGTGGACAAAGTGAATGAGCCTTTAGACGCGATTTTACAGGCTTATGAGGCTAGATTGGCAAATAGATAGACCTTAGAACAAAGATGGATGACTTATCCTTATCCTGAACTAGAGAAGCAGAGGCTAGAAAAGTGTAAGAAGCTCATTGAAACTGCTCAAGCATTGCTAGAACCACCTCCACCAGAATTGAAAGATAGGATAGTCACCCCAGTGCACAAAGATGAGAGCATTAAAGTAGACGAATTTCCTAGAGAAGAGGTAGATCATAGGGAAGAACCACTGCCAAGGTCGCAAGACTCGAGGGTAGTCCAAAATAAAACATATGAATCAATGAGGGATTTCCCACCTTATGTTCCTATAGTTGAGGAGCAGTGGCCAGAGGAGTTATGGAAGGCTGTCCGAGATGCCCAAAAAAAGAGAAGAGGATGCTGAACCAGCACCATTTTCTGAAATCACATTAGATAGACCACAAATGAGTGTTGATGCGAGGTCATATCATGGTGACGTAGGATCGATAGCCTCCGAAGACAGTAGACCTGCATCGTTAAGAACTTTGCCACAGTACATGGAAGATTTTGAGGCAAAGTTTGAGATTGTGAGAGTTCCATCATAGAGGCTAGGAGGGACAAAAGAATTGGACACAAAAATTTTGACTGACTTGCTATCCACGCCAGTGAAGTGCACAATTACGTTGGCAGAACTTTTGAAAATCAGGCCAAGTATGTGGACGGATATAGGAAAATGCTTGGAAAAAATTGGGATCAAAAGCCCGTTAAGGTTCCTAGAAAAAGAGCTAGATGAGATCGAGAAGCCTAGATCAAATGTAAGACCGGTACCTCTAAACAAAGTAGGAGAGTACTGTGAAGGAGAAGATGGTAATGCCACTTTGCCTGTCGAGTACAATGGTATTGAAACAAAAGCTATACTTGACAGCGGAGCAGGAATTGCCATAGCAACAAAACAAATATGGGAGAAATGGGGTAGGCCCGCCTTTAGAACAACCAAAATAAAATTAAAGTTAGCGGATGGGCATGTGGAAAGACCCATGGGATTGCTAGAAGCGATAGTAGTGTCTTCTTGTGGTATAGAGTATGCGCATACTTTTTCCATAGTTGACTTTGGCAAGAAAAATAACTATGAAATCATCCTTGGAAGACCATTCATGAGGCAACTCAAGATGGTACAAGATTGGGGTTATGATTATCTATACTTGAGACATGCTGAAACCACAACACGTGTAAATATGAGAAATCATAGTTACCAAGATGTAACTAGAACGCCCGTGGAAGATTTTGATTCTGCAACACAAAGTGGATCAACAGACCATCCGCGGATGGGCAAAAAGAAAGAAATCTGGATGTGCGGAGCATCGGAGTGTAGTGACTTTGGGAGAAATGAGAATGCCTTAGAGAGGGTCTTAGAAGATGATGCTTACATAAGAGAACCTTTTCTGGAAGAGGCGTTAGAATCGCTAGAGTGGACTCAGATATTGGCTACTTTGGATGTCTGTGTTAATGAGACCACGCCAACAAAATTTTGCGATGAGAATGGGTATGACATAGTCCCCTACTACATGCTAAGGTTTATGTGTGAGACAGATGAAGAATCTGAGTATGAGTTCGAAACGGGGTTATCAGCTATGGGGATAGCACAAAACCAGATAGCTAGCCCAAATACTGGTCATATAGAAATAGGTGCTCTTTGCGATCAGTGTGCGATAACACACTTGATTACAACCTGTCCAACTCGAATGCATAGTACAAAGGAGGAGCCACAAGTCAACGAAGAAAAGTTGCAGGAAGAAGGGATAAGATCCAAAGAAGATGCTTCCGGTCCAGCGCCTACAAATGAGCAATATGAAGACTTGGAATCAATCAAAGAAGAGGTGCAGCAAGGGACAGGAAGTTCAGACACTATTGGTGACATTTCAACAGCTGAAGTCGAGGAAGAAGAGCCTATGACTCTACAGGAACCAAATGCTGATTTTGTCTCTCCAAAAGACATATAAGAGGAAATGGTGGTCAAGCAGGAGCTAGAACACATAGATGAACTCAGAAGTGTGAACAATGAAGAAGAAGACGATAAGGAGTCCAGGCCAAAGATTGCTCAAGTCACTCAAGAGAACACAGGCAATCTAGTACCAAAGAAGATCAACTTTTTGGTAAGTGCACAAGACAGAGTCAAAATGAATTTTATGGTAGAAATTGATACAAATTCCACGACTAATGTTATGTCATATGGCATGTGGTTACTTCTAGGTAAGCCAAAGCTTTATGATATTCAGATAAAGGTAAATCTCTCACCTGAAGTAGATGTTATAAGTATAGGGATTGCAGAAGCTACTCTCCAACTACACTCACAGAATGTCAAAGAAAAATTCTTGGTGGTAGATTCTCGAAAAATGGGAACACACTTGATTTTGTCCAAGCCATGGGCACAAGTCTGTGAAGAAGATCCTGAATCTTCAACAATGGTCATCATGAAAAGCTATCAAGTGGCAACAGAGGTCAAGCCTACAACAGTTCAAAGATTCTTGGCTATTGAAAAAGGCAAAGCTAAAATAAGCCCACAGTCTCTAGCCCAGCCAATGCAAGTGCAAGAGAAAGCGTCTACATCAAAAGCCAAACCATCAACAAAACAATGGAAACCCAAGCAAAAACTCTATCAACCAAAGTTTCCATCACCTGAAAGTCTCCAAAGGAAGTCAAAATAGGTCAACCAAGTGCTAGTATCCAAGGCACAAATTAAAGTTAATAATCCAATTTGGATACAATCACAGGAACAACCTCAACAAGCAAAGGTAACATGATGAATCACATCAAGCGCGTCAATTATTGCACAAGGCTACAAGAAAGGAAATTCAGATGTTTGGGTCAACAAGCCCAAGATGACAGCCTGGAGATATCCATCCCATGACAACCACTCAGTCAGGAATCAACAAAGCCGTCAACGTCAATCACATAACTCAATCAAGAGAAAGGACAGGTACAAAAAGCAAAAGAGAATGTCTTCCACTGGACAAACCATACGACAAGTTTGGGTAATGAAATCAGAATTCTACCAGACTACCCAACAAAGTCAAGTGAAGATCACCTCCAAGCAAGTCCAAAGATTCAAATCTGGTTACCTAAGGTAGTAGCTTATCAAGGAATCACCAAGGAAAAGCAAGAAACATCAAGAAATGAAGAGCCGCCACCCGCTACACCCAAGAGTACTACAACCTATAGATGGATACCTCGTCAATTACTACAAGAGCAAGGCTTTTACAAAAGTAACAGCCATATTTGGAAATTAAAGAAAAGGTACCATCAAGTCAAAGAAGAAACAAGGCAAGTGGCAAAGGACATCACACCAGGCCCAAGAACAATGTGGGTTCCAAAATCCGCGATTGAGGCTCAACAACAAGAAAGATACACAACTCCTTTACAGCCTCTTAACAACAAAAAGAAAGCAACAGTAAATGCAGAGGTCACAGTTTTGAAGAACACTATCTGGAAGAAGAAGACTTCATCAACCATTGCTTCAACATCAATACCTGTCTCATCAAGCGACCACAATTTTCTATCAAGGAATGAAGAGCAGATATATGCCAATGTATTAGACAACATGGCATCTCAAACAGAAACTAACGAGAAAGGCCTAAACATCAAAAGCATATGGAATTGGATTTCAGGCCGCGATCAGGTAAGTCCAAGTCGCCATTAAACTTACATGGCATAAGAGTCTAGAGTCGGGCAGCTAAGCCACTAAATGAGCAAAGTGTCAGACCCAAGCTTCAAGTTAATATTTTTCTGTGGTGTATGAGTCTAGCTAATAGGTATAAGCTCAAGTTGGAGAGTTGAGCATACATAAAGTCATGTCGCTCATGCTGGAAGAGGTGAGCATAAGAGTCAAAGTCCATATAATATATAAGGTGGAGAAGGCGGAGTAGTCAAATCAAAACACTCACGCACTTGACACAGTGAGGAAGAGTGAAAAACCTCGACAACGAAAACCCTTCTTGTGAGTAGTGAAATATTTTGAAGCACTCATGCTATATGTTTTGATCGCTACACTAACTCAATGAAGAACCCATCAATACTCTTCTCTCGCACTGCATCTTGTTTAACATGCATAACTCTGTGCAAGCATATAGATGTCCCATCATTGGACATATGCATTAGGCACTCTTTTTTATTCCACCCATTCACTTACACAAACAAATGACGACGATGACCAAGCGGAAACAGGTTTTATAAGCCTTTGCTCAACAACGACTGTGACTTCAAGCTACTAACACTTATCCATGTATATCAAGTCCATACTAGTAGCCATATGGCCATATGTACTTTAACTCAGCATAACTCTATAACATCAGAACCTAAGTACATATAGCCTCGCATTTAATTATGACTAAAGAAATTTTTTCCCACTGGGTTTTTCCCTTTAGTCTTATCCAGATATCCAAGACCTTCATTTTGTATATACGCTACATTTTACTTTTACTCTTTTATTTTTTATAACAACAAAAACAAGAAGAACCACGATATCCCCACACTACTAATTGCAAATCTACTGACAAGTCAAAAGGGAGAGGCCAAAAAACAGCTTGACAAAGCTTCAAGTCAACTTACAGGTACAATTGCCAGATAACAACCACAAGAAAAGCAAATACTAGAGCTGCAACAACAACTTCAATCAACACCAAGACATCAAGAACTCGTCAAGGCTAGCAAAGACATAGGGTCTTGTCGGGGACGGCAAGAATTTAGAGGGGGAGAGTGTTAAAAGGACGCCCTTTCAACAACGTTTCCACAAAGATTCCATTAAGATTCCTCAAAGATTCTAAAGATTCCACATGAAGATGGTGATGAAGTAATGAAGATGAAGATGGATGCTGCAACATGAAGATACGAGTTCATGGACGTCATCGAATATCCCGTTATTATTATTTGGAGCCATTACGGCCACTTTTGTAATGTTTATGGGAACCTCATATTTTAAATCGACACTTGTATTTTGGCCATAGATGCTTGTATAATGAGTAAAGCCAACTCAGTTTCTTGTAATTAAGCTCTGTAGAAGCCTAGAGACAATTCAGGTCATTTGGCCGGACATTAGGTTTGAAGGCTTTGTATATAAGTTGAAACCTAAGGCTTTGTAAAGAGACACATTACGTTATCTCAATTAGTATACAGTCGTGGGTTCTGCAGCACACGGTAGGGAGCTTCACGCACACACACCATCGCGCACACTAATCACATTGCAAATATGAGAGTAGGAGCGTGTTAGCATCGAGGAGCTCTCCGCGTCGACGTAAGCAATGCAAGCCGAGGACCACATCGCGAGCCTACCTGCTACGAGCTATATTTGGTCGTAAGTACCTCAAACGACATCCGTTCCGAATGATCGAGTAGTCGTTAGAATCAGGGCGAGAAGCTCTTCGTGTTGATGTCTTTGTAGATCAGTTCCGGACACTTTGGAAATTGCTGTTTTGAGTCTATCGCGACAGCGATTAGAGGTCTTACAGTTACGGTTTTCAGGGTTTAGGTGTTTGGCCACATAGGATATGTCCTTGTGAGTCTTACCCTCCGATTTCGAGTCATTCCGATATGATTTGAGACTGTTTCGAGCTTGTAGTGTTTCGTAGGATGCGTTGTCTCTTTCTTTGCTTTATGGTAGTGTTGTGGTAGGATTAGTGACTGTAGAGTGTTGTTCATGTCTAGCTCAGGGTTGACAACCCAGAGATTGCCTCCATGCCCTAGTCGGGTCAACTACGTCCTCAGATTGACAGTCTGTTGGTCTGTGTTCTTGCTGTGCTCCATCGTCCGTCGCGGCGTACCCGCTAACACATGGAGTTATGAAGAAACATGTACATTTCTTGGCAGGTCAAGATTACAATGGAATAATGCCATAAACATATTGACTCAAGTTAATTTTGATTTACATTATCACTTACTTTTTTTCGGCAAAACTCACAATTGTGAGTGATTGCATTAAAGTCACCAATAGATTACAAATCTGCCTCAAGCTCATGACGAGCTAAAAGGGCGGTGGTAATGCGTGTGTTAGTCTCCACCCAACCGTGCTATCTTATAACCTCCCCCTAGCGTACACACTGTCCGGCCGTACCGGTGGCCTTGTTCATAGGACCCATGTCTTTACATTATCCCCCCCTTGGAGAACCATTTTCGTCCCTCGAAAAAGAACGTAGGAAAATGTTTCTTAAGTGCGGAGACATTCTCCCATGTAGAACCTTCTTTAGGTCTATCTAGCCATTTTACCAACACCTGTCGTCTGACATGATGTCTGGTGCAAAGCTCATGAGAATCCAAAATCTTTTCTGGCTCATGAGGAATGCTTGGCGATTCGATAAGGTCAACTAACACACCTATGCCAATGATGTTATCATTCTGTCCTAGCTGTTTTCGCAAACGGCTTACATGAAAAACAGGATGAACTTGTGAGTGCTCTGGGAGAGCTAACTTATAGGCCACTTGACCTATACGTTTGAGAGTGGTAAATGTTCCACAATAGCGTGGTGAAAGTTTAGCAACTTTTCCCATCTTCAGAATTTTTGAATGCTCCAGAACTTTGAGGAAAACCTTATCTCCTTCTTCGAAAGTAGCAAGACGACGATGCTCATCTGCGTACTTCTTATATCAATCTTGAGCTTGCTTAACATTCTGTCAAGCAACTCAACGCATGTCAAAATGGTCTTGAGAAAATCCTTCACTTGTTGTATCTTCTCCTTAGCCAACCCCACCGTAATGGGTGATCTAGGTTGAAATCCATATAAAAGCATAAATGGACTAAACCTTGTAGTCACATGCTTTGAACTATTATAAGCAAATTCCAATATGGGTAAGTAGTCTTCCCAATGGGTTTGCTTCTTGCTAACATACGCTCGTAGCATATCCTCTAGCACTTGATTAACTCTTTCTGTTTAACCATCTATTTCTGGATGATCAGCCATACTTTAATTAAGTTTAGCTTCCAACTTTGGAACACTGCTCTCTAGAAGTGATTATCAAACTTTCGATCTCTGTCACTAATGATACTAGCTAGGACCGTAGAGTTTATATATCTGCTCTACAAATAGACATGCTAATTTTGGTGTCTTAACCGTAGTCTTAATGGGAATGAATCAACCCATCTTTGTGAGACGGTCTACAATTACCCCAATGGCATCATGGCCAGGATTTGTAGTAGGTAGTCCTACTACAAAATCCATAGAGATACTCTCCACTTACCTTGTGGAATCTTTAAAGGATGTAAAAGGCCACCTACCTTGAGGCGCCCTGCTTTATAAACTTGGCACTGTTGGAAGTTTAGTACGTACTCTTGAACATCATGATGTAAGCCCGACCAATAAAATTGCCATCAAACTAAGGCATACGTCTTACGGATACCTAGATGACCAACACTTGGACAATCGTGACACTCAAATAAGATTTGGTGCCTAGTGTCTGAGTCTTTGGCACACATACTCTACCTTTGTGGAGTAAGTAGCCATTATCAATGGAAAAAATATTTCATCGCTTAAGCTCTTCCTCAATAGGGGTGGAGCTCTGTGTGTTGGAGGTTTTATCTGCACGTGAAGAGACATGTTCATCTAGCTGTTCAGAGACATGTGAGTGTGAGGGATCCCTTTTTAAAACTGCACTCCACACTTTAGCATATGATTGATCATGTGCACACTTGCCACGTAATGACTCCAAAAGTCCACTCTTTAGTTCCGTGAAAGCAAGTGAATTAATCTGAGGCATCCGACTTAGTGCATCCGATACTACATTATATCGCCCCTTGAGATATCGTAGCTTACAATTATAATCTTGAATGATTTCTGCCCATCTAGCTTTACGGCCCTTCAAGTCTATTTGAGTAGTAAACCATTTGATACTCTCATGGTCAAAAACTACTTCAAATTTGGCACCATATAAATATTGTCGCCACTTTCATAAAGCGTGAATTATGGCATAGAGCTCTCTCTCATAAACATAATAATTTTGTTGAGCTCTATCTAACTTTTTACTTTCAAAGGCTATAGGTCTTCCCTCTTGGAGAAGTACCGCACCAATGGATTTATCACTAGCATCAGTCTCTACCACAAACGGCTTAAGTGGGTCGATGATTGCTAGGATGGGAGCAGTGGCTATAGCTACCTTGAGCTGTTCGAAACTACATTTTTGGGGTTCTTCCCAAGAAAAGGTCTTACCTTTTGCTTTAAGTTGATCCGTCATAGGAACAGTGATTTTGGCATAGTCAGGGATATAGTGTCAATAAAATCTAGCAATGCCTAAAAATATTTGAAGCTCCTCAACTGTGTTGGGATGTGGCCATCGGACAATGGCAGCGACCTTGTCAATGTCCATCTTGATGCCAGAATAAGAGATCACATGATCGAGGTAATGTATGTATTTTTTTAAGAAATCGCACTTGCTTTGCTTAGCATACAGTACGTGAACTCGTAGCTGTTTGAACACTAATCGTAAGTGTTCTATGTGTTCATCTTCAGTCTTACTGTAAATGAGAATGTCATCAAGGAAAATCACAACAAATTTTCCAAGATAGGGACATAAGACACTATCCACAAGTGTCATAAATGTAGCTGGAGCATCGATTAGACCGAAAGGCATAACAAAAAATGCAAAATGCCCGAACCGTGTTCTAAAGGAATTTTTGGAGACATCTTGTAAAAGGATACGCACTTGGTGGTATCTTGAACCAAAATCTATCTCTGTATAGTATCTTTCCCCATGGAGTTGATCAAACAGCTCATCTACTCTTGGCAAAGGATACTTGTTCTTGATGGTTATGGAATTTAATCCACGATAATCTACGCACATGTGCATAGTACCATCTTTCTTTTTTACCAGTAGAATTGGTGATGCCCAAGGCGAAGTGATAGGTCTAATGAAACCACGGGCGAGGTAGTCAGCCAGCCGACTCTCGACCTCCTTGGCTTCTTTAGCACTCATAGACCTCCTTGGCTTCTTTAGCACTCATACGATAAGGTGGTTTACTCACCGGTTTAGTGTCTGGCAAGACATCTGTGCCATGCTGCACATCACGTGTAGGGGGTGAACCCGGTGGTAAATCATTTGAGAACACATCACTATACTCCATGAGTAAGTGAGTTAGCTTTTGCCGTGCAAAAGGAGAAAGTAAACTAGTGTTATGCTGGAATGGAGAATCTTGTAATTCCTATAATGTTTGTTTCACAATAGTTGCATGTTGCTCTATAGAATTAAAATTGAGAGCACTTTGCTTGTTAGATTTGTTAGCACTTTGTTTATCAGTAGAATTCATTGCACTTTGCATACCATTACTACAATTCACCACAGTTTGCTCTTGAGAATTCACAAGACTTGGAGACAAGCAGTAACACAAAAAGACTTCATCTATTAAATGTGCTTTCTGCAAAATAGAAAGCTTGGCTGTACATATAAGAGGTGCAGATGGTATATTTTTCTCACCAAGCAAAATCACATGTTAACCATTGGCCATAAAGGACAAGGAGTTGTGTTTATAACTAGTGTGCAATGTGTTTCCTAAACCACTCCCGTCCTAAAACTACATCAGCATGGTCCATGTTGATAACTTGGAAGTCAAGGGTTATCGTATGATCTTGAACAATCAGCTCAACCCCTTGAACTACCGTGTCCCATACTTCTTTATCATTCCAAGACATCTGCTCCACCACATACTTGTGAGAGTAGGGAGTCTGTGTAAGATTCAATTTCTTGACTAGCTTATAGTTCAAGAAGTTATGAGTTGTACCATCATCCACTAAAATACAAACACGTTGTCCGTTAATAGTGCCATGCATGCGAATCAAATCATGGGGGCCAAAGGTGGGCTGCCACATTGAAGCAGGCACACAAGACTTGTGCTTTTCTTCCATATGAAGAACCTCTACAACACAATATTTAGGAGATGAATCTAATGTGAGGTGTTGCACCGTGTGCATGGACTTTTCTTTGCCTTGCAAAAGAGGACAATCTTTCTTGTTATGTTGGTCCAAAAGACATCTAAAACACAAATTTTGTTTCTTCGCATGCTTAAACTTGGCAATGCTGAGAGACCCATGTGGAGTATCTTGTGAGTGCTTAGACTTCTTAGCCTCTTGTGGGCATGGAGAGGTAGATTGTCTCTTATTCCTCTTGGAACATGTGGGAGATCTACCTCGCCATTGGCTCTTAGCAAAGTATTATTAGAGTGGGGAACCTTTCCTTTCCTCTCTTGATCATCATCATATCTTTGCGCATGACTGATGGCTTCTTCCAAAGTTTTTGGATGTTGGGTCTTGACATGAAGACGATAGTCTTTGTCAAGATCCCTATTCGAACCCTGTATCTTTTGGAATTCATCTAGACCTTCTAGTTTTAATATGATTTCCCGATACTTCGAAAGGTACTGTGTGAGAGAGAGGCCAGCATGCGGCATGCATCCCATGCTAACCAATTCTTATCTTCTTCATTGGAGTCCAAAAACTCTTTGGAGAAAGAAGCTTGAAACGGAGAACGAGCTTGATTCCCTTGAATCGTGCCACTTGTGGCTCCTTGAGTCGTCTCTGAATTCATAAATTTCACAAGTAATTCCGTAATATTGGTAACATTTGCATTGAGTGCAGAGAGGTTGCTTTCAAGTACGCTTTGGCGATGTTCCAAAGTATTGAAAGAAGCTATATCTACAAGCTTATGATCTGCTAGATCATCATCATCATGCATATTAGTGTCAGCAACACTCGTGGTGCCCTGATTTTGATCTACATGCTCAAAATCAAACATGTGTGTAGGTGGGATATCCTCAATGGCCATGGTAAACACACACTAATGCAAGGAGAGAAAAAAAACTGACAACTTGTACCTTGAGCACTTTGTGTTTTGTATGCTCCGTAATTTGTGTTGCATGCGAACCTCGCCTTGCGAAAATTTGAGCGCTTTACTTGTCCTTCGTTGTAAGAACACCTTTGATGATTCTTCACAAAAACCCGTCGTTTTTGTGAAGGCTTTTGTTCACTTTGAAGCTACCTCCTTGAGGATTTTTTTTTTGAGGAAAACTTGCCTTCCTCCAAGAAGTGCAAAAGAAGGGTCAAGCTACTTCCTTGAAGTTTGAAGCTTTCCCTTTCCTTCTAGTTTTCCTTTCAACATAAGTAGGCTATCTTTCCTTGTTATACACAACAAGGGTCAATAGCTTGATGGTAAAGTGTTGGCCTCTTACCCTCATGGGGTGGGTTCAACCCTCCTTCATGCAAGGGTTAAGCGGGCCTCCCTACGCATGTAGCCAATGAAAGCTTCAGAGCCTCGGTGCCATAGATTTGCCGGTCCATTTTGCCTTAGTCGTGCAGAGACATCGCTATCTGCGGGACGTGGGAAAGAAGCAGAGTGTCGCACACACATGCAAGCCGCTTTTATCCTCCTCCCAAAAATAGCTCGGATACCAGTGAAAGGGCTGTGGTAATGCTTGTGCTAGTCTCCACCCAACCGTTCTATCTTATAGCCTCCCCCTAGCGTACACACTGTCCGGCCGTGTCAGTGGCCTTTCCCATAGGACCCATGTCTTTACACGAGCGTTGAGGGATAGAGGGTTATATCCAAGCTTAGTTACAAGTACTTACTATTGCAAACAACCCAATCCTTTACAATGCAAGGCTGGACCGTGTGGCGAGGGTTGCCCTAAGCCAATCATCTGAGTTATGCCTTTTACTTAACACAGATATCGTCGCCTTGCTTTCTTGTACAATCTCTGAGAAGCTAGCCACAAGGAGGTCTTCTTGGCCTTCCAGGTATTACTGAAAAAAATGTATCTAACAATTTGAGTACAGATTAGAAGTGTAGAGCTTCAAAAATGTTTGCTATCAAGGCACAAATCCCTCTTGAAAAACCCAGTCTTCCACGTCCTTTGTATCCATTTGCACATCTTTCTTGGAAGGCCTCTAATAGTTGGGAATTCCATGAAAAGGTGGTCGAGGTCTTCACTAGCCACCCTGCACCCTCTTTTAGGACTGATACCACATGTTTGAATCTTGACGCCTATGAGCAAGTCCCCCCAAAGTACTTTCCACAAAAATATCTTCATAAACTGAGGCCATTGTGGATTCCAAATGTTCTTTGTGACCTCTATCCATTGAGGCTTAGACCATTGCTTCTTCCAATGCTTGTTTGAAGGGTCGAACCAATCAGCCTCATGGATTAACACCTGATAAATGCCCTTGGTATGGGGTTTAGAGAATTGACTACTCATGGGCCATTTCCAAGCCTTCCACTCAAAAGTAGATTCACAGATTGACAACACAACATTGTCCAGACCTTCTATAACCTTATTGACAAGTAGCTTCTCAGTGTCATTGAGTTGAAATTGGATAGCCACCTTGTCCAAGGATTCCCAGCACTTGCTATTTTTATCCCAAAAGTGGCTCAATTATGGAAGTCCTTTATTGTTCATCCTTCTTGCAATTTCTCTCTCAATATAACCCCAACAACTTTAGATAGCCAGGGGGACCAATGCGAGATGGAGTTTTGGAAGTATCTGGTTAATTCACCCCATTCCAATGCCCTTGTAGCTCTATTTCATTTTTGCACTAGCTCTCCTGTGATGCCATTCAGTCTTAGGCTAGTAGCCCACCCGGGGGCTAAAAGTTTGTCGTGTACCTTGATCCCTTTCCATTGACCACCTTCCGAGAAAATTTTAGTCTTATCAATCACATTCTTGGTCATGATAGCCCAAGACTGGTCTTGATTTGCGATTGAGACCAAAAACTTGGCACATAGGGCCTCAACATGAACAACATGGTTGAGAATGCCAAGGCCACCTAGGGCCAACGGATGAGCAATACCTTCCCACTTTGACCATTGCCACGGCAACGAGGCTTTAGTGTTGTTCCTCCATAATAATATTTTAATTTGTTTCAAGAACTCCTTCCAATTACATTTGGCTATTTTGAGGAGCGGGTTGGTGAAGGAAATATAAGGGGAGAATAAATGAATTGATCATTCTAACTCGACTCTGAAGGGAAGCAACACATACTCCCATTTTCTCATTTTCCTTTGAATCTTCTCAAGGAGCCACTTGAAACTTTTCTTGTGAGTAATGTCCACCCCTAAGGGGCCCCCAGGTGCCTGAAAATCCTATCTTTAGACACAATCTCCTCTAACCAGGCCAATGGGTCAAATGAGTCATTTTCTGTCCAAGGAGATCAGTCTAGACTTCCCAATACTACACTTTGATCTAGAAGCCACAACAAATGTTTGCACAATATCATGGTCCTTCTTGAGCACTTGAGGGTAGGCTTTCAAGAAGAGGAGGGAGTCGTCCGTGAACATCTTGGCCAGGAGCTACTTGTTACTGTGCAACTTCTAAATAGAGGGTCCTTGAACAAGTGTCCCTCAGTAACAAGTAGCTTCTTACTTCCCTTGGGGGTTTTCCCCTCCCCATTGAATTTCCTGAGTTTCAAGTGTAACGGTATATGGTCAGATATACTCTTTATTGGTAGGACCTTCATCTTAACTAGCAACAAGATCCAATCAACTTGGTGGGAGGAGTAGCACCTGTGAAGCCGAGAAGCCATGCAGGCATACTGTAGGCTTGTGCACGTGAAGCTCGGCATGCTATTCCAGGGACCCACCTCCCACAGGTCCATCATAGCCCATTTCTCACAAAGACCCAACAACAACCATTTATCTTTTTTAGAATCTGCCAATAGACTGGCTCAAGCTATCCTATTGTTGCTCTTCTCCACTATATTACAATTTCCAATCAATAGCCACTCTCCTTCAATAGAGGATTCCCTAAGGTGCATTTGTTGGGGTAAAGGCACTGCGCCTTTGCCTGGGGACAAATGTCCCCAATGTCCGACCGCCCACCCACTGTGTGTACATCCCCTTATTCTTTGTATACGAAGAATAAGGATCTCCTGCATCCTCTATGTCACATGACAAACCATTCGCAAGTCACTCCACGCAACCAAGTCTTATGCATTGGTCGGCGTGTGCTGGGAGTAGAGGATTGGAGGAAGCTTTTCTTAAAAAAAAGAACAATTATTTTACTGAAAGAGCTTTCTCTATGCTTGTTTTAGGGGATTGAGTCAAGAAGAAAAAAAAGCTCTCTTTTTTATCTACATAGCATCTACTTAGGACAACCATAGTGATTAATTGTGTTTACAAAATAGCCAAAATACACGTAGTATTTAAAAAACAAAAAACTGACAAGTTTGTACATCCTCTTTCACTGTACATGATTTGGTTTATGACAACAAGCAAAACCCATCTCTACAAGTATTTGCGAGCAAACAAAACACATCTATTTATTCACAGAATGTTCAAAGCATGCATATACATTGGCAAACCACAAAAAACATCATCTACAAAATGTGAGGTATCTTGTTGTTAGTCTACTGTATGGGATGGGCTGGTGGATGCAGTTCCACAAATTTTGAATGCGGCTCCACAAGAGATACTGCCTTCAGGGAACACTTGAACTCATCTGATAGTCTCTTGTATCACTCCTGACTCTCTCGTAGTCGATGAGCTTGCATCTCTAAAACATTGTCTAGTCTACTGGAGACATCCTCATTGCTCTCCAACACTGCCATCATCCAACCCATATGGCTACCCAGCAAGGCCAATGCACCACAGTCACCTCCGTATTGAACAACAACATTGTTCTCAGTGCTGTATTAAGCAAGAAACATCCAAAAGAACCAATGCCCACGTTCCATACTCCCTACACAACAAATATTTTTCAAAGGATTTAGTAACAAGACACATGAAAACTATACATAGAGCCAATGAATGACGGGCTGTACCTTGCATTGGTGTCCCATCCTCCTCTCGTGTCCAATCATCCTCTTGTAGCAAAGCATACCAAGCATCATCTAATGGAATGTCAATGTCCTCTGAAGTCCAATCTGCTCTTTTCTCATAGTTGACACCAACAATGTGCATACGGTTCTACTTTTTGTTTTGCACACAAGCGTCTTACACACAACCACATTCAAGTGGTCTTCTTTCCAACCAACAGTTGATGCCATATCATGCACCATTCCATAATTATCTGAGGAACAAACAACCATGAACACACCTTTGTCATCAGTTGTTGCCAATGCGAGTCATGCGAGTTGTCCAACATTGCATGCTTCCATCTTATTTCTAATATTTTAGACAGCCCATACACATGCACATTTGATGGTAGGAAAAGAATAGATGGGTTCATTGATGAACCATCGACTGACCCATCTCGCAAAGGCATTAGACACTTCTCTACCACGTGGGGCCTAACATTGCTCAAAAATGCATTTTTCAAGTCATCCTTTGTCTTGTCCCAGCTAAGATGAATAATCTGGACACGCTCACCCCTGATAAGCTGCAAAACAAAAACATGAACTAAGAAAACAAGATCTTGAATCATACTTGAACAACCATTCACCCGAGATTAGAAATTACCAGCAGATGGTATCGTAACTAGTCGCAAGTCTGAGACATGCAATATTTCTGTTTCCAGACTCGTGGTGAAGTCTACCACCTCCTTTGCAGACATCTTACTTCTTTTTCCTAAACAACAAGACCATATAGATAAGCTAAACAATCAAGACTATGATTCTTAAGAACATCAATAGAACTCACATTTTTACTTCATTCTAGCCTCTCCTTTTGTGATCCAAAAGAGCGACTGGACTGTTCAATCTGCATAACAAAGCTGAATTTCTTAGTGAAAATGAATTTCCACCATGGAGACAGTGCTCATAAGTGAAGAGTTTTTAAATCACAAAATGATGGTACCTACAAAGTCGTATCAAATCCCTCCCTATGAGGCAATTGCACACTAGAACCTGCTGTCTGCTGTGGAAATTTCTGTACCCTGCACATGCTCTTTCTTCTCTTTCCCTCACCACATCATTGTGTGCATTTTCCTTGCTTGTAGGGAAACATCCCTCATCATACTCCAAGAACCAAGGTAGGTCTTGGTAAACTCTTCCCTTGAAGTTGTAGGCCACTTGCAAAGGGTTGAACACTTGCTCTAGTTTACTGATCTCAAGAATTTTTAGCAAGCTTGCAACACATCTGATGATGTTGAACTTACACTTTTGCAACCATCTAATACATTTTACGGAATCAGAAGTACTCAAAAATATGTTTTGTTTTTTTAAGCAATAATATATAGTGATCTAACCTACAAAGGTTTCTTTTACCTGCATCCGTCACAACACTTTGACCACCTCTGATTGAGTTCCCTTTTTCATTAGAGCTAGCTCATAATCAAAGCTCTTTCCTCTATGAGTAACCTTGGCATCATCGATGAACGAACCAAGGTCTATACCAAGCATGGATGTCAAATGTATACTCTGGATGCTGCTGTGTATGTTCCCTGCTTCTCCTGCAATTGACGTCTAGAAAACCTCAACCCGCAACCACTCTCTAAACATAGATGACTCTCCTAGGTTGTGAAAACATTTGTCATGAAAATTGGATTCAATGCCAAGCTAGAGAGGTAGATTGTTAAGGCAATGGACAAATGTGCTCACCTGTCTGTGGTAGGTCAAAAATCTCAATGGTTGCCTGGTTTTTAGAAGCCATTGCATGGAGAATGAATGTTTTCTTCACAAACAGAAGATCCACACATGCCAACCCATACAATCTTTCCTCTGTAAGTCACTTTGGTCGGCTGGTCCACTCAATTGTTCACAATGTCTTGCATTGAAGCCAACAAGGATCAATTCCATATTTTCTAGCACATGAGAGGTCAAAACAATATACCTCCACCAATCATCTCCTAAAGCTAGGTCAACAATGGCCAATGCATGGTTTGTTATCTTTTTGGATAGTGCATCTGTTTCAAAGAATGCCTTTTTATAATTGTTTGAAACTGTGAAGGAAGCATTCTATCCTTCTCGACGATGATCTTTCTCAATGCAAGAGTGTACTTTTCGTGCATGTATGGCATTATTGATAATACATGTTGCAAAATGAAAAATTTGCCGCAAACTTCTGTAAAAAAACTATAGTGGCACTCACAAGATGTAGTAGTTGAAACATTAGAGACACATGCACATTATACCATGATTTTCTCCCTACCCTCTTGTCAATGTCTGCCTGCATCCAACTATAGACCACACATGGAAATTTCTCCATGATTGCCTCCTTCAAAGCAAGCCCAATCACTCTCACCATCCATAACATATCAGTGTAGGATGTTTCAACGTATTCCGTTTCATTCAATCTAATTGGATTGAAAATCATAGAATGATAGTATTATCTGAATATAAAGGCAGCACTTGAATTGAACTTGCCTAAAGGTACTTACTTGTTTATACGCATCACAATGCTCAACATGTCAGCCTCATTTGAATAGTCTACCGCCACAAGCTTGACACAAACCCTTGGATGCAAATCAATATCTTTCTCGTAGGCTACACCTGCAATCATAGGAAATATCACGTACTAATTCACCCCACAACGTGTATTCAAGTTAACCACATAGAGAAAAAAAACACACTCTATTTAAGAGCTTTCATCCAAGCAGTTGACCTATGGTTCCGATCCACGTATATAACATTTTTCCACAAAGGTCACCCCAACATGTATCTTTGATTTTGGCCTCAAACTTTTTATTGACCATTCGCCACCACAATGGATCCTATGTTTGCATGATAGTGTCGTCAACATCGATGCTAGGATGACACAGTGCATCGATAGATCAGATGAAACATCCCTTGGGCTCATAATATCCCTCCAACAAAAAGGTATCTACTAGTGACTGGAGACTCTTGGAATTCCATCTTGCCTGTCTTGCTTTCTCATGTTTTAGCAACTGGCATAGAGGAACCCTGGGCAACGGAGTCTCATGCTCTATTTGCAATAACCAAATTATGCCCAAAACCTCAATTTGCATAAGTCACTGCATAATTTCAATACAAAGGATTACAATCACCTTTAAATTCTCAAGATGCTTGGACAAAATATCTTGTCGTACAGTGACATCCTTGTTAATGGGAAACTCCCCCCCCGGAATTTGCCCCTGATGTCATGTAAGCCTCCATCTCTTGGTCATGGATATCCTCATTCACGCTGATAGCACCTCTCACAAACCTAGAAGATGTCCCTTCTTGCACTTTTGTCTTACCCTTTGTAGCCTTTTTAGATTTTTCCACCGGCAAATCAGGTGAAGATGGTACGACACTAATTGGTTGGCTACTAGTGTAGTGTCCGACAGCAGTGGGGGGTGACATTTGTGTGGGTTTTGTCCTTGCAGTTGTGGTAACCCGCTATTTAATAGAAAGAGGAGCAAAGATCATTCAACAAGTCAACCCATTGTAGATGTACACACAACACTTTTCACTCAGAGGATTTCAATGACAAGCCATTAGTGAAACAAAATTAAAAATTACCAAATCACTTCTAGGCCATGCAGCAAACTATTCTCCACCTTCATCAAAGTAGTCATCTCCTCATTTCTAGAAGAAATATGAGGTAGATGAGCGTCCTTCCCTTCATATACCTCTACCATATCAATATAGAAGCATCCATCCAGCAATCTACTTCCATGAAGCTTGTCCAAATTTGAAGTCTTGTCTATTTTTCCAACACCAATAGCTTCTCCATCATAAATGAATTCAACGTATGCACCAGCATCAGTTTTCTTGGCCATATTCCGCTTTAGACGTCTAATGCAAAGATAGAAAACTCTGCAGAATCAACCAAAAAAAAAAAACCATAATTCTACCTATAAACATTATATCGGGGATTTATTTTTTACGAGCTGCGTGTTTCGTGCTTTTGCAATTGGTACTTTTTGTTTTTTGTTTTGCAATGCAACATGGCCTAAATGAGCTTGTCCAAGACAAGATTTACGTACAGCTATTGGCTAAAAGTAAACAAATATAAATTTAAAACCAAAGTTGAAGTCTAAAATTAATTTTTTTTTCTAGAGTTTGCTTCATTTTAGCTTTAAAAAATTTAAAAAGTACCACTCCACCTTCATCACAAAGGCCTTTGCAAGAGATTAGGAACGTTCACACACACATAAGACTAACAAAAAACCCTTCATATAAGTTTGTACTACTTTTCTGTTCTTTTGCAGTGCAACATGGCCTAAATGAGCTTGTCAAACAAAACTTGCACACAAACTATAGGCCAAAAGTAAATAATATGAATCCCAAAGCAAATTTTTCAAGTACAAAAAAAATAAATTTGCAAGACTTTCCTTCATTTTAGCCTAAGAATTCCAAAAAGTATCTCTCCATCTTTATCACAAAGGCCTCTACAAGAGATTAAGGACGTTCAAAACAATAAAAAGACTAACAAAAAATCCTTCAAATAAAACCTTTGTTAGCTACCACCTAGAGAAAAAGTATGCTCTTTAAAAAGGAATTGAAAGTATGACAGGTAGTCTCACAAGGTGATCGATCTTAAATATTTCTCAAACCAACATAGAGACATGCCAAAACCGATAGAAACATTCCAAACATAGTGACATCAATCATGTAGTCACACATTGTTACCACCCCAAAAAATGTAACAGAAGTACATAATCTGTAGATCATAGTAGTAACAAAATCAAATGTATGGATCTTCTCACAACAAACCCTCCCTCTTAGCTTGGCATGGGTCCACACACTATGGGAGAAAGCACTGCTCATAGAGTACATCATCTAGCTCTAAACACATGCAATGTCTCAGGTCTTCTGCACTCGCCTTCCCCAAACCACCACACCCTGCAAACACATCCAAGACATAGTCGCAATGCTCTGTGAATGTTGCCAGCAACCACCTAACCATGTCACCAACATAGAAATAAACACCATTACTCTTGCAAGTGGTGGAAACAAAGTGTCAAACTTAATTAATACAAGGACCATCAAAATCAACATCATACAAGATAAGTGACTTACCGAAAAAATACACTACTTCTCTCCGCACCACCTCTAACAATTTCACCACATCAACTTCTCTGGGGAAAACACAATCATCTAATACATAGCTACGGCATGCTCGAAACAACCTCTCCAAAATCTTCTCCCCACTCTCTCTATCATAGCTTGAACACGGCTCTCACCCATGCTGTCAATGCACACAACCCGGGTTACAAGGAGAAAAATGTATGCTTGAGGCTTGGCCTCTCACCATGAAAACTGCAAGACGAGACTCCCATAACCAAGAAACTCCCCACACACTCAAGGTATCAAGCAATGGCTATGGCACACAGAAAACCATCATCCCCATCATCCTCACTCTCTCCCTCACCTTCCATGGATATGGCAAGAAAGCACGCAGAGAAGAGAGAAGCAAGAGTTGTGCCAATGCAAGAGACTTTGAAAGATCCGTGAGAGAGGTTGATAAAGGAAGAGGGAGGTTCCAACTTCCTCAACCACCCTTCACACCGCTCCTCTCCTTTCCCTTTTCTTTCTTGATATTCAAATTTTGAAATGAGTACAATATTGGCTAAGGTCTTTGACCTTTCATGTTGCACCTAAAAAAGAACTCCTAGAACCCTTCAATTTTTGAGATACACCTTACATATTGGACATGGCATTTTACACTTTGCGGACCCGCTAAATATGCTAAGCCAATTTACATCACATTTTATGAATGGTTGTAGCCAAAATGCTAATGGTTTGCCGATGTAGTTAATAAATTTGTGCCAAAGTGCACAAAATACTGGGCGTCATCATAGCTTGGCACAGCTTGGTTGACCAACACGATGCCAAAGACACATTATAAGATCAAACACCTATTTGAATATACAAATTGTAAATATGATATTATCAAATTAGTAAGCTTACCATAAAATAAATAAAAACAAGATATACTAAAACATCAATGATCTTACCGCCTCTCTAGTGACGGGATGTCGATATGCCTTGGAGTCACACACAAGCGTCCAAGTACGATGAAGCACAAGCCCCACTCTTGATGCATCCACAAGGAACTCCCCTTTGCGCTTAGCTAAGCACATGGTGACCAAGAAGCCCTCATTGGCCAAATACTCGCAAGCAAGATCCATGCAACCCCTTACCAAACCTAAGGATAAAGTATTCCACTTGGGAATAGTCATGCCCTCTAAAAAATCAAAATGTTAATAAGACAAGTTACTTTCTTGTTACCCTTTAAAATAAAATTTTACTTACCCCAAGAGATAGAACCAAGGGCGTCCACCAATAAACCCGTAGGAAAATCTGCAAATATCAATCGTGCTACCTCTCGACATGGCACTCCATCTTCGCTATAAAGATGCGTCTTTTGAGTGGCAAAAAAATTGTTGATGCTATTTAAAAAACATTTTATAGTCATATTGGAAAACATACTAAATTAAATGTTTCATGGACGTTGCATTTACCTAATTAGAGCAAATCTATCAATTTGGGTCACATCAACAAGTAGAGTATCAACGAAAGTCTGGTACTGGAATCCTGCAACCGTTATTTATAGTGGTAACTTTCTAACAATCTTTACATGCAAGTAACTTTAGATTCAAATTCATTTGAGACAACTTATCAACATAACGTGCCATAGGCCGTCTCTCCCAACTCTCTCGACCTAGAGAGGACTCTGCAACAAAGGAGGTAGTAGGCGCTAAAGAGACCTCAACCGCATTCATCCACTTTGGATCACTTGAGGTACTAGGAGGTTCCATAATCCCTTTACCTTTCTTGTCCAAAATGCCAACAAAAAGAGAAGAAGTAGCTCCTGTGGTTGTTTGTGGCATTCTTACTAGCTTCAATCTTGTCACTTCCTTCGCTTACTTGATGCTCCATAGAAAAGGGTGTAGTAAGTGCGTCCAATTCTTTATTACTATGGGTATCTTGCTTGAATCCTACAAGCATCATTGTTTCTATCATCATATGCATGGCTTTAAAGTACACACAAACATTCATAAATTAATCTTTCACATGGTTTTAAGAACTTACTCTCATGAAGATCCTTCTCTTGCTTTAAGATTACACGAATCGGATAATCTAGCCACCAAGAACATAATTGTGCTTCCCATGGTGTCATATTTTTCTCAAGCAAGGAGGGAGAATACATAGTGCTCTCATCATCGACATCAACCCACTCTCTTGTCAATTTTGAAATCTCACCTAATCTTCCCTCTTCAACACATTGAAAAATCCACCTACAACAATTAGCAAAGAACAAAGGATGTGCGGCAATCCTCTAAAGGTAGCTGAACTTCCCACCACCTATATGGTTGTTGGTGTTTTGAGTTTCCTGCAACTTTTGGGAAAATGAAAAGAATGAAAGGGATGGAGCAAAAACACGATAGTCATCTCTGGACACGACCATCCCAAACAAATATGACAATAGCTTGTATAGTGAGGCTAAGTTGTTGCCTTGGGAATATACAATGTCACCGCCTCTCTTGTCCATTTTACATGAATGAGAAGAAGTTCAATGACAACTGTTTTCATGGTCACTTGGATAGGCAGGTAAGCAAGGGATATCCTGCCGATGAGGGTAAATAAAAAATTTATCATCACTATTGCCAAAAAACTGTGACTTGCATTGATGTATGCAAGGCTATGATCTATTATGTTTTCCCTTTGGATGAGAGTATGACTCAAATAGTACTTCATATTGGCAATCATGAGCATAGTGTTCAACCAGGCACATCAAGAGCCAATATAGCAAAAGTGCAGAACTTGGTTAGCACAGTTCTTAAAATAGAGAAAGGTGGACCACAAAAAACACAAATGCCAGTAGCTCGACAAATGTTGTTTGAATCTTTAACGAGAGAGGGTGAAGAAGTCAGAACTGATCGAGATTTACTTGGTTTTCTGGAGGAGGTGATGCCACTAGTGCAAAACAACGGGTATGCATGGATTCATGTGTCTTATGTTTCCTTTTGGTATGTTATGTCATTCACATTAATATGGATATTGCATGTAGATTTAAAGGTCTAATAACCAAAGAAAAGGCAAAGCAATCTGTTCAGATGGGTGAAGGATATGACAATATATTGCAACTACAAAGACATTGTATGTTTCCCTTTTTCCATGGCAATAGATTCCCAGGACAAGGCAATGGAAGAGAAAAATGTTACCTTTTCAGGATGTCTACAAAGGTCTTGCATCAGGTGTGGACCTAGTAAACCGAATGAGACAAACTGGGCAAGGGGACTTGAGGAATGCTTGGGTTCACTTTGATCATACACATAGGATAGATGGATGGGCAAAAATGTTGTGTTCCATATATGATATGGGGTAAGTTTGTTTCTAATTGGAAATATGAAATATTTATCCTTCAAAATTTTTGTCCTAACATTGGCATCATATTTGTCTAGAATGCGAGCGTTGCAGGTTATTGCAATTTGTGAAGCAAAAGAGGAGGACGAGGAGTCTCAAGTATTGTTTTGGGAAAGTTTGAATGCTACCATGGGTCAATGTGGGCAAGAACCGCTTGATTTTGCAGGGTTCATGTCAAATGAGGTAAGGGCAAATTGGTTGGCAATAAGGACAGTGTACAATGGAGGCCCGCATAATATTATGAAGGTAGAGAGCGCTCTTGCCTTTTCCATTGGGAGCAAAGCTTGCAAAAGTACACAAGAAAATTTTTGCCTGCACCAAAGAAAAATGAGCACATTGGAATGTGTGAAGCATGGAGACACTCAACAAGTGTAGAAGATGCTACAATTAATGCAAGTCATACCAAAGATTGATGGTTGATTCATGTTCCAAAAGAGAACTTAGAGGCGCTTCAATGATGGTTTAAATGGTGGGAACAACGAATTGAGCATTGGGGAGACATCAACAAGAATGTGAGTTTATAATTTATTTCTTTGTGATCCAAGAAAAACCATGTTTAATTACTCAACTACAATTTTGTGGATAGTCTAATAAAAGTCCATGGGAGCAGGCACAAATTCCAAGTATGAACTTGTCTGAGAGCTTTCATGCTAGCTGGTTGGCCTGCTGAAGGGGGAAGACGAAAGATTTCATTATATGATGCGTGTGTTAGCGACGTCTTAAACTCGTATATACAATGTGCAAAGCGTTTGGGGTTCTTGACAGGTCGTTATATAGGCACAGGTCCCCACACTTGGATCTGTGCTCTCAAGAGTGGAGAGACAACAAACTCCAAGTCCAGCTGACATTGCAAGGATTTGTTGCAGGCACCCCAATGTATGAAGAGCCCACACTGCATGGTGACAAGGAAATCGTGCAACGAAAGAAGAGAGAGACAAGAAAAGCTATTAGTTCTCATCGTCCAGAATATGTAATGGAGTCAAAACAACACAAATTTTGT